>NC_134575.1:136143643-136506143 GCF_050947875.1 Dermacentor variabilis
CTAGTGCCTATGCCATATTCCCCCACTGCCTTGTCTCCAGCCTGCTTCTTGCCTACCTTGGCATTAAAGTCGCCCATTAGTATAGTGTATTTAGTTTTCACTCTACCCATCGCCGATTCCACGTCTTCATAGAAGCTTTCGAATTCCTGGTCATCATGACTGAATGTAGGGGCGTAGACCTGTACAATCTTCATTTTGTACTTCTTATTAAGTTTCACAACAAGACCTGCCACCCTCTCGGTAATGCTATAGAATTCCTGTATGTTACCAGCTATATTCTTATTAACCAGGAATCCGACTCCTAGTTCTCTTCTCTCCGCTAAGCCCCGGTAGCACAGGACGTGCCCGCTATTTAGCACTGTATATGCTTCTTTTGGCCTCCTAACTTCTCTGAGCCCTATTATATCCCATATACTGCCCTCTAATGCCTCCAATAGCACTGCTAGACTCGCCTCACTGGATAACGTTCTAGCGTTAAACGTTGCCAGGTTCATATTCCAATGGCGGCCTGTCCGGATTCAAGGAACTACGCCACGTCAAGTACCATCCCGGCGACCGTGCGTGGGTTTGGACCCCAATACGCCAATGAGAACTTAGCAAGGAGCTTTTACACCGCTATTTCGGACCCTACAAGATCATCGGACGCAGTGGCGCACTCGACTATGAGGTCGCGCCAGACGGTATTTCGCTATCACAGCGACGCCACTCACGACCTGAAGTAGTCCATGTTGTCCATCTTGAGCCATTCTACCAGGGCCAACGACCTTTGCGACATTGCATAGCTGAACTTTGGACTTTCTTTGGACTGTGCTTCTTAGGACTTGGTTTCATCATTTTTTGGTTACCTTTGCTTAGTAAGTGTCCTTTTGTGTTTTGCTCTCCTGTTATGTTTGTAGCATCGGGACGATGCTTTCTGGGAGGGCGGCATTGACACGAGTACTTGTTAATCTTTTACGGGTGAGCGCATTTCGCCCTCTAACAAATGTTATCGCTCAGCGCAGGACGCGCCCGCTTGTATCGGAAGTTTCTGAAATATTACCGAAGATTCTGTTGTCAACGAAGATAGTGTAATCTGATTGCGTGTGCGACGCGAATTGTGTAGAACTTTCTCGAAGACACGCGGGCACCACCGATTACTCTGGAACCTTTGATGACTCGCGCATAAAAGATGACGTGATTGATCGGCAAGTCAGACTTCAACGATCGCACTTGGTTTGCCTATATTGCTCTGCTTTGAGTGTAACCTGCTTTTGCTTGCATATGTTCACCCAATAAAAAGTTAGGTTTGTCATTAAGTTTTACAACTGTATTATTCACCGTCAGTACCACGTGACAATATGCTGGTACAAAGTGGCCGTACGGAAATCCTTTGGGATATGGAGCCAATTCACTCGACTTAAGGAAAGCTCACGCGAGCGAAATACCGTCGGAAAGCCGGCGGGAATTGTGGTTTTGAATACAGTGTACAACAAAAACACGCCTATTTTAAACACTGCTATGTTTTGATAGACTCCACAATTAGTAATGGTTATATCTTTAACATTGTGGGCGCAGCTTAATGCCAGCAAAATATACTTTTATAGGCATTGCACTTTCCTAACTTGCTAGAAGAAGTACATATTTAGGTATATTTACCAGATGACTTGCCGTTCAGTCTGTCCTGATTAGCCGTTATGAATACGTAGCTCGCGCGCCCTGTTGATACGTTGTGTATGCCATTCTAAGTATTTCGTGTGTCTCACTAAGGTTATTACGAAATCTGTATGGATTACCTATATGTTCCATGATTCCTTAAGAATCGTTAGGAAAGCATACGACAGTATTAGAATGCGCACGGACCGTTTTAACAGAGGTCAAATAAATATAAAATGTACATGTGAAGACTCACCTGAAGACGGGATGTGCACTTCGTAGTTCTTTAAAGTGAATACAAATTCCCTGAAAAATGCGAAGTTGTGTTGGTGAAGTAAGGATTGAGATAACACCTTTTCTAACATGTGAAGATCATAGTGATTCATGACGTGGCGATTGTAAACAATTACACTTCTGAACCCATACAGAACCAAATAATAGCGCCTTTTTGTGAAGATAAATAGAAACAATGAAACCAGTGCGTGCCTATATAGCATGTACCGACTAATGCACTGATGGTATCTCGACCAAGAAATGTTCTTTTACTATTTATGACCACCAAAAAAGTAAGCATTGAAACACACAGCTACCTGAAAAAATATTTCAGGTGTAGAGAAGAAGAAACTCGCTGGAAAGTTCCGTCACCATCGCTTGTCTCGAAGCCAGAAGGTCAGCAAGCTGGAACGCGCCGTCGCCATCGCGTGCCCCACAGCTATTTCGCCCATCCAGCTGGGCCACCGTTGTTGCCGCAATGTGTGTGGCAGTCGCGCGACAATTCCAATAAACCACGTCACCTTTGGTGTAGGTGCAGGGTACGCGTTCAGACTTGAAGCTTCAAAGCAGGATTCTGCCATTCATTCCCGTCAGGGCGGAAAACCGGTTTAATTTCATTAATTTGTCGTTTCTTTATTGTAATTTATTTAGCACAAGTAATTTCCCATATGTTGTCCTTCGTGTCAGTGTCTGCTGGCTTTTTATGATATGACTAAAAAAAAAATCGGGCCCCTCGGTTAACCCCCTTCTCATTTATCCCAACCATGCCATGAGGTTCCTGTCTAGGTAAGCCAAAAAAAATCGATCAGCAAGGGAGCGATACGAGACGCTATACATATACCGTTCTCCTTGGAGGAAAAAATTCCCATTCAATTTGGCGAAGGTTGAGGAAAGCTAAAGATGAAGCGATTTTATAAGTTATTAAACAGACACACCACATTTGTAGTTTTGGTGCTCTTGTGTTCCAAAATAAAGATGGGCTGTCTGTTTCAGATTAACAGATAAATGACTTGCTTTTCTTAAGTCGCACATGCGCGCTCATTCATCTTAAGGACGTGGTCATGGTTCCTTTGAATATTGAATGCGTACTCAGGCTGGCTACGCTTTACCCGTTCGCCGTTTCCACCTGACATCGACAGCGTTTTCCACATGACGCCCGGTCGTTTACCTTTGCACATCACCGATTTGACTTTAGAGCACCAAAAGGACCCATAGATAGCCACTGTTCTGAACCTTCAGAGGAATCCTGTCGGATTACCGCTGCCTCGTGCGCTTCGCCGTCGAGGACTACATTTCGCAGTTCGAGAATTGAATTCTCTACTGCCGAAATTACCACTACGATGGCCGCAAGTGACTTTTAGTGGTCGCGCGCTAACTTCATAGGAATACCTGCGCTTCATTTCACGTCGACTTGCAGTATGACTATGGCGGCGTGTCCGATACCTACACACGCCTTCAAATTCGACATTACCTGCCGGGCATCTACAATTAGGTGAGCAAATGGGTGCGCTTGTGACTTCATTGCCAGCGTCACAATGTTGCTACTCATTCTGCCGCTCAATTGCAGCCACTTCCATGCGCTGTCCGCCTCTATCCGTTTCGGGATTGATTTATATGGTCTTCGTTGTGCGGTTGATGGCAACCGCTGGGTCAAAGTCGCGGTCGATCACCTGAAGCGACATGCGGAACCCGCTGCCATCCCATTTGCTAGAGCGCACGACTTCGCTTTCTTCATCCTCCATCACCTCTTTCTGCACCACGGTGGTCCTCATGAACTCTTGAGGGACCGAGTGCGCGTGTCTATCTTGAAGTAGGGAAGTCTTTGTATTGCAGTGAAGTTAGTATTGCCTCTTACGCTTTCGGTGCTACACGATAAGAATTATGCCAAATGGGTTTGGCATCGGCTTCGCTGATAATACGCTGCTTCGTGAGCGGCGTCTGGCTAACTCGTGACGCAGATAAGAAGCAGTTATGAAACTGACTGAAGAGCTCAAGAAGGCCATTGCGTTCGACGGGCGATAAAGTGAGGCTCACATCAACCACAGTGGCAGACATATGCACGGTGGACGGCATAGCTGGTGGTGGCGGTGACTGTCGAAGACAAGGAGGTAGAGAGTGGCCGTAGTGGCTTCGTCGGAGTGGACGACAGTTTGAGCAGCAGTGAAGTGGCTTGAGGTGGATGACAAAGAGCTTCCACATAGCTGAATCGTCGCGGCAGCGCATGCCATGTGGGCCAATAAAAGGACTATTGAGCCTACTCCCAGACGACATCCGTGACAGAGGCCACCTCTGGTGCCATAGGAGCGATCCCCAGCTGCCGGATCTCCTCGCAAACAATCTCTCAAACGACTTCATGCTCAGATCTGCCGCAGCTCTCAGGTAGGAATGAAGCACTCACAGGTGAGTTATTGCGATCGTATTGGTGGTACCTCTGCTGCTGCAGTGTCCGTTCGATAGCGGTAGCCTCCTTGATAAACTCGCCCATGGTCGTCGATGGATTCCTCACGAGTCGTCAAAAAATTCCTCCGTCACTCTCTGGAAAGATAGCGCAACTTTTTCGGCCATCTCAGAGTCTGCTCTACGGAAAAGGTGGGCCATATCTTCTGCAAACATGGCAACGCTCTCATTTGTTTTTTGAATACGGGAATTGATATAGCGCTGTGAATTGCGTCTTCTGAAGCTACTAGCGAATGTGTCAAGCAGCCGGCCGCGGAAGGCATCCCATGTGGTGAAAGTCCTCTCCAGGTTCACAAACCACGTCCGCGAACTATCTTGAAGACGAAAATAGACATTAGCCAGCTATTGCTGGGCGCCCCAGTCATAACTGGCAACACGCTCGAGCAGGTCCATGCAATCATGGACATCTTCAAAAGCATCGTCATGCAAACTTTCGGTGATCTAAGGTTTTGCTGCGTCACCTGCGATGGCCATACCGCAAATGAGTAGACGCCTTCCTGCAGAGTTCTGCGAGCGTTTGAACTCGGGTGACCAACCTAGCAGGCCGCGGCTATACCGGTGAACAGGAGTTTCGACGAACGATGGTGATTCCGCGTTTGATGTATGGCTCCACGAAGGGGTGCCAAGCATGAGGCAATCCTACCTAGCACCTCCACCAGTGTCGCAGCCTAGTAGGAGACGGGAAAGCTGTTGTACAGCATGTATAACAGCGCTCTATGAGAGCAATCGACGCGACGTCGTTGCCGTCTCTACTTCTCTACCCGCGCACTACTTCAGCGTCGTTTTCATGGCCTGACACATAACCGTGGCAGTAATATAGGATCTGGCAAAATGAGAAACCACTTCTTTTAGGCGGAACCCCTAAAAAAACCTTTTATTGCTGCCATTTGAGGTATGCCTCAGTGTCCGCAGCCGTTAATGGGGTGTGCTGTATTTAGGCAGTGTTTGCCACAATGTCGATTACGGTCGCTGCACACGCTGTTCACCAGATGCAACGGGCAGCGCATCGACGCATCGAAGACAGACATATTGTGTGTACCCGTACTTCACGCACACATGTACGTGCGCATGAGTACAGCATACATTCGCATTCTCCTCATTCTCCTAGGCGCTCCACCTAGCGCAAGTCTGTTATTGAACAAGTGAATTTCGCAAAGTAACATGCGCCAGGATATTCCTAAAGTACGGCCCACAGATAACCTGCAGAAATGATAGTTGAGGATTACATTTCGAATATAGCAGATAGCATAATTCGGATGCGCGGAAACTCAAAGAAAAACAACTTTACAGCTTCCGTTTGAGGTCGGTCTGAGCGGCTGCGACTGCTAGGTGGTGGTATGGTGCTTGGGTGAGAACGGAAAGAGCCCACGAAAGATCTAGACCAACTAGAGGCCAACAGTTTTGCTGTAAAACAAAGAGATGAATAATATTTTTCTGAAATGGCACCGATTTTTGGAAAGAAGCATTAAAAGCAATGACATGTAACACAACTATAGCAGAGAATGGTATAAAAAGATATCAGTAAATGTGAGATATTGGCTGACAAAGCAGCCCAAACCACTGCAGGTTCACTGCAAGACGCTTGACTCGTCAAGTACTTACACATTCGTCGAGGTTTCATTAAAAGTGTATGCATCCTATTGAATAATTCCACCAGATTGTTTGTCGCTATCTAACCCTCTTTTGCACAGTTTTCTTTCTGTTACCGCAAAGGTTACTTTGTTAATATATTGATTTGGATGTTATGTGCACTAAGTTTTCATGTACCACCAAGGCACACTTTATCCTGCTTTGCATAAATACTCGTTATAAAATCAAGATCGTCTTATTTTCTGTGTTGAGCTTAAGGAGTTCCATTCATGCACCTACCAGTAGCAGTTCACGTTGCAATCCGCCGCCATGTAGTAGAAGCCTCTAAAAGGATGGCTGAAAAACTGCCTGCCTGTGTTTTTGTCTCGTACAATATTTCCTGCGGCGCACCGTGTATTTAATATATTTAAGTTGCAATATTATGAGGTAAGCGTTTACTAAAACTTATTGTAGATCAAGCGCACGAGTTGCCGTCCTTCGTCGTCTAAAAGTTTTACTACAAGGAGGGTGGTGGCATATTATGGTATAGGGAATCAGCAACAGTAGTAGCGCCGTTTCTTGACAATGCACGACTTTAAATGACAGCACCATTATCTTAACGGCATCCCATTATGAGCAATGACAAGAAAGGGCAGGCTTCTAAAATATGTCTAGTTGCTTTTTAAGCAACTCGATTGAAGATATCAATCATATTGGGCGCAATTAGTGCAGCGATTGTGTGCACTGTGTCCTTTGGAAACGTCATCCTTTGGACAGACAGCATGCTATGTGAGTTACAGGTTTAAAAAACAGTAGGAGGAAGTTTTAAAGGAGGAGAAATTTTTTGCGCAATGCAATCATGTTGCTACGGAATAGTATTTCCAATGACGAACAGGCGAGCAGTAAGAACACGATGACGACGTTTGGAGGCTAGCGCAGGCTGTTGCCTCTTGGCCAAGTGCGGCGTATTACGTTGTAAATATACTTGTATATAGCTTTTCATCTGCGTCTTCTTACGTAACACATCTGGGGGAGGTGGACGTTCCCTGTACCTCGTCACGGAGCTTCGCAGTCTTCCGACACCTGCTACCACTTCGATGACCTACATCACTCTCCCAGCTCCTCGTGATCCTGGTGCTTTCTCGGGCAAAAATGGGGAAGACGTCGACGACTGGATCAGCCTGTACGAAAACATCAGCCGCGATAACCGGCGGGACCCTACTATAATGCTCGCCAACGTAGTCTTTTACCTCGGTGGCACACTTAGAATTTGGTTTCGGACGCAAGAAGATGAGCTCACCACTTGGGTTTCGCTCAAGCAAAAGCTCCGTGACTTGTTCGGCAACCCCTACGGCCACCAACTTGCCGCGCAGAAGGCGCTTTCCGGCCGTGTGCAGACGTCAACAGAGCCCTATGTCACGTACATTCAGGACCTCTTGCCTCTGAGCCGTAAAGTTGACGCACACATGACTAACTCAGACAAGGTATCCCACATCCTCAATTGTATTGCCGATGATGCCTTCAACTTGGCCGTATTAAACAACGTCGCGACAGTGGATGCAGTTATAAAAGAGTGCCGCCGCCTGGAACTCCCTAAAAGACGACGTATCGACCAGCAGTTTGCCCGTTTGCCCAACAATCCAGCGACATCTTCCTGTGCCGAGACTCTTTGTCCCAACAACACTGGCGATATTACCAGGATCGTCCGGCATGAGATTGAGGCCGCCTATCCGACTGCCTTCGACTCCAGCCCCACAAACGCACCTGCAGTCACGGTTTTCCCGATCCAGGCAGTTGTACGCCAGGAGTTCTAAAACATGGGTCTTCACACCATCTGCTCGGCCCATCGCCCTGATACCCACCCGGCTTCTTCGCTTCCGCCCCGTCCCGCATCTTCTCACCCACCACATTTCCGCAACGCATCTGAACGGCGCACTGCTGACGACAAGTCCATTTGTTTTCACTGCCGTCGAATCGGGACATTTCTCGGCACTGTGGCAGTCGCTGTACTTCCCCGACCCGGTCTGCTTATACTGCCTGCTCTCGACCCCGAAGTGGCCCTTCTCGTCCGTATGGCGAACGCTCCGATAATGCCGCCACTGATTCTCCTGCTCCAAAGCACCCGTATTCTCGTTCACCATCGCCCAAACGACGACAATCTCGCTCTCCCCAGCCCCGTCACTCCTTTTCGCCGACTCCCTTCGGACGCCGCTCTCTGTCGGAAAACTAGATGATGCAGCGCCTCGAGGTGACCCTGCATTATAGATACTGGGGCGCATTTGTTGGTAATGAGCGCTGACCTTCGTAACCGCCTGAAGGAAATAATCACGCCCGCCATGACGCCTGTTGTCCGTGTCGCCGATGGCGGAACAGCCTCCGTAATTGGTATTTGTGCCGCCCGTGTCCCCTTCGCCGGCAGCTCCACAATCATGCTATTCACAGTCATCGCCCACTGTCCCTACGACATCATCTTCGGCTTAGACTTCCTCTCTGCACATTCTGCTCTCGTCAATTGTTCCGCCAGTACTCTCCGCCTTGACCTGGCTGTTCTGGATCCCGCTGAACCACACCCAAGTCGCCTCAGTTCCGTCGACTTCGTTCGCTTGCCACCTTCGGCACTGACCTACGTTGACCTAGTGTCATCCCCACCAGTGCCCGACGGTCACTGCATCGCGGCTCCTATGCAATACCTCCTACTTACAAACGGGATCACAGTACCTCATACAGTTTTGTCAATCACGGCGCATTGCGTCTGTCTGCCAGTGGTCAATTTTGGCTTGACGACACGAGTGCTGCCACGCGGGATGTCTCTGGCCCAGCTTTGCTCATTCGAAGATCACTCAATAGAATCTATTGCAGTAGACGACAATTCAGCCGATCCTCCTCTACCATCGCAGTCGGCAAATTGTACCATCGCCGACTTACAGAAAATGATTGCGCCCGACATGCCGTCCGAGCACGCTCGTGAGCTCTACCGCGTTCTGTTTTCCTACCACGATATTTTTTACTTTAACGATCATCCTTTGGCCCAAATTACAGCTGTTAAACATAGCTTTATTACCGGCGATGCTCCTCCTATTCATCACCGCCCATATCGAGTGTCACCAGCTGAGCGTCAAATTATTCACGGAGAAGTTCGCAAAATTATTGCCAAGAACGTCATAGAACCGCCATGTAGTCCATGGGCGTGCACTTGTTGTACTGGTAAAAAAGAAGGTAGGGCCGTGGCGCTTCTGCGTGGATTATCGGCACCTTAACAGGGTTACCAAAAAGGACGTGTATCCCCTACCTCGGATTGATGATGCCCTTGACTGCCTCCACGGTGCTCGCTACTTCTCCTCTATTGACCTTCGCTCCGGCTACTGGCAGGTGCCGTGGTCGATCTCGACCGCGATAAGACAGCTTTTGTAACACCCGACGGTCTTTATCAATTCAAAGTGATGCCATTTGGTCTATGTAACGCCCCTGCCACTTTTGAACGAATAATGGACTCCCTTCTTCACGGTTTCAAAGGTCCACGTGCCTGGGCTACTGGGACGACGTTATAGTATTCTCCCCAACGTTCGCTACGCACCTCGGACGCCTCTCGGCAGTCCTGGACGTTTTTCGTCAAGCAGGCCTGCAACTGAACGCATCGAAGTGCCAATTTGGCCGTCGCCACATTGCCGTCCTTGGGCATCTCGTTGACGCAAACGAAGTGCAACTGGACCCAGGCAAAATCCATGCCGTTAAGCACTTCCCTGTTCCGAAGTGTGTCAAGGATGTGCGAAGCTTCATTGGCCTTTGTTCGTACTTCCGCCGTTTCGTGAAAAATTCGCGGCCATAGCACGACCACTAACCGAGTTTTTGAAAAAAGACGTCTCTCTACAGTGGGGCGATAACGAGACCTCTGGGTTCTCGCTTCGAATCTACCTTCTCACAGCGCCTCCCGTTCTGGCCCATTTCGATCCTTCTGCGCCTACCGAAGTCCGTACTGAGGCCAGCAGTCACGGAATTGGCGCAGTACCGATAGCACGGTCGTGGCCGCGCTATCGCTTACGCCAGCAGGCTCCTCTCGCCCGCGGGGCGCAACTATTCCATCACTGAGCGTGAGTGTCTGGCCCTAGTTAGGGCTGCTGCGAAGTTCCGCCCATACTTATATGGCGGACCCTTTTCCGTTGTCACAGACCATCACGCGCTTTGCTGTTTATGCTCTCTGAAAGATCATACAGGATGGCTTGGTCGCTGGGCCTTAGGCCTCCAAGAATATTCCTCTACTGTCACCTACAAATCTGGCCGACTACACAAGGACCTTGACTGCTTGTCTTGTTATCCGGTAGACGAGCCTGACGACTACGACAGTAATACCGCCAACGGCATTTTCTCTGTGTCTGCTTTCGCTAAGATCGCCGATGGGCAGTCACCATCTTCAGCAGCAGCAGCCTGGTTACGCCCACTGCAGGGCATAGGCCTCTCCCATACTTCTCCAACAACCCCGGTCATGTACTGATTGTGGCCATGTCGTCCCTGGAAACTTCTTAATCTCATCCGCCCACCTAATTTTCTGCCACCCCCTGCTACGCTTCCCTTCCCTTGGAATCCAGTCCGTAACCCTTAATCACCATCGGTTATCTTCCCTCCTCATTACATGTCCTGCCCATGCCCATTTCTTTTTCTTTATTTCAACTAAGATGTCATTAACTGGCGTTTGTTCCCTCACCCAATTTGCTCTTTTCTTATCCCTTAACGCTACACCCGTCATTCTTCTTTCCATAGCTCGTTGCCTCGTCCTCAATTTAAGTAGAACCCTTTTCGTAAGCCTCCAGGTTTCTGCCCCGTAGGTGAGTACGATGAGCAGTACCTAGACCTATCGCTGCGAGCACTCATCGAGCGTCTGCGCTCTACACCTACCGATGCATCCGTTCGCCGATATGTCCTGCAGGGCGGCATTCTGTACGGAAGGAACTTCCTGCCTGACGGATCTGATCTTCTTCTTGTCGTGCCAAAACATCTACGACAGACTGTGCTCTTTTAGATGCATGACGCCCCCACTGCAGGACATCTTGGGGCAACTCGCACGTGCGACAGCAATCGCCGCCGCTTCTAATGGCCTGGTCTCGCTCGCTCCGTCCGACGCTATGTTGCTGCCTGTGATACCTGCCAGCGTTGTAAACCACCTCAGGTGCTACCTGCCGGTCATCTCCAGCCGCTCACCGTCCCTGTGGAACCATTCTTTCGTGTTGGATTAGACCTCCTCGGTCCCTTTCGCACGTCATCCTCTGGGAACAAATGGGTAGCCGTCGCAACTGATTACGCCACCCGATACGCTACCACGCGGGCTCTCCCTACCGTTTGCGCCACTGACGTCCCGGACTTTCTCCTGCGTGACATTATCTTACTTCATGGCGCCCTGCGACAGCTGCTTACTGACCGTGGTCGAAACTTCCTCTCGAAAGTTATCGCTCACATTGTGCGTTCCTGCTCCATTCAACTCAATCTGACTACCTCATACCATCCTCAAACCAATGGCCAGACAGAGCGGTTAAACCGTACTCTTACCGATATGCTGTCCAAGTACGTTTCCAAAGACCACCACGACTGGGACATTGCCCTTCCTTACGTAACATTTGCCTATAATTCTTCCTGGCACGATACCGCCGGATTTTCTCCATTTTATCTGCTCTACGGTCGCGAACCGTCCTTGCCCCTTGACACGGCACTTCCGCCTGAAGCGATCTCAGCATGCGAGTATGCGCGCGACGCCATCGCCCTCGCCGACCATGCACGCCAGCTTGCCCGTGCTCGACTGACGGAATCACAAACCACTCAGTAGTGTCAGTACAACGCCGGCCACTGTGACGTACAGTTTTCGCCTTGTGCGCTCGTGCTCCTGTGGTCGCCCTCTCGTCACGTCGGACATTCAAAAAAGCTCCTTTCGCGATACACAGGGCCCTACCACGTGCTGCGTCAGATGACGCCTGTAACTTACGAAATGGCTCCTGTGAGCTCAACCTCGTCGTCTACTCTCGCGTCTAGTGAGGTCGTGCACGTCAGTAGGCTGAAGGCCTACTACACTGCTTCCGAGTCCGGCCTTTAGTCGCTCCGGGACGGCGCTTTTGCCGCTGGTGGTAGTTCTACGGAATAGTATTTCCAATGACGAACAGGAGAGCCGGAAGAAGTCGACGACGACGATTGGAGGATAGCGCGGGCTGTTGCCTCTTGGCCAAGTGCAGCGCATCGCGTTATAAATATACTTGTATATAGCTTTTCATCTGCATCTTGTTGAGTAATCATATTGATATTTGTACAGGTAAGCCATTGTACATTAAATGACTGTTCTTGAAACACATAAAGAGAAAACAAAGAATGTACCTAAATAAGGTCATATTTTTGAGTGATCTATTTTCATAAGTTGATTTCCATTTTTTATATAGTGACACCCGGTTATTGATCTATATTGCATCATGGGCCTTTTGCACTGTCGATTGAGATATTATAGCGATAAATGTTGCGGAGAGTGCGTAGAGTTATGCATTAGTCAATTATTCTGCACTCACTAGGAGCGTTATGTGTCCATTTTTGTAGTATGCACACGGGAAGTTTAAACAATTTTTATGCATGCCAAGTGATCATTTTATCTAAGGTAGACGTGAGAAAAAGGACAATTGCAGTTATTAAAAAGAAGAAAGCCGAGTGATAAAATTATTTACTAAAGGCGCAGTAGGTCACACTTCCAAAAATTGTCTTAAAGCTTGTCAGCTGCACTCCCTAGATGCGATAAAGTCTGTTTGAGTTTTCTCTGTTCATGGCTTTATCAGAAATGGAACCATGTAAAAGGTCGTTTTCTAACGAATATAAATTGTTCCGTTTTCCCACGTCATTAACATTAAATGCCAAGTCAACTAATAATATTTTTCTACTTACCGTTCTGTCCAGGTTACCGAGTCTCCATTCTGAAATTAAATTCGTATTTTGGAGTCATGAAGATGAAGTGTTGAGACCTAAGATATTTATTCTCTTTCTGTACAATAAAATTATAATAGTTGAGGAGTACAGTACTGGTAAAATCGCGAAGAATTATATATAAATAGGTAAAATGAGTATTGTTTGAACAACAGAATTTCCGAATCGAAAGAACTTAAGCTATTTCAGAAAACGCCCGGAAAGTTTGAATAGATTATCCGACATTCTTTTTCCTGCGCAAAACGAAATCTAGTGGCTACATGAAAGCCTGGCAGTCGAAAAAAGAAAAACTGATTTATACATTGCATGGCCTGTGACAGTCACACCTAAATGCACGTAATGCCATTACGAAATGGGTGTCCGGCCTTCCTCGAAACCTTTAAACAACTGATTACATGTGTTCGGTGTATAATAGCAAGGCCAATAAAACAAAACTGAGAACATACAAAGCCGCGGACGCGCGTAGAGTGTTCCGTTCATCAAGGCCGGAAGTTTGCTAGTACAACGCCACATTGTTTTCAAAGATAAAAACGATGCGAATATCGACATAATAAAGTACTTTGCTTCAAGTGAGAGAACAAATTCAATTGCAGGCTGCCTAAAATTGATGCATTCAGAAAAATGTGCCCGAGAGTATTCATCAGAAGTGATCTGCCCCCATTCGTCCTAGTACAATAAGTTTCCCTTCGGTCAGGAAATGAAATCGCGGGTGTGGTGGTTGCATTTCAGTGACGGCGAAATGCGAAATTGCCCTTGTCCAGTGCAATAGAGGCACGTTAAGTGCCCCTGATCAGGACACATATTATTATTTAGTTATACGCTGGAAGTTGCTACGTGCCTCTTGGGAGCGTTATGCCGCAGCAATTTTTGAAATTGGTTCATTAATAGCCGAGGTAGGAATATTTCAGTGCCGAAAACCAGTGATTTAGGGAGGCCAGTGGAATTGCAAAAAGAAACACTCTAACCACATGCCCCGTCTAGTCTCCGCAAGCGAAATTCCTTCCCGGCGTTCACTCACCCGACCTTCAGGATCGTGTGACGCATACGTCACGGGCGCCGACTTCATTTTTTTCCTTGCTTTTTATTTCGTGGCGCACTTCCGCTGACGATGTCGCGCGCGAACTGTTGCGTTTGTCTCGCATGGCGCAGCGCACAATTTTGCGCTCTGCGCACGATTACACCTGACTATCAGTATAAGTCAGTGCTACACGAATACTGAAGTCGACACAAGCGGATCACGGAGCTTGATCAGGCGCTGGAACACGGTAGAAAATGACATAGTATCGTTGTCGGCGCACGCGACTGCACGACGTGGCAACAGGCAAAAAAAAGAAGCAACGGAAGTACATCTCTTTTGCTGCGGTGCGTAGTAAAACAAAGACACCCAGACATTCGTGTTTCTATGATTTCTTGTTTGTCTAAACTTTAATTCGGCCATTGAAGCAACAGAGTACACACATAACAGATGTTGCCTTCAATGATTCTAGAAATCACATGCCACTACGAGCGACGTCACAGCACTGCCAAGCACGTAGGCGCACTTGTGGGATATGCGTCGACTCTCCGGCTGGTAGTGCTGCGTGCGCAAGTAGCAGCACAAAGGTCTTTCGGTTTCAAATTTAAGCTCTTCCTGTGGGGCGTAGCGATGCAATACTTAGCAAACGCGATCGTTAGCGCACATTGCATGCGTGGCGCTTGTCAGCTCAACATGGCCAGACCTGATGAGGGGCCATTTAAAGATCCCCTGGTTGTCAAAATTTATCCGGAGTCCCTTACTACGGCGTACCTCGTAATCAAATCGTGATTTTCACACGTACAATCGCATCATTCAATTCGATTTTATCTTCCTTAAGACTTCCATAAGTATTTGTATCTCTTGCAAGTTAGTAAAAAAAATTTTGTATTCAAGAATTTCGCAAATTGAATTGTCGAGTTCTATTGAAGATCGTTCGCCATACCGTTCGTCTCAAAATTTCGAACATTACCTAATGTACAATCGAATGAATTAGACGCAACGAAAGACAAGAAAAAGGCTGAAACTGGTTGATGAATAAATGATTGGGAAAACATGGTAATATAGGCGAATAGTGAAAGTTGCCTTACATAAATAGTTATAGCGCATTTCGTGCGCATTCGCCACTTATATCGAACACTTATATTTACAGAACACAATGTTTTCTCATTGGGATTAGCAATGCATGACACATTGCAAAAAAAAATAATAACCATTGATTTCTTCTTGCAGAAGAATGGGCCATAACACGAGGGCGAGACATCTATTCAAAGGAGCAGTAGCACCTTTGAACAATAAAGCAAAGGAGCTTGGTGTCACATGAGTACATATAGCAAAAACCGTGTTCGCTGGGAGTAAAGTAGTTCATGATACGCGTTAACTTATAACATCGCAGCAAATACCATGGACCATTATTCTACAGGGAACTTATGTCAAAGAAATGGGCTAATATTTAAACAAGGGTGGCGATGTGGCATTGTTGGCGCATTTTGACGAAAGGAGGTTGAGCACAGGGAAAAACAAGTACAAGGGAAGGCACATGCGACGCCCAGGCGCTAAATCTTGCGCTCAATCACCTTTATTTTGTGATTAGAGGTCTTACGAGTTTCCCACTATTTAACAATTGGTATACTTCACCATTTTCCAATCTAGAGGGACCTTGCTGAACATAAGCGGCTTAAGAGTGAGCAAATTTTCGAATGTCGACCTACACTTATCGATTGATGCGCACAAACTGACAGCTTTAGTTGATACTGGCGCAGACTTTTCGAATATGAGTGACCAGTTTGCACACCGCCTTAAGAAAATCAAAACGAAATGGACGAGCTCTTATATTGAAAATGCTGTGGGCACCTATAGCCAACTGCAGGACTCCAGATAGGAAATAGACATTTTGGCGTTAATTTTATAATTTTACAAGGGTGCTGCAGATCACTCATCCTTGGTATGGGCTCCTCGCGGGAGTGCGGCGCCATGATTACCATACGGGATGGTGAGATAACTTTATAGGCTAGTATGGAAACGAAATACGGTGATGAGCGCGAATGTACATTGTTACGTATTGCAGACGAAGACGTCCGCATACCGCCACTATCATGCAGTCTTGTCTGCTCCAGTTGCATAACACAGTGTAACGATGACAGATTAGCCGAACAATTAACTGCGTTTCTGTTCCAACAAGGTGTTGTCATCGCTCCGGGTATCCTCAGCCTAATCGGTGGTCGTACACAGGTACTGCTTACAAATTTTAATAAAAAATCGCGGCACGCACTGAAAGTACCGTGGTGGTATACTTTACGAATTTGACGTTCCTCAACACTACTTTTCTCTAAAATGAGTAAAAAAAATGATACGATGGAATGTGCACCCGTCGTCGACATTGAGCAATGTTTAGCACCGCAGCAGAAACAGATTCTCAGAGAACTGCTTCACCATTTTAGGGATGCTTCTCTACAACCTCTCGAGGGTGTCAAGCGCCACTGACGAAACATGGCATCATTACGAAGGAAATAGCAATACCTATCCGACAGAACCCATACAGCGTGGCTCAGAAAGGGCATGAAGGAATACAGCAACAGGTCAAGAAAATGTTCGAAGACGATGTCATCCAGCCGTCAAAAAGCGCTTGGGCATCGCCCCTGGTACTTATAAAGAAGAACGATCATAGCCTGTGGTTTTGTATTGATTATAGCAAGCTCAATCAGGTTGCGAAGAAAGATGTGTATTCTCTACCGCGCATGGACAATTCCCTCGACAACCTACGGCATGCTCATTACTTCAAAACGATTGGTTTATAAAGTGGAGACTGGCAATTAGAGGCCGATGAGCAGAGACTTAGAAATGAATGCTTTTGTGACGCCTGATGGACTCTATGAATCTAAAGTTCTACTTGTTAGTTTTTGATCCGCCCCAACCATGCTCCAAAGGTTGAAGGATAAAGTTCTCTCAGACCTTAAGTGGAGATTTGCTTAAAGTACCTACGCAATCTAACTGTTTATTCGGCCACATTTGATGTTCATCTCAGACGGCTACGGTTAGTTCTTCAAGCCATAAAGTCTGTCGGGCTCACTTTTAAACCAGAGAAGTGAAACTTTTGCTATAAAGAACTTTGGTCAAGGTTATAAGTCACAAAGGTGTCAAACCTGATGCTGACAAAATCACAGCCTTCGCAATGTTTTTAAGGCCCATGGACAAGAAGGCAGTCAGACGCTTCCTGGGCCTTTGCGCATTTTACCGTCGATTAATTGCGGCTTTTGCGCGAATCGCCTCACAGCTTATTTATTTGCCTAGCAAGAGAAGACGTCACCTTCGTATAGAGATACAAGCAGGAAGCAACATTTTACGAGTTCCAGCATCACCTACAATCTCCGCCTGCTCTTGCCCACTTTGATGCTGAAGCGCCGACGATAATCCACACCGATTCCTGAAAAGTGGGTCTCGGCGCCGTCCTTCTTCAGTGGCAAGACGGCGCTTAGAGATTTATTGCTTACGTGAGTAGAGCACTATCATGTGCCGGCTCGAACTACTCCTACAGAGAGAAGGAATCTTTGGCTCTCGTGAGAGAAGTTACCATGCCCCGCCCGTACCAATATGACTGCCCTTGTGATCTCATAAGTGATCACCATTATCTCTGTTGGTTGATGAAGATAAACGATCCATCTGCAGGTTTTTAACGCCGGAGCCTGCGGGTTCAAGAGTACATGACAGTGGTCTACGATTTGGGAAGGTAGCACTTAGATGCTGACTGCCTTTCCAGATCGCCGTTCGAGTCAAGAGGCGTAGATGATGACGAATCCGCAGATTCTTCTTTGGAGTTCTCAATGTGGCATCATCTCTCAACAATAAGAGGACCAGGAGCTCGCTTCAGTAATTTATTTCACAGAAGGCGGCACCATGAACATGCCTGCAGTATTCTCAAGGAGCCTGTCAACCTTCTGCACACGCAAGTGTTCTTTTTAGGTAGAACATCTTTTTAATAAGGAAGCAATATATACTACTCGTGCCTAGAACTCTCCGCGACGAGATATTCCAAGCCTTTCACGTTGAACTTACTTCAGGCCACCTAGGCTGCACAAGAATATTAGCGCGAATCAAGAAGTATTACTGGCCACAGCTCGTAGCACAGGTGAAGCTGTACATTTGAACGTAACTGGACTGCCATCGACTAAAAGTGCCACCTCCAAGACCTGCCGGATAATTACATCTTATTGCAGCGCTGCAAACGCCGTTTGAACAAATTGAGATGGATGTTTTGGGTCCATTCCCTATATATACTACTGGAAATAAGTGGATCATAGCTCCGACGGATTATCTCACGTGATATGCAGAACCAAGGCACTTCCGAGCAGCACAGCAGCTGAGGGCACACAATTCTCCATTGAAAACGTCTTCCTGAGGCGCGGTGCTCCAGCGGTCATCGTAACCGACGGGGCAACCGCGTTCACGGCTCGGCTTCTGCGAAGTGTACTCACGCTCAGTGGCACGGCGCGAACAGGGGGCTTACGGAACGCCTGAACAAGATTCTCAGAGACATGCTGTGCATGTATGTCTATGTATGTATGCATGTATGTATGTATGTATGTATGTATGTATGTATGTATGTATGTATGTATGTATGTATGTATGTATGTATGTATGTATGTATGTATGTATGTATGTATGTATGTATGTATGTATGTATGTATGTATGTATGTGTGTGTGTGTGTGTGTGTGTGTGTGTGTGTGTGTGTGTGTGTATGTATGTATGTATGTATGTATGTATGTATGTATGTATGTATGTATGTATGTATGTATGTAAGTATGTATGTATGCATGTCGACAAGAACTGGGACAAAATATTGCCCATGCAAGCGTTGCTTATAATACGGCTTGAAAAGAGACGAAGCGAATGAGTTCATTCAGTCTCCTCCACGATAGAGAAGTGATTGCGATATGCTGGATGTTATGCTGCCTCATGATTCGAGCGATTCCGAGACTGACGCCGTAGATTTTTACAGTGCGCGCGAGAAGCAAGACAGTTTGCATTACTAAGGTCTGGATGAGGGCTAATTGGTTCAGATTTAGAACTGAGGTTGAACAGCGCGAAAGAACAGCGACACCAGGAAACAAATACCCCAGACAATCGCTGTCTGTGCTTGTCGTTTGTATTTGCTTACAACCCTTGTCTGTGGTATTTGTTTCCTCGTTTTGTTTTATTCGCTCTGTTCAAGCTCAGTTCAAAGCAAGACAGCTCGCGCGTCTTTTAATAACGGTCCAGAAAAACCGTGATCCCATACCTTAAAATCAGTATCATCGATGCGCCGTCTACCAGCCCGGCTAAAGACTTTGGACTCCGCTACAC
This sequence comes from Dermacentor variabilis, assembly GCF_050947875.1. NCBI lineage: Eukaryota > Metazoa > Arthropoda > Arachnida > Ixodida > Ixodidae > Dermacentor > Dermacentor variabilis. The sequence continues at coordinate 136,162,871 of NC_134575.1, forward strand.
CATCGAGGCCTCTCGGAGAAACTTCTACGCGCACAATTTGGACAACACTAGGTTCAACGAAGCCCTAGCGACGTCAACTACGAAGTCGTCCCTCAAAGCCGAGCTTGCTCCAGGCGCCGTAGGACCTGCCTGAGGCTGTGCACGTAGTGCCCATGAAACACTATTTTTCTGAATGACACCAATACTTTCTTGTTCGGTACACACCGGGTGCTACCCGAGGAGTATCGGTACGATCCTGTTTCGGGGGGGGGGGGCGGGGCGAGGAATGCCGCCTCCCTATCTGGGCCTATACACTGCAGTTGAAGGCGACGACTGCGAACTGAGCGGCAACCCTGAACTGAGCCGTTGTTGCAATTGTCTCCATGAAATATGCCTCTCCACTCTTGTTTACGGTGAGTCCCGACAATATTGCCAGGTGTCTACGAGCTCAATCAATATTGCGCAAGTACGAGTAAAGCTCAATAAAAAACATGCTTTTTGTGCTTTCTTAAGGACAATAGTGCTTTTGAGACACCTTCAGAGTCCGCGAATACTACTTCCTTGTCTAGCTTTAATTTCGTTATTTGTGTGACCACAGACTCAAATATATAGGCTTTATAGAGTAAGCATACTTGTATGAGGGTTCGCTACATCCGATTCGGAAAAAAATAAAGGATGAACATCCGCGTAAGATACGCCAGCATGCGACTTTCATGCGCTGGTGTAGAATTCAGCGCAAGAGCACTTCAATTGGACTTCATTAAAAGGCATTCGCATGTCGAGCTCTGGTGCCTACTTTGTTACTTACAAAACTATATCACATTCTATCAGTTGCCACTCCCAAGGTGTTAGCACCTGAGCTGGAGGCATTACGGTATGTTCAAATTGTGGCCCACCCACTTGAAAGCTAAGCTCCCCCACACTGTGAGAAAGGCTGCCTTATTGAAGGTATTATGGAAAAGCTTTACACATGTCAAATCGTTAACAGTTTTAAAACACGGATGTTTATGATTAGAGTGCACTAGGAGTAAATATGTGAAGCTGATGTTTGATACCAGCAGATGGAGTGAACACTGATTCGATTTTACGTGTAAGTTTTCAATGGGGTTTGTTCTGAAAGTGTCTGTGGCCAGGTGGATACCTAGACGGTGAACGGGATCTAGCATCTTTAGCGCATTCGGGGCAGCAGAGTGATATACTACAGAACCATAATCCAGTAACTTTGAAATGGGGCTCTTGTGAAGGTTCATTAAACGCTTCCTGTTGCAGCACCATGTTGTGTGAGGTATAATTTTTGTTAAGGTATTTGTTTTTAGGCATTTGGCTTTCATATATTTATGTGTGGATTGAAAGTAACGTTAGAGTCAAATATGATGCCCTAAAAACTTGTGTTCTTTGTTAACAGATACTTGTTGTCCACACAATTCTGCGCTAGGATTGGGAACTGGGCATCTCTTTCTTGTGGAAAGAACATAAGATTTCTTTTGGGGGTAAACTTTAAACCCACTTTAGTTTGCCCAATTAGAACCATTTTTCAAGCCCTGCTGTGCTCATTTCTCCTGTACTAACTGTACATGACAATAACTTGCCGATGTTGACGTGGAAGTTAAGATTAGACAAATAGTTGCCTATTAAATTCAGCGTATTGCAACGGATGCCCATTCCTCAAGAGCCTCAAGTGCCTCAAGATTCCGTAAACTAAGGTTGTGTCGCACGCCTTCACCATATCGAGCAATATGGATAAGAAAAACCATTTACGTAGTAATGCGTCACGGATGTTTCCTTGAATGGGCACAGGATGCCCAGCTGTGGACTACCCTCTTCTGAAGCCACATTTATAGGTGTCAAGGATTTTTTTCAGTTCAACGAAATGCATGAGCCGCCGAATGGTCATTCTTTCAAATTGCTTTGAAAGACAACTTGTGAGAGCTAAGGGGTGGTAAGCTGCTGCTGAGGATGGATCTTTACCCTGTTTCCAAATAGGGACCACAATCTGTTCTTTCCATACGGATATTAGGTATCCGACAGACCCAATAGTGTTGAAAAGTGCGAGTAGTGCAACTTGTGCGTTAGTTTTAAGTTTTTGGTCATGTCATACATGACCCTGTGTGGTCCCTGTGCCGAGTTGTTGCATGCAAGCAAGGCAGCCCTCAACTCGGTAATATTGAAAGTACACTTATATGGCACCTTTTGTTGGGATCTGTGGACTAATTTCTTGCATTATTCTATTTGTGTGTGTTTCAGTAAACATTGTGAGTAGTGGATTTAGCTTGAGAAACGTTCAAAGTGCTCTCCAAGAGAGTACGCCAGCTCTTGAATAGTATTCCCTTGGTCGTTCACCAAAGGCAACGGATGGATTTCTTGTCCTTTAGCTTCCTTAAGACATACCACCCTTGAGGCTCCTTTATTTATGAATTTATGCCCGATAAACATCCATCCCATATTTGTCTCTTTGCATGACGACGTGCCCGCCTTCCCTGCGATTTATAGTGTTAACTGCTATATTTTCCCATTCAGTCATATACGCAGTGTGCCTTATGCTTTATTCTGCCTCTGCCGCACTTCTTTGCAGTCTTTGTTCCACCTGGGAACACGCCGTTTGTGTGAAACACCATTCGTTTGTGGGATAAATTTTTCGGCTGCATCAATAATAAAAGCGGTCAAATATGCGACGGCATTGTCTATACTAAAACTGTTGATAAAACTATGAGATAAATAAGTTTGTACTTAAATGCTTCCACTCAGCCAATGGTAATTTTCATCGACGAATATTGTGAAGGTTGTCATGCTGCTTTATTAAGTGTAAAGTTATAGGGAAGTAGTCACTAAAGGATTGTTGATGACATTCTATTCCAGGTTGGGCAGAAGAGAGGCAGAGGCAATTCTTAGCCCTATCGATAAATGAGTTGTGTTGGAGGTTGTAATAGATGCACTCTTTGTTCTTAAACAGGCACGCACCATAAGTCACAAGAAAAATTTCAACGATTGGACCTCTCGTACCACAACGCGGGTCTCCGCCCTAAGTGTTGTCAGGTTAAAATCACCCATGAGTACGTACCGGCAGTTGACCTATGAGATTATAGAAACATGTTTTTTTCAGTTGATAGTTGCCTGCTACATACACAGACCAGAAAGAACAGCCCGCTCTGACACTGCTTCAAGCGGTGTTCGTAGAGTCAAATGCTAGCTAGCGAAACTCTTGTCGACGACTGTGGCTACACCGCAGGATGAGATGTTAGCCTCATCGCGGTTTTTCCAAAAAAATTATATTGTGTAAGAAAGTTTCTTTGTGCAGATGTTAAGTTTGTTCGCTCGACACACAGCACTTCTGGAATTAGTTTATGAAGAAGTTCTTTAAAATCATCTACATTGCGTAGAAGACACCTGATATTCCACTGTAGTAACTGTCTGTACATTTTTTTAGAAAAGTATCATCCTGTGTGTCTAATGTATGAAATCTGACTTAACCTATAAGCCCTTTTCCGGGCCTGTCATGCGGCGTTCCTTTATTATGACTTTTTTGGAGAGGTCGCCGGACTCCCGCAGCTGCATAGGCACTTGCTGCGCCGTCTGGCTCGAAGAGTTGTCCATCACCTCATCAAAGCAGCTGGACACCCGCTATTTCGAGCGGTTTGTCCGTCCCGAAGCATTCCCCTCGGTAGACGAAGCCCTTTCAGCTACCAACCCGGAAGTCGATGGCTTCGTATTCCGGAACGGCTGAGCAGCGCTGGCTGCAGCCGCCTAGAGGGCGAATGTCATCACCTCCGCTTCACTGGGTGTGGACCGGAAAGCCGACGGGGTCCGCTGCGGCACTGCTTCGTGACGCTCCACATCGGCAAAGCTATTCTTCGGCACCTATGTCACCCGCCTTCACGCCTCTTAACATGAAATACTGACAAAAGGCAGAAACCATCTTTAAACAACGCGCTCATTTTCGTGCGCCTTCCAAAAGGACAACGGCATATTGGTGATAAAGGCGAAGGCATAATGGCACGTGCATTCACCGCACGCACTCGCATCGTAGGCGACTGTTGTCGCGGGATACAAGAAAAAAAAGAGGTAAAGCGACGCTCGATAGGTAAAGATAAGAGGGCATTCCTATCTCCTGTTGGGAACGCTGCATTGATCTTTTTAATTACTGCTTGAAAACAAGTTTGCCCACAAAAAGTAGTTGTGTCTGAACTCCTTCAACTGTTCGTTACAATTCTGTTTGACATGCTGGGTAATGATGTCGAGCCCCATTCGAGTATAAGAAAGCAGCACGGAGCCATGCCATTTCAGACCCAACGAGCTCACGCCTGTCCACCAGCGCACGAACCGTCGTCTACGTTGTGAGTCGCCTGACTTTCCTCTTTCGCCGGAGCCAACTAGAGTAGCAGCAGTAGACAACACTAAATTACATCCCAGACCGCTTCAACACGCATCGTCGTTGATCAGCCGGAGACGCCCGAGCCTTTCCGAAGCGACACCTTCGAAGACGCCAAGGAATGGTTAGAAGGCTTTGAGCGCGTCGCGGACTACAATGGATGGGACGAAAACGGAAAGCTCAGCAACGTCTACTTCGCGTTGCAAGACTGTGCACTAGCGTGGTTTGAAAACCAAGAAGCTGCCCTCCGGTCGCGGGATAACTTCCGACGGGAATTGTTGGCCACGTATCCGAGTGCAGACCCCACGGAAGGAGCTGAAGCCGCTTTGCAAGCAAGAAGCCAACGAAACAACGAAAGCATGGCAATGTATCTCAAAGATACATCCCGCTTATTCCACAGCGCCGATCCGAGCATAAGCGAGGGCAAGAAGCTTCGGCATCTGATGCACGGTGTGAGGAAAGAGCTTTCTGCCGGTTTAGTTCGGAACCCTGCACGCACCGTCGCGGAATGCCACTCCAAGTTGACAACGAAGGAAAGGATACTTCAACAATGAGCGAGCCTCCACAACCGCGATATGAACGTCGCATCTGTGGATGCAGTGTCGGCAATGTTCGGGAACAGCGTCGAGGTGTTACGAGAACTCGTAAGATCTGGGCTTCGAGAAGAGTTTCAGAGGCAACAGCCGAACAATCGCCTTACAGTGGTCTCTTCATTAGCAGAAGTGGTTGGTCAAGAAGTGAGACGAGCAGTCCACGAGCAGCACCCGCAAGCACAGCCACACGCGTCGTCACCGGTACGGCTCCTGAGTTTTCTCGGAAAAGGTGAGGTTTTTTTCGACCTCACCAACTCAACCTTGTTTTGAGGATCCTTTCAAGTCTGTCAGGACTTGCCCCGTCGTGCGATTGGGGCTTCTATGTACTCCTTTTGCTTTTTTCGACCATCTAAAACCGTGAGCCGGCCGGCTGATGGCCATGGCCACCTATGTACGCGGCCATGGCTAAGCCTGAGGTTCCCCAGGACGAGCAGGCGTCCGGGCGAGACTCCCCTAGTGGTGTCAAAACGCCTCGCTCGGACGGCTCAAGTGTGTCAGTATTCTCTGATGAAGGAGACGCGGTGGTTCTCGAAGCCGAGATACCTGGAGGGGAACGCGATCCGCCTGCAAGGGACGGCCCCACTACCGCCCTTTTACCTCCTGTTGCTGCTGCCCTCAGTTCCCCGCCTTCCGTTTGCAGCAACTCGGTTTCCACTGTTCCACTGGATTCCGAACAACGGATAACCGCCTCCATCCACCGCATAGTAGAGAAGTAAAAACAAATCACCGACTTGATCTTCCATGCCTCTTCTAAAGTAGCGAATGCTCAACGCTCGCAAATTGTATCCTGGCTTGCCGAGATATTGCAGGAATGTTCTGACGTGCGTGCGATTGCTGCCCATCAGGCGGGTCGCGTTGAAGAGTTGCGGGACCAGCTACAGCAGACGGGGGGGTGCCTTGCTGGCGATACGCTGGCAGCTCCACCGCCTCCTCCTTGCCAGCCCAGGACATACGCGGCTGCGGCGCGTCTTCGTATGCAGGCTGCTCCACTCACGACCCGGCAGCCCCCAATCAGGACCCCTCCAGAGGTTCTACAAACGGGCCCGAACCCGACGGTACTTCCTCCACGGCTCGATGCAATCAGGCGAGAGCACGAATTTCTCCTGTTCCTCACCCCTATCGCTCCTTCCGCCTCGCCCTCAAGCGATGTTGTAGCCTTTCTGAAGACAAACATAGACCCGATCACGGAGGGAATCGGTGACGTCTCTATGTGCCGTACACGACACGGCATCACAATCTTCACTAATGAGCGACTCTCCTTCGAACATCTTAAGGCTGCAATCGAAAGGAACCCGATAACGCGTACAACGATTTCCATCAAGGTGGCGCAAATCGACAACCTCATATTCACATATCAGGCGTCGATCCTGACGTACCCGCTCATGGCCCCCTCGCCGCTATCAGTGCGCGCAACCCACCTATCAACTCGATCCTGAATTCTGTAAAGTGCGAGTCTCTTTCCGCGAACGCTCCGGAAATTTCCCCCATGTCCTTGCCGTCGATGCAGCCTCCTTCCGCTTCCTTACCACCCTCGGGCGGTTGATCATAGGATGGACTTTGGTGACGGTGCGGGAAGATTTGCATGTCCGCACCTGCACCTACTGCTCGACGTACGGGCCCTCCAAACGCGCCTACCCGCACAAGTCGGACCCCTCGTGGATGGTATGCACGAAATGTGCAGAGTCGCATCTTGCAGAAACATGCTGGGTCCGTGTGGGGGACGCTGCGGTGCCGTGCGCCGAGTGCCGGCGGGTAGCTAGGGCGTCGCCGCATCCTACGGGCGATGCGACTTGCCCAGTTTTGCTTGAACGCATAGCGCATGTGCGCATGCGCACGGACCATGGATAAGATAACACGCACCACCTACTCTTGTCCCTTGGGGGCTGCGTGGTGGCTCTTCCCATCTATACCTCCTGCCGTCAGATACACCTGTATGCTCACTATCCCTCGGCTTCCGGACTTGACACATGTCGCTTTGCCGCTACGCAGGCCCTTTCCCCATAGGGAGGGTGCGTACGTCCCTCTATCCTCCTCAATCCTTGTTCGTGTTTCGTTGCTCACAATGTCCCTCGCTTCCTTCCAGTGGTTTCATTCTCTCTATTTGCTTCCTTCCTATCTTCTATCTCTCCTCCATTTTCTCCTTTTATCTGTTAACTTTTGCCTCCTCTTTACTCCGCGCATTATGCCTTCCTTTATTTCTGACACCTGCGCTCCTATACTCACCTTAACGCTCTCTTCCACTTTCTCATCTACTCTCAACCATGGCCCATTCCACACCCATTAAATTTTTGCAGGCTAATCTGGCGCATTCCGGACAACCAATATTGCTGTTGTCGGACTTTATTCAGCAGCACCACATTGATTTTATCATTATTTTCGAACCTTATACACGAGGCAACTCTCTTTCGCACCTACCTCACACGCACATCACCTTCGATTCACCAGTAGCTCCCCGTCTGGCTCTTTTAGCCCCTAAACATAGCTATGATCTCTTCCTAATCCATTCCCATCCACTTTATGTCGTGGTCTCCTGTGTTGCCTTTTCAGTCTCTTTCGTCATCCTCGCCGTTTACGCTCCCCCTCACGAACCGCTGGAACCCCTTTTTGATGCCCTACAAGCTCACCTGTCCTGTATTACTCGACCATTTCTGGTGTTCGCGGGTGATTTCAATGCGAAAAACTTACTGTGGGGCCCAGTGGAAGGTGATATCAGGGGTGCGCAGCTCACACAATTTGCTGCCGCAAACAACTTAAAACCATTCAATGACCCTCGTTCGCCGCCTATCTCTCAATCCCACCTTGCCGAGAGTTCGATCGATGTTTCCTTTGCATTGGTTCCTCTCGCCTCATGCGGCTACAACTGGTTCGTCGACGATTCCGAAACGCTATCCGACCACAAATATATCTTATTTTCCTTTTTTGGCCATATCAGACCCCGCCATAAACGATTAACAAAATCGACTACATCTCATCTTTTATAGTCACTCGTCACTTCTCCATGGTTTTCGTTGGTCCAACAGACAACTTTTCTATCACCCAAAGCAGTTGATTTGGTTTCGGCGAAGTTCTACATTCTTTTCGGCAAGCTTCGTCATCTCCATTCTTGCTCGATAAAGCCGCGCCCCTCTCCAACTAATTCATGGTGGACTCCCGAACTTACTATTGAACGTAAACGCATCCGTGCTCTCCGTCGCCGCTTCCAACGCACCACAGACCCGTTCCTTCGGCAGACGTTTAAGGCTCAGAACTATGATGCCCATGCCAACTATAAAATGCATATTGACCACGCCAAATCTGCTGCCTCCAAATCTATCTGCTCCGATCTTTCCAAACGAAACCTTTTCGGCCTTCCTTTCCGCATCTGCTTTGACAAACTCTCCCGTACCAATCAGCTCACCTCCCTTCTTTTACCCGATGGTCGTTCCACATGCACCGTACTTGAGTCGGCCCATTTTCTCCTTACGGTTCACGTGACTCAAGAGTCCCCCTCAACAGATGACGACGACCACGCGCGCCTGCGTAAAATAACTGACACGCCTTATTCCTCCAATACTATCGACCTCCCTTTCATTATTGCAGAGATTGAACATGCCCTCAATTCAGGCAACACCAACGCCGCCCCAGGTCTAGACGGACTCACTCTTCCTATGCTCAAGACGCTTTTTTCCTATCACCCGTCCTTTTTCCTCTTCATTTTTAACCATTGTCTCAGTCTATACTACTTCCCAGCTCACTGGCGTAAAGGAAGTGTTATCTTTATTCCTAAACCCAATCGCCCTCCCGACTCTCCGTCATCCTACCGCCCTATTGTTATGAATTCTTTGTTTAGTGAGATTCTCGAACGTCTTCTAAATTCCCGGCTCTACTTCTTTCCCCACTCCAATAACTCACTTCATCCGCGTCAATTCGGTTTTACACATGGGAAGAGTGCGTCAGCCGCTTTCTACCGTCTTAGACAAACTCTGAACACCTACAAACACCTGAAACAACACGCAATTCTCATCTGCCTAGATTTTAAAGGGCCTTTCGACAGTGTTTGGAACCCTGTCGTCCTCCACTTTTTACGCTCGCATAATTGCCCTTCCAACCTTTACCACCTCCTAAAATCCTTCTTAGACCACCGAGGGATCATGTTCCGATCGCAGGCAGGTCAGGTGTCTGCCACGCCTACATTGGGCAGCCCTCAAGGGTCACCCCTCAGTCCGCTGCTGTGGACCATTGTCATCTACGGATTGCTTGAGCTACCCTTTCCCCCGGACGTCGTTCTGCAGGCCTACGCAGACGACACTATTATAGTGCTCTCGCAGACAATCGTCGCGCATTAGAATCGAAGGTAGCTCTCACTCTTAATCTTATTTCGACCTGGGCACAGCTCACCAAACTCACGATCAGTAGCGACAAATCCTCCTTTCTACACTTCCCCAATAGCCACTTTGCTTCCTCTTCACGCACCCGTCCTCCCAATATTCGCTTTAACGGCTTCGCCCTGGAATTTCAGTCGAGTATTAAAATTCTTGGCGTCATCTTTGATACCCATCTCACCTTTAACGCTCATTAAACATATCTCCGTACTGAAGTAAGACCTTCTCTCTCCTCGTCTTCTCCTGTTCCTTCGAATGCACTATTCTATGCCCCCATCCGCTCCCCGTCTCCTCTATAATGAGGTACTGCTTCCGTCCATCACATATGCTTCTCCTGTCTGGTTGCCAACCTTTCCTACTTCACAGTCTAAACTCAAAATTTCCTCTATCCAACGTGCTCTTCTCCTTCCAATCAGCGGTGCTTTTCGTACGACGCGTACCTCGTCGCTTCAGGTTTTCGCTAACGCACCACTACTCCACATTGAACTAGACCGCCTAAACGCACACTTCTCTTTACTTGTACTCAAGGCCCTTACCTTTTATGGCCCTGACTCCTACCATCCGTCGCTCGTTCACTACCCTATGAATCCTTGGGACTGTGATCCCAGCCTTAAATCTCAGTTTTCCCATCACCGTCTTCGACTTCAAGAGGTACCCTCTGTTACCACTAAGCCGGCCTACCACCTGTTTACCGACGGCTCCTACACTTCCCACTCTGCTGGAGCCGCTTTCATATATATAGTGCAACAGGCCACATCACTAAAGTTGGAAAATTTAATCTTATTGGTGCCACTTCCTCTTATGCCACCGAAACAGTCGTTTTACTGGAGGCACTAGCCTGTATACGGGCTTTGCCCCATTTCATCCCTCTACACATTTACACCGATTCCTTGTCCATGCTCACTGCATTGAACTCTTCCACCAAAACCAATACCTCTGTCAGGGACATCAAGAAGCGCCTTCTTTTCATTTCTACCCGGCGACGGGTCTCTTTTCCATGTGCCGGGGTCATCGAAGCCAACGAGATGGCGGACTTCCTCGCTAACTCCGCCGCCTCCGATGGTGTTTCTCGATTCCTCCTTGCCACTCCCTCGTCCCTAAAATCAAAGATGCGTGCCTGTTCCTTCTTCCAGTGGAATACTCACTGGACGCGAGAGAACAGCGACACTGGACTCTTTAAGCGGATAAAGAACGTCACTCGCATTCCCCCTTTCTTCCCGCCGAAAAGACCCATTGTTCACCTCATCACTGCTCATGGCCGCTTCCCTTTCTATTATTTCCGCTTTCATCTTTTATCTCACAGTAACTGTGCCTGTGGCAATCCTTGCACAGACTTATTTCAACGATTGTCCTCTTACTTCTCACATTGCTAATCTCCCTAAAGATAAACGCCGCACTACCGTAACACCTCATCTTTACCTCTCCCTTCTTACCGATCAAAGAAAGCGGGCCCTTCTCATTCGTCTTTATCGCGTCATTTCTTCGTTCACTTTCCCGGACTCCTCCTACTATTTTTCTTCAGCCATCCCTTATTTCTTCATCGGTTCCCTTTCGCTCTCCTTCTTCCCTGTTTCCCTTACATATCCCTCACACCTTGCCCTTCGCCTTTCGCTTTATAGTGTCCATAGTTATGCCAACTAAGGTGGCGCTCGTCTCCGGGGACACTATAGACGGAATGGCTGCATTCTTGACTTGGCCTTTTAGTTTTTCTTCCATTCCCTGTCTGTAACCATTGCTGAATGCCCAAAATACACCTATTGAACTTGCTTGCCGCCACTTTCAGGTCTCTTGCAGATCTTCAGTCGAGCTGCAGTCAAGCGGACTGCACTCTGCTCCTGATACCTGACGCAAAGTCACACTAACCGGAGACCTCCGGTCACATGTACGAGAAGTACGCCATTCCAAGAGCCTTCAAGAGTATACCACCGCGTTTAGTCTAGAGGCACCTACCAAACGCCAGTACTTCTCCAGGCTTCTGCAGTCCGGCCTACCAAAAGCTCTGCTCCAGATGCCCGCCATCCTCCTGGACCTGCAGGCCTCCTCTGGCCCTGCCCTCTTCTGTCGTCCTAATTCTTTCTTCTTTCTTTTCCCTTTTAGTTAGTTTTTTTTTCCTTCTGCTCGGTGACTTAATAAAGAATTGGACGAATCCCGAGACGTCACACGCCACATGTCAATGCAGACAGGTATTCCGATGTTCATTCCTGCTCCCCACTTTTAATTATGTACATTTTCTGTCGGCTTATCTCGGTTTTTTTCTTCAACAATTGGCTTTTTCTCAAACTACTTTTTGGGTCTCTACCCCTGTTCATTAAATTTTGATTGGCTTATACCAGCTATACCTTGGTGATGCGGGTTTCCCTCATTTTTTATTTAGGTTATTTTTGCTATTTGAGGGGCACAAAAATACGCCGTGGCACTCCCTAGAGGATCCCCAGGACGTACTTCTGTCGTGGCAACTACCCATATATCCGAGCCTCTGTTCCTGCCGCCTCCACCTGAGTTGAGATTCCGGAAGGTGGACATGCGGCGCACTACTGATAGAAACCCACTGTGCCACCACTGCGGCGAAGCTCGTCATCTCTACAGAATGTGCGAATACCACAGAGCGGGACTTCGGGGTTTTTTTCTGTAAACGCTTCTTTGCCAAGGAACGTTGAACTTCCTTTCGAAATCCGGGAGTATTTGTCAACGCGCCAACGCCTGAAGACTTCACAGCAACACCAACATCGGTCAACAGCGTCGCTGACATATCTATCACCGAGCCCGCGTCCATCTTGAAGCTCCCCAAGGCGACGCTCCCAAAGCCCGCATCGGGAGAACTAATACCGGGGACCTGTGGAGGTAAGGCCGCTGTAGACGCAAGAGCAGAGCCTCCAGCGCGGATTCTGAAATATAACAACGGACATGAGAGCAGTTGCGGAAAGAATGACGTTGCTTCCGATTTATGTGTGTTTATATATGGCTGCGAAAGTACTACTTTAGTAGACACATGTGCAGTCCTTATAAGCAAAGTACTTGCCAGAAGACTGAAGAAAGTGTTGACTCCTTGGAGACGACCGCAAATTCGAACCTTCGCAGGTCACCTTGTCGACCCGGTGGGCAGGTGCACTTCTAGAACCGGAATATGCGGCTCTTCACACGTCGCTAGTTTCATTGTACTGTCAGAATGTTCAAGAGATTTTATTATTGGAAGAAACATTTTGCAGGCGAACGGGGCGGTAATCAAGATGCAGGGATCTTGCGTGTAGTTCTCAACGAAGCACGCCATCGCGATGTTCCAGTGTAAAGAACAATTTGATGCGCTTCGGATTACAGACGACGACTTCACGATACCCCCAAGATTCAGCATAGGTGTCGCCGTAAGAAGCACCATATTCAGCGGTTATGCAGGAATAGCACACAGTAACACTGGGCACTTGCCCGAAAAAAGGAATCTGTATGGCAAGGGGTCTTGTTCGACTGCATGACGGGTATTCGAATGTCTTTGTGACTAATTATGCAAATCAAGTCCAGCATGTTGCGAAGGAAAACATCATTGCCGGCCTTGACGATTACGTAGAGATTCCGGATTTGAGCCCTTCCGATGCTGCACTACTCAATTCTCACAACGTAGAATTGCATCCATCGCATCGATCGATATCGAAGCAGTGCTATTACCGAACTAGAAGCAGCAAATAGAGAACCTTATCCGAGAATTCGCCTCGTGTTTGTGAAGAATGTCAAAAGTCCAGAGAACATCCATCGCCAAACACCATATCATTGTCGACGAAGCTGCGAGGCCCTTTTTCCAGCATCCCTACCGAGTGTCACCGAAGGAGAGTGAGATCATCAGCAAACAAGTCAAAGAAATTCTTGGAGACCGTAATTAAACGATCTACCATACCGGGGGCTTCACCTGAAGAAAAAGGATCATACCTTGCGCTTCTGCATTGATTATAGAAAGCTGAACATCATCACAAAGCGGGATGTTTATCCACTTTCGAGGATCGATAACACCCTTGATAGACTACGGGATGCGGAATTCTTTCCCTCTCTCGACCTCATAATCGGATACTGGCAAATAGAAGTGGACGAAAGAGATCGTGAGATGACAGCATTCGTCACACCAGACGGGCTATACGAATTCAAGGTACTTCCTTTCGGCATCTGCTCCGCACCAGCCACCTTTCATTCGAGGATGCGCACTGTGCTCTCCGGGTCAAAGTGGCCGTCCTGTCTTGCTTATTTTGGTGATTTCATGATTTGGCTTCTACCACCTTTGATCAGCATGTGAAACGACTGAGGACTGTGCTCAAAGCTGTTACTTCAGCAGGGCTGTTGATGAAGCCACAAAAATGCCACTTCGGCTTCCGTGAGCTCCTTTTCTACGGCCATGTGATTAGTTTTGAAGGCATCCGTCCTGAATTTGAGAAGGCCGCAGCAGTAGAAAAGTTTCCCAGACCAAGCGTTAAAAAGCCTGCTAGGCGCTTTTTCGGATTTTGTGCCTATCACAGACGTTTCGCCAAAAATGTTTCCAAGATTGCCGAGCCGTTAACGCGACTGCCTAAAGATGATGTACCTTTCATCTGGCTAAGTGAACAGGAAGGTGCATTCAATGAGCTACGACGGCGACTTAAAAATCACCCGGTTCTTGCGCACTTTGATGACGAAGTGCAAACATACATCCACACAGACGCCAGCAACTTAGGACTTGGTGCCGTCCTCGTTCAATGGCAAAACGAAGAGGAAAGAGTGATTGCATACGCTAGCTTCACTCTTTCTAGCGCTGAAACTAACTATTCAGCAACGGAAAAAAGAATGACTCGCAGTAATATGGGCCATTGGAAAATTGCGACCATACTTATACGGTAGACCGTTCCGAGCAATCAGCGACCATCACTCATTGTGCTTGCTTGCAAACCTGAAGGATCCTTCTGGGTGACTTGCTAGATGGAGTCCGAGGCTGTAGGAATACGACATAATGATCATGTACAAGTCTGGTCGCAAGCACAGTGACTCTGATTGCTTAACATGTACACTGGTCTAATCTGCTCCTGTGCAAGGTGGACACAACTTTCCGTTTCTTAGAGCAATGACCACATCTGAGATGGCCAAACACCAACAGTCCGGCGCCGTGTAGCTCCTACTTATCGGGCACCTGGAGGAACATCCAGTCCACGTTGCGTGAGTTTTCAGCCGGGGATTGTCATCGTATGTGATGAGAAATGGCGTCTTGTACAAAAGAAATTTCAGCGCAGCACAGAGGAATTTGTATTCGTCGTTCCTTCACCCTTGAGATTCGAAATCTTGGAAGCCTGTCACGATGACCCATCGGCAGGACCCCTCGGAGTGAAGTAGAAAGTTTGCCTGAATTGATGCCAAGTGCTATTGGCCACAGCTATTGAATTCAACATATCCTACAGACATGTCGGGATTGCCAAAGACGCAAAATGTCTCCATTAAAACCTGCAGGCCTCCTTCAGCCAATACAACCCCAAGAAACCCCATTCGAACAACTAGGAATGAACTTGCTCGGGCCATTTTCGACATCGTCATCAGGGAAACAATGAATTTTAGTAGCGACCGATTACATAACCCGATATGCCGAGACATCTTCAATCAGTGCAATGGCCATTGATGTGGCTCAATTCTTTGGCACCAACGTAGTACTACGACACCATGCCCCTGCAATTGTTATCACGGACAGAGCAACTGCGTTCACAGCTGATTTGACGCAATCCATTATGAACCTGACTCATACCAGCCATAGCAAAACAACTGCCTATCACCCTCAAAGAAATGGGCTAAGCGAGGCATTGAGCAGAACGCTGACAAATATGTTGTCAATTTACGTAAACTTAAAGCAACCTACATGGAACAAAATACTACCCTCTGCAACACACGCTTACAATACCGCATTGCAAGAGATCACTCACGTAACGCCATTCAAGCTTGTTTTTGTCCGAACACTTACCACAACCTTGGACGCAATGCTGCCTGTCAGCGACAGCGTAGAACAGAACCCTGACATCAGCGACTTTACGCATATGGTCGAAGAAGTACGTCAGCTGGCGCGACATCACATTCAGTAAAGGCAGCGCATCGACGTGGACCGATACAAGTTACGGCCAAGTTGATGATGTGTGGAGTTTTATGGCGCAAGGGCCAGGTGTGGCCAAAGAGCGCCATGTCTGTGGTAATGAGTTTGCGGTGTAATTATGATTGCTATGAAGTTGGTGTGAGGTGGCTGTAAAGAGGCCTTAAAATATACGCTCTAAAGTGCGTAAAATCTGTGTGATAAAATTATGGCGATGACGTATGACTTGTACTATGAAAATTTAGATGCATATAAAAAGAATGATACGATAGGTAAAATATATCACGATTATAAGAAATGCCAGAGCACTAATGCCTCCTTAGAGCCCTTGAAGCACAAGGGCCTGGAGGCATGTGCTACGCAAAAGAATTATCGTAGTGGCATCCTCTCGAGAGAGGAGGCGCTACGAATTCATGGGACTAATAACATGTAAGACGACATCTCTGAGGAAACCTAGGACACTGTGTGTATTAAAAAGCGGTTCTGGACCGAGAAACATTAGAGGATGAAGAGGAATGCGTTGGCGGTATGCTAAGGAAAAATGTCTCCTTCTCTCAGATTCGGCTTCGCGACACTCCAGGAGGACGTGGAGTACGGTCAGCCTCTCCCCGCATCTACCACAGTTTGGAGGCTCACTTCCGGTCAGTAGAAAATTATGGGTGCCAAACGTGTGTCCTATTCTGAGCCGACAGAATAGGACATCTGTTCGGCGCGATTTTGTTGTAGAGGGCCAGAATCCTAACTGTGGTTTTATCAGGTGGAGCTTATTATTCGTTTCCGCGTCCCACATGCGTTGCCAGTGGTCCCGCAATCTCCTTCGCAAGAAAGGCCTCAGATCTGTGACAGGCACCGCAGCGGTAGGCTTAACAGTTTGCGATGCGATTGACGTGGCCATCTCGTCCGCCAGAACGTTACCCTCAATGCTCCTGTGGCCAGGCACCCAGCATATAATGATACGCTGATTAGATATGTACGCTTTACACAAAACGGTGTAGAGTTCAGTAAGTACAGGATTTTTGTGTGTGTAGACTGACATCAAGGCCTTCACGACGCTTAGGGAGTCTGTATAGATCGCTGCTTTTGGAAGTTTTGATTTTCTTATATGCTTCACAGCAGAGAGTAATGCGTAGGCCTCAGCCGTAAATATGCTTGTTTCCGGATGCAGTACGTCGGATTCCGAGAAGGATGGGCCGACGGCTGCATAGGATACCCCGGCATTTGACTTCGAAGCGTCTGTGTAGAACTCTGCACAGGAATGCTTGTGCTGGAGTTCTAGGAAATGCATTCTGATTTCGGCCTCAGGAGCGTGCTTTGTAACTTTTATAAAGGATATGTCACATTGTATCACCTTCCACTCCCAAGGAGGTAAGAGCTTGATTGTGTGCATTAAGTGATGCTCGAGGAGTGGGACATGCATTTCATTGCTAAGCTCCTTCACACGCAGCGAAAAAGGCTGTCTTATGGAGGGACGGTTGCTGAAAAGTGTAGCGCACGTCATATCGGTAACGGTATCAAAACATGTGTGTTCAGGATTAGAGCGTACTTTAAGGAAATATGTAAAGCTGTTGTATGATCTCTGTAGGTGGAGCGACCATTCATTCGATTCGGCATATAAGCTTTCAATTGGGCTTGTTCTGAAAGCGCCCGTGGCTAAACGGATGCCTAGATGGTGGACCGGGTCTAGCATCTTTAGCGCGCTTGGGGCGGCAGAGTTATATACCACGGCACCATAATCTAATCGTGACCGGATGAGGCTCTTATACAGATTCATTAGGCACTTCCTGTCACTACCCCACGTAGTCTGGGATAGAAGTTTCATTAGGTTCATTGTTTTCAGACACTTTTCTTTGAGTTGTTTTATGTGTGGGACGAAAGTGAGTCTATTGTCGAGTATAACACCTAGAAATTTGTGCTCTTTGTTTACAGGAATCTGTTGTCCACACATTTGTAAGCAAGGATCCGGAACTAGGCCTCTCTTCCTTGTAAACAGGACACAGGAACTTTTTTGAGGATTGATTTTAAAACCGTTTTTCTCTGCCCACCCTGACACCTTGTTCAAACCATGCTGTACCTGTCTCTCGCATACTGCGAGGTTACAGGATTTGAAGCCTAATTGAATGTCGTCCACATAGACGGAATACAAAATGGCTGGTGGTAAGGAAGCACGAAGCGTTGTCATTTTAACAATAAAAAGTGTGCAACTGAGCACGCCTCCCTGGGGTACACCAGTTTCTTGTGTAAAAGGACGTGACAGCACATTGCCGACTTTTACACGGAATGTGCGATTGGACAAATAGCTTTCTATGAGGTTTAGGATATTACCATGAATGCCCATTTCTGATAAGTCTCGCAAGATCCCGTATCGCCACGTGGTGTCATACGCCTTTTCCATATCGAGAAATATCGAGAGGAAGAACTGTTTATGTATAAATGCGTCCCGGATATTTCCTTCAATACGTACAAGATGGTCGGTTGTGGAGCGCCCTTCTCGGAAGCCACACTGATAGGATCAAGCATTTTGTTCTGTTCAAGGAAATGGATCAGTCGCTGATTTATCATTTTTTCAAATACCTTACACATGCAGCTTGTGAGGGCTATCGGGCGGTAGCTTGCCACTGAGGAAGGATCTTTCCCTTGTTTTAAAACAGGGACCACAATGGCTTCTTTCCATGCAGTCGGAAGGTACCCTGCGTCCCAGATAGTGTTGAAAAGTGTAAGTAGTGTCAGTTGCGTGTCATTGTGTAAGTTTTTCAGCATTTCATACATGATTCTGTCAGATCCCGGTGCAGAGCTCTTGCATGCGCTCAAGGCAGCTCTCAACTCTGCAATACTAAAGGGGCGGTTGTACGGTTCATTCTGCCGACACTTTCTTATGAGTGGCTTGCGTTCTTCGATTTGTTTATATTTGAGAAAGGGTTTTGAGTAATTGTTGGAACTTGACACGCTCTGAAAGTGCTCCCCAAGTGAGTCTGCTTGTTCAAGCAGGGTATCGCCTTGAGTGTTTACCAGGGGGAGTGAATAAGTTTGTCGTCCTTTTATCCTGTTAACCCTGTTCCAGACTTTCTCCTCCTCTATATAAGAGTTGATACCCGATAAAAACTTCTGCCAGCTCTCTCTTCTGGCCTGTCGGCGCGTTCTCCTTCCTTCAGATTTTGCTTTTTTAAAATTAATAAGATTCTCCGCAGTGGGAGAGGCGCGTAGCAACCCCCACGCTTTGTTTTGTTTCTTACGGGCGGTCCTACACTCGTCGTTCCACCACGGGACGCGCCGTTTCCATGCGAAACCACTTACTTCAGATATGCATTTTGATGCGGCATCTATAATGAAGGCTGTAAAATATTGAACGGCAGCATCAATTTCTAAAGAGGC
Organism: Dermacentor variabilis; assembly: GCF_050947875.1. Classification (NCBI taxonomy): domain Eukaryota; kingdom Metazoa; phylum Arthropoda; class Arachnida; order Ixodida; family Ixodidae; genus Dermacentor; species Dermacentor variabilis. The sequence continues at coordinate 136,181,615 of NC_134575.1, forward strand.
CATGTCATTCCATGAGATCCTGGTGAGAGTTCTGAATTTCTCCCAGTCGGCTGTATCTATTTTCCACCTGGGAGCCTGTGGTAGACATTCCTTTTCTTTATATGTTCTTAGTAGTATAGGGAAGTGGTCGCTTCCGTAAGGATTGTCGTTTACTTCCCATTCAAGTTCAGACAGTAGTGACGGAGAGACTAGGCTAAGATCTATTGAAGAAAATGTTCTGTTTGCAAGAGAATAGTATGTCGCTTCCTTCTTATTCAGTAGACAAGCACCAGAAGAGAAAAGGAACTGTTCAACGAGACGACCTCGCGCGTCTGTACGAGAGTCGCCCCACAGGGATCTGTGCGCATTGAAATCGCCAAGAACAATACAAGGTTCTGGCAATTCATCTATGAAGGACTGAAATTCAGGTTTGTTTAGTTTGTAGTGTGGGGGTATGTAAAGTGAACAAATAGTGATGAGTTTGTTTAGCAGGACAACTCGAACCGCCACTGCTTCGAGGGCCGTTCGTAGCTGCAAACGTTGACACGCTATGCTTTTTTGAATTACAATGGCAACGCCACCCGATGATGCGAGAGCATCATCGCGATCTTTACGAAAAGTTATGTACTGTCGGAGAAAGTTTGTGTGTTTGGATTTTAAGTGTGTTTCCTGTAAACACAGCACTTTTGGATTGTGTTGGTAGATGAGTTCTTGTAGATCATCGAGATTCCTAAGAAGACCTCTGACGTTCCATTGGATTATTTGTGTGTCCATATTGGAAGTAAATAAGTGCTGTATGTACGGAAACGGTGGTTATGTCTTAGGTTACAGAGCTCTTTCGAGGCCCTGTAACGGGAGTTCTGCCCTTTTTGGAGCGTTCGAGGGAGCCTCGCCGCTCCTTAGGCGCTTGGTGCGCCTTGAGGATAGGTGTTGTGTCCATTGCCTCTAGTGAGGCTCCGGACACGTGCTCTTGCGAGCGAGAAGTTACAAGAGAGAGTCCTGCCTTGGAGGGCAAGACCCCTGCGCCCACCAGCCCAGAGGTCGATGGGGCACCCTGCGGGATTTGGCTGCGCCGGCTGTTGCCAGCGCTGGAAGGGGCCGGGGAGGTTGAGACAGCCTTGGCGGCGGCCACCTTCGCGGTCGATGGTCCCTCATTCTGGGTCGATGGAGCAGCGCTAGCTGCAACCGCCGCGGGGGCAGATGGCGTAACTGCCAACTCACTGCATGTGGGTCGGACAGCCGCCGGAGGCCGTTGTGACGCTGCCCCCTGACGCGCCACATCGGCAAAGGTTTTCTTGGGCAGGTACGATACCCGCCTGCGTGCCTCCTTGAAACTTATATTTTCCTTTACTTTAACTGTTACAATTTCCTTTTCTTTTTTCCAGGATGGGCACGCCCGCGAGTACGCGGCGTGCTCCCCATCACAGTTGACACAATGTGGAGTCTTCTGGCATGTTTCGGAGGAATGTTCAGTGTCACTACACTTGGCACATGTCAGCCGGCCTCGACAGTTCTGTGAACTGTGGCCGAACCTTTGGCACTTAAAGCATCTGAGAGGATTGGGCACGTATGGCCTAACACGAAGTTTGATGTAACCGGCCTCGATGGACTCGGGGAGGACACTTGAGCTGAAAGTGAGGATCAGGTGTTTTGTTTGGATTTCTTTTCCATCTCGCCTTATCTTGATTCTTTTGATATTTATGACATTTTGTTCACTGAAGCCCTCCAAGAGTTCAGCCTCGGTGAGCTCCAGCAAATCATCGTCCGAGACAACGCCTCGGGTGGTATTCATCGTGCGGTGCGGGGTTACTACTACTTGGGTCTCTCCAAATGATATTAGTTTAGGCAGTTTCTCAAATTGTTTCTGATCGCGGAGCTCCAAGAGGAGGTCACCGCTGGCCATCCTCGACGCCTTATAACCTGGGCCAAAAACTTCGGTAAGGGTCTTAGATACAAGGAAGGGGGAGATTGTTCGGACTTGTTTAGCTGGTTTTTCTGTGTGGATCACATGAAAACGAGGAAAATTGTGGACTTGGCGTCCGAAAAACTGAAATACTTCTTCGGTGCGCCCTCGTTTCTGAGGGCGATCAGGTAGTTTAGGAAACGCGTTTTCCATAGGTACAGTTAGGTTTTCGGCCGCGATGCCGACCACCCACCATGGAGCCCTACAGGGGGACGTGACAGAAGTTCCTGCAAGGGAAACCCTGCCAACGCCAGCCGTACATCGCTGCTATAACCAAATACAGCATAACCAAGGCTGGCTAGCTACACAAGGTTAACCCTTGCCGCCGGGAAATTAGGAAGTGAGGAGAAGTGATGAGAAGACAGGAAAGATGAAAAAGGGGGAGAGAGAAAGACGAAGATTGGAGAGGAGGACAGGAAAAAGCGACTGCCGATTTCCCCCGGGTGGGTCAGTCCGGGGGTGCCGTCGACGTGAAGCCGAGGCCAAAGGGGTGTGTTGCCGCCGCCGAGGGGCCGTAAAGGTCCAAACACCCGGCATTGGCTCAACCCCCAGGATCCCCTTTTCCCCGGACACGGCTAAGCCGCGCACGGCTACACGCGGGAGGGTCCAACCCTCGTGTGCTCGGGTACGTGGTGTCGCAACACACCAAACGCCTGCTTGCGCAGACGCCCCTGCGGGGGGCCAAGTTGAGTATCCACCAGGTGACAGAGTAAGTGTGTGGATTCCCGTGCGGTCACGTGGCCTGTCCGAAAAGCTTTTGCGCCGTTATTTTGGCCCTTACCGAGTACTTCGCCGCAGGAGTCCCTTAAACAAGGAAGTAACACCTCAAGGACAAGTGAGCTCCTCACGATGCCGATGTCGCACAGAAACTGTGCATGCGGTCATAATGAAGGCATGTTATGATAGGCAGTGAATATTCTACGAAGCACATCTATTCTGTACCATATAACACTTCAGTATGAACAACAGCTTGTCAACAAATTCATCGCTTCACTCACCGGCTTCATGCGTTCTTGGAGGGCGGATAATGATACAAGGCAGAAACTATCTTTAAAGAACGCGCCCAGGTTCATGCGCCCTCCAAGATGACAACGGCGAATTGCCGAAAAAGACGAAGACCTAATGGCACGTGCACTCGCCACACGCACTCGCATTGTACGTGACTGTTGTCGGGGAGTACAAGGAGAGAAGAGGTGAAGTGACGCTCTAGAGAGAAAGAGATCAGGGAATTTCTATCTTCTGTTCAGAACGCGGCAGTCATCTTTTTATTTACTCACCGGACACACGTTAGCTCAGTATAAATAGTTGTGTCTGAACTCCTTGAACTGTTCGTTACAATATTCTCGTTCAATATGATGTTTACAATTTGTTTTTCTTTTTTCCACGATGGGTAGGACCACGAGTATACGGCATTCTCCCCATAATAAATCACACAGCGCAGATAGTCAGTTTTGAGAGGTGTGTTCGTGTGCACTGCATTTTGCACCAATTTGGTGGCCTCGCAGTTCTGTGATCTATGGCCGAATTTCTGGCAGTTAAAACATCGCAAATTGTTTGACCCGGAGCTTGACACACCCGGCCTGGATTGCCTCAGGCAGCATACTTGAGCGGAATGTGACAATAAGATGCTTTGTCTGTATTTTTTCCCGTCCCGTTTAATCGTATTTCGTTTCCTATGATGACATTATGCTCCTTCCAGTCTTCGAAAAGTTCGCTCTCAGTCAACTCCATCAGATCGTCATTTGAAATGACGCCACAGATAGTGCTTATAATTCGGTGTGGGGTCGCGGTAACTGGAATATTCCGAAAAGAGACAAGGTTCTGCAGCTTTTCATACTGTCTTTACCCTGCATTACCAAGAGAAGTTAGCCACTAGCTAACATGGTAGCTTTGTAACCTGGGCATATATAATCAGCTAGACATTCTGCAGCAACGAACGATACGATGACTCACGCTGCCTTTTCTGGTTCTTGAGAGTGTAACTACTTGATACCTGGGGAAGCTTTCTCGATGATGGAGTCTGGGAAAAGAACTATTAATAAAGAATCTTCAGTTTGAAACTGCAAAGCTTGCCACCCAAAAGAGAGCCCAGCAAGGGGCCGCCGTAGAAAGTGTCACACAGGTCCTGCAAGCGCCAGCTGTACGTCACCTTTATAACAAAGGATGGTATAGCCAAGGTTAACCCTCACTGCTCAGAAAATCGCAGTAAAAGGAAGTGGATAGAAGACAGAATAGATTGGAAGTGAGGGAGAAAGACGAAGACAGGAAGACAGCAACTGTTCACTGCCCGTTTGCTCCACATGTGTCACTCTGGAGGTGCCATCTTTGTAAAGCCGAAGTAAAAGAGGTGTGTAGCCCCTGCCAGAGGGGAGGAGGGAGGGGTGGCTTAAACGTCCCAGCACGCTGAATCAGCTCCACCCCCGGGATCTCCTTTTCCCCAGACAAGGCTATGCTGCACACGGCTACACGCGGGAAGGTCCAACCATCATTTTCATGGGTACGTGGTGTTGCAAGACACCAAACGCCTGCTGACGCAGGTGACTCCGCGGCACTGCGAATTCTTTCACAAATACTCATAACTGCTATTTCTTTCTACACTCCATCAAAGTGATAGGGTTATACTTAAGTACATGTCGTCATTATCGCTTGTAATGTCAAGTGCGATAATACCATTTTAGTACGGAGACTTATATTGATGACAAAATCATGTACCGGTTTGTAACAGATCCATAAGCAACTCCAAAAATAATTTGTGATAAGAGCGAGGAATGTTCCGGCAGAACCCATCTCACGACGAATGTCGACGTTAGGGCGATTAGCATTGAAACGTTGTAGCCACACATCACAATGTCCCCGCGAACATTCGTATGTATATGGTGCGTACTTAGCATGGCTCCTCTTTTGCGTTTTCCTCTTAACACGCTGTTCTGGCTCTCTGAGGCGTGTATACCGACTAAATCTCGTTTTCCTTTAGCTTCACCGGACAGGAATTGGCGGTGAATGATTTCGTTCTCTCCGTGCACATTTCCCAGATCCGAGCGAGTTTTTGTGCTAGAATTTAACAATAGAGCGAGACCCGACCAGGCAAAGGTGGCTTAAATCATTTTACTTACCTTCTCTCCTACCTGGTATGTAACCTTTCGTGATACAGTTGTGGCAGTGCCCGAATGGTATGTACAATGCATGCACTTGATCATCGAGCCCAAATTAAAATGACTTGACATTCCAAACAGATATAACTTGCTGTCGAACCAGAATATCTGCGTGAGTACAAAAGCACACTTCAAGTAAGCATAAGTAATTCAATGGTATTGCTTGTGCACATCAGCCATAGAAAACAAGACATTTTTCGAAGTCAAATTGCTGTTCATCATCATCATCATCATCATCAGCCTGGTTACGCCCACTGCAGGGCAAAGGCCTCTCCCATATTTCTCCAACAGCCCCGGTCATGTACTAATTGTGGCCATGCCGTCCCTGCAAACTTCTTAATCTCATCCGCCCACCTAACTTTCTGCTGCCCCCTGCTACGCTTCCCTTCCCTTGGAATCCAGTCCGTCACCCTTAATAACCAACGGTTATCTTCCTTCCTCACTAGATGTCCTGCCCATGCCCATTTCTTTTTCTTGATTTCAACTAAGATGTCATTTACTCACGTTCGTTCCCTCACCCAATTTGCTCGTTTCTTATCCCTTAACGTTACACCTATCATTCTTCTTTCCATAGCTCGTTGCGTCGTCCTCAATTGCAGAAGAACTCTTTTCGTAAGCCTCCAGGTTTCTGCCCCATATGTTAGTACCGGTAACACGCAGCTGTTATACACTTTCCTTTTGGGGGATAGTGGCAACCTGCTGTTCATGATTTGAGAATGCCTGCCAAACGCACCCCAGCCCATTCTTATTCTTCTGGTTATTTCAGTCTCATGATCCGGATCCATGGTCACTACCTGCCCTAAGTAGATGTATTCCCTTACCACTTCCAGTGCCTCGCTACCTATCGTAAACTGCTGTTCTCTTCCGAGACTGTTAAACATTACTTTAGTTTTCTGCAGATAAATTTTTAGACGCACTCTTCTGCTTTGCCTTTCCAGGTCAGTGAGCATGCATTGCAGTTGGTCTCCTGAGTTACTAAACAAGGCAATATCATCAGCGAATCGCAAGTTACTAAGGTATTCTCCATTATCTCCTATCCACAATTCTTCCCAATCCAGGTCTCTGAATACCTCCTGTAAACACGCTGTGAATAGCATTGGAGATATCGTATCTCCCTGCCTGACGCATTTCTTTATTGGGATTTTGTTGCTTGCTTTATGGAGGACTACGGTGGCTGTGGAGCCGCTATTGATATCTTCCAGTATTTTTACATATGGCTCATCTACACCCTGATTCCGTAATGCCTCCATGACTGCTGAGGTTTCGACAGAATCAAATGCTTTCTCGTAATCAATGAAAGCTATATATAAGGGTTGGTTATATTCCGCACATTTCTCTATCACCTGATTGATAGTGTGAATATGATCTATTGTTGGGTAGCCTTTACGGAATCCTGCCTGGTCCTTTGCTTGGTAGAAGTCTAAGGTGTTCCTGATTCTATTTGCGATTACCTTAGTAAATAGTTTGTAGGCAACGGACAGTAAGCTGATCGGTCTATAATTTTTCAAGTCTTTGGCATCCGCTTTCTTATGGATTAGGATTATGTTAGCATTTTTCCAAGATTCCGGTACGCTCGACTTCATGAGGCATTGCGTATACAGGGTGGCCAGTTTCTCTAGAACAATCTGCCCACCATCCTTCAGCAAATCTGCTGTTACCTGATCCTCCCCAGCTGGCTTCCCCTTTTGCATATCTCCCAAGGCTTTCTTTACTTCTTCCGGCGTTACCTGTGGGATCTCGAATTCCTCTAGACTATTTTCTCTTCCATTATCGTCGTGGGTGGTACTGTATAAATCTTCTTTCATCTATTTTTCAAAAGCCATCGAATTCGCAATGTATTGCATGATTTCCTTGCTGTATTGTGCGCAATCATTTCCCGTACTATTTTGCCCATTGTCGCACTTTACCTTAGTTTACATATTCAAATCCTATTTTGTGTTGTCTCATAAGATGCATTGAAATAGACTGTAGCAACATCATAATTACTTCATATAAATTAGGTGCTAGAAGGCAAAGTACGCATCTAATTAGGCTAATTTGAACGTCATCAGTATCGCGCGGTTTGCTGTTCTTAAGACCCACAAAATGTTTAATACACTTCCGCGTGAGTTGTTGGTTTAAGAAATGCAGATTTCACTTTTGGTGCACCCATAAATTGCAATATAGTGCGCTAATCCGCAGCTGGTGTGCTACTAGAGACAAGAGCAGTAAAATACCTGAAAAAAATATTTGCGGGGACTCCATTTTACGTACTTTGTTGCGCATTGCGAGCTCTAATTCCTTACCTTGGCTATAGCCCGAATTTAGTAAACAGTTCCTTTCCTGCCCTAGGATATCGTTACGAGTGCTTGTTCCTTGAAACACATTTCGAAATTAATAATTTTATTACGCAAGGTAATGTTTAAAGAGTTTCTAAATTGCTTGAATTCAGCCAAATCATTGCTTTATCTACTTTTCATATATCTGAAATATAAAGCATTCTTTTTACGAATCATTTCATGGCATTCTTTTGTCATCCATGGCTCTCGGATTTTCTTTGCGATGCTCGTGATTTTTAGCCTTACGGAACTGTGATAAGAGTTTTTTTAAAGATACATCAAGATATCGTAAGCTTTCTCAGCATTTGTGCAGCTATACAATGTACTTGAGCTGCAGTGTACTCTGACCTTGCAATTTGATGTCCAAATTGCTCCAAAGAATTAGGATTGATTTGCTGTGTTTGGTAGGACTCGGGGCGACATGCTTTTGGGCATGCAGACACCTTATTTTTCTTGGAATATATATACACACGCATATATATATATATATATAGTCACATCATAAGAAGCCAACAAACACTGATACCAAGGACAACATAGGGGAAATTACTTGTGCTTAATAAATGAAGTAAAGAAACGATAAATTAATGAAGATTAAAGTGGATGAAAAAACAACTTGCCGCAGGTGGGAACCTGCGGCAAGTTGCCGCAGGTTCCCGCAGGTTCCCGCAGTTGCCGCAGGTCCCGCAGGTGGGAACCCACCTGCGGCAACTTGCCGCAGGTGGGTTCCCACCTGCGGCAAGTTGTTTTTTCATCCACTTTAATCTTCATTAATTTATCGTTTCTTTACTTCATTTATTAAGCACAAGTAATTTCCCCTATGTTGTCCTTGGTATCAGTGTTTGTTGGCTTCTTATGATGTGACTAATAAAAATCGGGCCCCTCGGTTAACCCCCTTTCTTCTCGTTTATATATATATATATATATATATTCGGAAGTTATCCCTAATATTCGATATACTGGAACCCTATTTTATGTTGTCCTTTCTTCATTTGTAATTAATATGTCGAGAAGGCTTTCAGAGAGAATGTTAAGGAATCTTAACATGGGTCGGTTCATTTACGGTGTGCAGACTCTGCACCTTCAAAAATGCAAACAAAAGAACCAAGCAATTACTGGAACGAGCGTGACGTTGCATTACTTTGTAAAAATTGATGTTAAAGTCCGCACGTAGTACGACACACCACCTATATGCGCCTCTAAAGTTAGCAGTTTTTCTAAGACGCTGAAGTTCTCAACACAACCATCAGGTGGGCGATAAAGAACATCATGGATAAGCCTATCTTGGATTAAAGCTAAAGCTTCACAATCTGTTGGAATATTGTAAAGTCAGTGACCAACCTTGAAGAAGGTTTCTCCAAGATCAATTGCGATACACCACCCCCTTGTCGGGAATATCTCTTCAAGTAGTAACTATTGTAGCCACGTAATCTGACCGTTTCATCTTCACATGTGTACCAGGTTTCCGCAATCATAATAACGTCACAATGGCAGGAAAATTCGTGTAGAAGTGTAGCGAGCTCATCGTACTTGCTTAATGTCGATAGCACATTGCAGTGGAAAAATATCAAGTGTACACCATACGTAGTTTTGATAGGCGTGCCAAAACAACTTTCTGATTATGAGGCACGCCGTAGTGGTGGACTGCGGAAATTTCGACCACCTGGGGTTCTTTAACGGGCACCTAAATCTAAGTGCATGGCTGTTTTCGCCCTCATCGAAACACGGCCGCCGTGGCCGGGATTCGATCCCGCGACCTCGTGCTCAGCAGCCCAACACCATCGCCACTGAGCAACCACGGCGAGTATGTTAGAAAAGAGTAGCAGTAAACGAAAACAAGCAGCGGAAGCGGCTGCGGCGGTGGCCTGGCGACGCCCACTGCAGGGCAAAGGCCTCTCCCATAGTTCTGCGACTACCCCGGTCTTGAGCTAATTGTGGCCATGTTGTCCCTGCAAAACTTCTTAATCTCATCCATCCACCTAACTTTCTGCTGCCCCCTGCTACGCTTCCCTTCTCTTGGAATCCAGTCCGTAACACTTAATGACCATCGGTTGACCAGAGGCGGCAGCGGCGGTAGCAACGGCGGCGGCGGCGGCGGTGGCGGCGGCATGGCGATGCCCACTGCAGGGCAAAGGCCTCTCCCATAATTCTCCAACAACCCCGGTCTTGCGCTAATTGTGGCCATGTTGTCCATGCAAACTTCTTAATCTCATCCGTCCACCTAACTTTCTGCTGCCCCCTGCTACGCTTCCCTTCTCTTGGAATCTATTCCATAACCCTTAATGACCATCGGTTATTTTCCCTCCTCGTTACATGCCCTGCCCATTCCCATTTCTTTTTCTTGATTTCAACTAAGATGTCATTAACTCTCGTTCTCTTCCTCACGGAAACGGCTCTCTTCTTATCCCTTAGCGTTAAACCTATCATTATTCTTTCCATACGTCGTTACGTCGTCCTCTAGTTAAGTAGAACCATTTTCGTAAGCCTCCAGGTTTCTGCCCTGTAGGTGAGTACTGGTAAGACACCGCTGTATTACGCTTTTTCTCTTGAGGAATAATGGCTACCTGCCATTCATGATCTGATAATACCTGTCAAACGCACCCCTGCCCATTCGTATTCTGATTATTTCAGTCTCATGATCTAGATCCGCGGTCACAACCTGCCCTAAGTAGGTGTATTCCGTTACCACTTCCAGTGCCTCGCTACCTTTCGTAAACTGCCCTTCTCTTCCGAGACTTTTCAAATTTCTTTAGTTTCCTGCGGAATAATTTTTATACCCACTCTTCTACTTTGGCTGTCCAGGTCAGTGAGCATCCTTTGCAATTGGTCCCCTGAGTTACTAGGCAAGGCAATATCATCAGCCAATCGCAAGTTACTAACGTAGTCTTTATTAACTCTTATCCCCAATTCTTCCCAATCCAGGTATCTGAATACCACCTGTAAACACGCTGTGGGTAGCATTGGAGAGAACGTATCTCCCTGCCTGACGCCTTTCTTTTTTGGAATTTCGCGCTTTCTTTATCGCGCCCTACGGTGGCTGTGCAGCAGCTATAGATATTTTCACTATTTTTAAATACGGCTCGTCTACACACTGATTTCGTAATGCCTGCATGACTGCTGAAATTTCGACTGAATCAAACGCTTGCTCGTAATTAATTAAAGCTATATATAAGGGTTGGTTATATTTCGTACAAATGTCTATCACCTGACTGATAGTGTGAATAGGGCCTCTTGTTGAGTAGCGTTAACGAAATCCTGCCTCGTCTTTTGGTTTACGGAAGTCTAAGGTGTCCTTGATTCTACTTGCGATTACCTTAGTAAATACTTTGTTGGCAACGGGCAGTAAGCTGATCGGTCTATAATTTTTCAAGCCACTGGTGTCCCCTTCTTTATGGATTAAGATAAAGCTAGGTCTCTTCCAAGATTCGGGTATGCTCGAGGTCATGAGGCATTGCGTATACTGGGTGGCTAGTTTTTCTAGAACAATCTGCCCACCATCCTTCAACAAATCTGCTGTTACATGATCCTCCCCAGCTGTCTCGCCCCTTTGCATAGCTCCCGAGGCTTTCTTTACTTCTTCCCGCGTTACTTGTGGAATGTCAAATTCCTCTAGACTATTCCCTCTTCCATTATCGTCCTTGGTGCCACTAGGTGGCGCCGGATTAAAGCCTCCGGTTTGCTACTCTGCACTAGGGGAAGGAAAAGGGGAAGTACAGATGGCCAGAAGAGCGGGGGGAAAATAAAAGCGTAAAAAAAGGACGGGATCATTTTATTATTTTTAATAGGCCACTGTCGCGTAAAATGGTCAACAAAGCCTTGACCAACTTCGCTGTGGCGACAGTTCATGTCGCCATTCCAGGACTGTCTGTTCTGAAACTGGCCTGTCGTCAAGGCTGCCAACAGGGCCGTTAGCGACAGCCGGTGCACGCTGTATCGAGGACAGTGGTACAGTACGTATTTTACAGTCTCCTTGCTGCCGCGATGACTGGAAGCCGCGCTCTCATCAATACCGACTAGGAAGAGAAAAGATCTTGTGAAAGTGACGCCAAACCTCAGTCGGAAAAGTACTGTTGTCTTTAGTCAAGAGAGTCCTGATGGGGATCAAAGTCGAAGGGATGGGAACAGTCGGTGCAGACTTGTGTGCTTCAAGATTGGTGTGTTGCATGAAGGGCTTTGGCTCCATTTGCAAACACAAACATTGTCGTTGCTGCGTCTGTTCTTGAGAATGCTATGGAGTCTTGCAAGCCCTCCTCATGTGCAGATCGTGCTGCTGCACTGGCATGTTCTTTGCCCATTATGCCACAGTGGCTTGGAATCTACTGTAACTTATTGTCCTGTGCTTGTTCGATGAGGTCTTGAAGCAACAGTCTAATTTCTAGAACTAGTTGTTCGTGGGGTCTACGGAGTAAGGCAGAAACCAAACAATGAAGAGCAGCCTTACAGTAACTGAACATGCTTCATGCCTTGGGCAGTTCATCAGAAGATACGTGAAGTGTACAATGAATAGCAGAAAATTACGCAGCATTTGATGCAGTCTGGTGAGATACTAGAATCATTACGGTGGATGTTTCTGCCGAAAAAATCACCGGTCGTAGAGATCAATTCACCGTGGTTGAAATGTCAGTATATAAATGGTAATACTCGCTGTAGGTCTCGTACAGAAAGTGCAGTGAGAGCTGCTTGAGCGCTGGAGACGAGAGCTGTGGTTTTTTCCTATTTTTGGTACCATTATTCAAACTTATGCTTGAGCAATGTACAATCGGGTAAATGGAACTCTCACTGGAGCTGTATAACCTAATGGAATGTATGCACGACAGGACAGGATTGCATGAGAAAAGGAGGCGCGTGGTCCATCCTCTGGAAGCGAGACTAGAGGATGGGCAGGGAGGCGAGAAAGATGTATTACGTCTGGTCTGAGTGCTTCCATGATTATATGGGTCTCGGCTGGGTAATTGCTTCAGCTGTTGACGAGGCTCGCGGCAATCTAAGACACACGCTACGTGCCTGGGCATGGAGGCTTTAGAGTATAGAAATTTTAGTTCTGCTGTGCTTGCTCAGCCCCTGCAAGCTGTATCACAAATACCCGAGAAAGAGCGTCCTGTATAGTTGCATCAATGCATATACTGAAGTACCCCAAACATTTTCACCAAGAAACTTTGCACAGATTAAAAACAACCGTCAGGCGCTTCTTTAGGTAGGCCACATGAGTGCTCGAGCAGAAGTCACGATCTATGAGTGCGCCTAAAAATATGTGCGTCCTGACATAAGGCGTGCTTTGACCGTCGATAGGGACATCGTAGGATTTCATTGGCTTTCGGCCAAAAGCGGCGAATGAGCATCTTTCTGGCGAGACGTTGAGGTCTTGTTCATCTAGGTACGTCGATGTTAAGGTTGCATCTTTTTGAAGCCTTGCGCATACCTGCGGCCTTGTCACGCAGATTTCATCGTCATACATTGAACCTTTGACCGTCTTCGGCAGTCGTTCCACGACATCAATGAGTCCAAGGTTGAAGAGCGTTGGATTCAAGACACTACTTTGCGGAACTTCATGATGCGTGTAATATTACGAGGTAGGACCAGCTTCAGTGTTAACAAATAAAGTCCGTCTATGTAAATGACTGCGTGTCCAACGATATAATTGACCGCCTAGGCCCACCGACTTCAATGCTTCAAGTATGGCGTCATGAAGAACGTTGTTATAGGCTGTCTTTTTATCTGAGAACATTGCGAGAGATAATCTCTTACACGTCTTTTGATGTTTAACATAGGTTACCAGATCGGTAACGCTGTAGATTGAGCATAGGTCACGTTGAAAGCCAGCCATGTCGTCTGGGTAGATTTTGCACTGTTCGAGGTACCACTCAAGTCTGGCGAGGATCGTTCGCTCCATAACATTCCCAATGCAACTTGCCAGTGCAAATGGTCGGTAGGAAGTAATCTCTAAGGGAGACTTGCCAGGCTTAAGCGCTACCAGGCGGCTCATCTTTCAATCTTGAGGAACCTTGCCATCCTGCCAGGACTCGTTTTAGATATTAAGGCGCGCACTTTGTGCCCGTTCACCAAAGCGACATAGTATACGGTAAGATATTGTTACGGTGAGTTGCGAAGAAATGGTTTTATTTACAGGAGATGGACGATGGTCGTAGCGTGATCGCAGCGCAGCCCGGCCTCTTAAACTCCTCGTTCTCTTCGTCTTCCCTTTCTTCTCTTCTTGTCCGTGCCTTTCGTATCTGTTACATTTCCCTGCAAGCAGACGAAGCCCGTCGGGCGAGTCAGGATGGACAAGCAGGGTAGAAAGGCTTCAGGCGAGCAATATGGGTCAGCTGAGTTCTGCTTGACCGCCGACCATTGCACAGTAGGCGAGCTATGACGTGAGTGAGTTCGCTCAGGCGGTCCACAACTACAAATGGGCCTGAATATTGTGACAAGAACTTTTGGCACAATCCACGCTTGCGTTGCGGTGTCCAAAGAAGAACCAAGTCACCTTTTTGCAGCGATACTTGTACGTGACGGTCGTCGTATCGCGCTTTCGAACGACTTTGTGAGGCCAGAGTACGAAGACGAGCTATTCGACGCGCTTCTTCGGCGAGACACAAAGTCTTCGATACAGAATCATCACTGTGCCGAACGAAGGGTAAGAAAGTGTCCAGAGGGCTTCGCGGTAACCTTGCATACAGGAGATAAAATGGGCTATTGTTCGTGGTTTCGTGCTTCGCCGTGTTGTATGCATAAGTGGTGAAGGGCAGCACGTCGTCCCAGTTCTTATGATTGGAGGAGACGTACATGGCAAGCATGTCAGTCAGCGTACTGTTTGTCCTTTCAACGAGGCCATTGGTCTGTGGATGATACGGCGTGGAATGGCGGAACTGTGAAGTGCACAAACGAAGTAACTCTTCAATGGCATCAGCCGTGAACTGGCGACCACGGTCGCTGATGATGACACGTGGTGGGCCATGAAGAAGGACCACGGAACGGAGCAGGAAGACCGCCACGCAAGCAGCGATGGAAGACGGTATGGCTGCAGTTTCTGCACACCGTGTAAGATGGTCTACGCAGACAATTATCCAGCGGTTCTTGTTGTTAGATAACGGGAATGGACCCAAAAGGTCAATACCTACTTGCTCGAACGGCGTACTGGGCGGTGTCAAAGGCCGATAGGGACCCGGGGCTGCGGTGGTCGGTCGCTTGTGACGTTGGCACGTTTCACAACTAGCGACATAGCGCTTGGTTGTTTCGTACATCTTGGGCCAGTAAAAGCGCTCCTGCGTGCGGTGCAGCGTTCGTACGAAGCCGAAATGGCCGGATGTCACATCGTCATGCATGGCGCGTAGAACGTCGGAGCGGAGACTCTCGGGGACAACAAGCAGAAAACGCGCTCCATGTCCGGAGTAATTAGTTTTGTACAGCAATTTATCACGGACAGTAAAGCGACCGCTGCCTTTAGAAGTACGGGCGGCAACAAAAAGCGGATCAAAGGTAACATCATCCCGTTGTTCTCGCGTAAAGTCTGCCACGTCAGGGAACGTAGGAGTAACAGCAGCGAGACAGTCGTCAAAATTCGCTGCATCGCAGTCGGTAGTCGCAAGAGGAATCCGAGAGAGGCAGTCTGCGTCAGCGTGACGACGGCCACTCTTGTACGATACCACAAAATCGTATTCCTGGAGGCGCAGCGCCCCACATGCGAGGCGACCAGAGGGATCACGCAAACCGACCAGCCAGCATAAAGAATGATGGTCGGTGATAATCTTGAATGGTCTACCGTAAAGATAACATCGAAACTTTTGTACGGCGAAAACGGCTGCCAGGCATTCCTGTTCCGTAACCGTATAATTGCGTTCAGATTTTCTCAGAGAACGGCTGGCATATGCGACAACATGTTCTGCGCCACTGTGACGTTGTACAAGCACCGCTCCTATCCCGATTCCACTCGCATCAGTGTGAACATCAGTCGGGCAAGATGGATCGAAGTGACGCAAGAGGGGTGCTGACGTTAGTATAAACTTCAGTTGAGAGAATGATGCGTCACACTCTGGTGTCCAACTGAAGGAAGCATTTTGTCGCAAAATACTTGTCAACGGGTAAAAGATGTCGGCAAACCGGGGAACAAAACGACGAAAACGCGAACATAGGCCAATGAATGAGCGGAGTTCTCGTGCTGACTGCGGTGGCTTGAAGGAGCTCACTGCTTCAATCTTACGAGGATCGGGTCTGACGCCATCCTTGTCGACTAAGTGTCCCCGGACCTGTGTTTGACGTTCGCCGAACCGACACTTTTTTGAGTTTAGGACCAGTCCAGCTTTCTCAATGCAGTCGAGAACGAGGCTGAGGCGTTCGTTATGTTCTTCAAACGTGCGGCCAAAGATTACAACATCATCGAGGTAACACATGCATATCTCCACTTTAGACGACGTAGTACTGTGTCCATGAATCTTTCAAAGGTGGCAGGAGCATTGCAAAGGCCAAAAGGCATAACATTAAATTCGAATAGGCCATCTGGAGTCACGAAAGCGGTCTTTTCCTTGTCAGCAGGGTCCATAGGCATTTGCCAATACCCCGATCGCAAATCAAGTGTTCACAAGTAAGAAGCAGCGTGTAAGCAATGAATGACGTCATCTCTTCACGGTAGTGGATAGACATCCTTCTTCGTCACTGCGTTTAGATGTCTGTAATCCACGCAGAATCTCCAGGAGCCACCTTTTTTTCGGACCAGGATTACTGGGGCTGCCAATGGAATAGATGACTCTTGAACGACACCTTTGTTCATCATCTCCTTGACTTGCTCGGCAATAACTTTGCGTTCGGACGATGACACTCGGTAGGGCTTCTGGCGGATGGGGTGTGCTGAGCCGGTATCTATTCTGTGACGAGCGCGGGATGACGGTAAATGAAGGGGTGCATCTCCATGCGTGAAGTCGAATGCGGCCTCATGCCTGGCAAGGACTTGTACCAGTGCTTGGCGTTCCGATGTACCGAGAGCCTTGCTGATCATGCCAAGCATTAGCTCTTCAGAATGGCGATTATCGCAAGGAGAGCAAGCTGTAGAGACGCCTGTAGTAAGTGCCGCTATTGAGCTACATGCGGCTTCATCGAAAAGAGCGATTTTCATACCGCGAGGAAGGACAACCGGCGTGGCGGAACTGTTCAGCGCCCACAATGTGGCGACTCCTTTCGTCATGCACACGGCAGAGCAGGGCACAAGTATATCTTTTATTGCACAGTTTATGCGGAGAGGTATAACTACAAGGTCAACACAATCAGCATCATCAGTAGTTGCCGAAACACGAACGGGCGTCAGGCACCACGATGGTGCAGTCACTTCATCAAGAACACTGAGTGTGTCTGCGTACCTGTCTTCACCACCCGAGCTTTGTTCAGAATGTGCTGATATTAATAACTTGTTCAATGATATTTCGCCACAACCACAGTCCACGGAAGCGCCGCACTGTTCAAGAAAATCGATACCAAGAATAACGTCGTGCGAACAACGAGAAAGAACAAGGAATTACGACACAAACACTTTCCCAGCCAACAGAACACTCACAGCACAAATACCAAGGGGATGAGGCCACTCGCCGCCTACTCCACGAAAGGTAGTACCGTCGTTCCAAGAAAACATACCTTTGTGGCCTAGACGGTTTTCGAAAGCGAGGCTCATCACAGACACAGTCACCCCAGTATCAACTAACGCCATGGTCGGTATTCCGTCAATCGAGACATTCACTTTGTTTTTGTACATCACAACAGGCAGAGGTATTTCTTGCAAAGACCGTCGGGCGACCACACTTCCATTGGCCGCGGATGCTAGTTTCCCGGCGGCGGTGAGGAAGAACGGCGCCGAGGGGACGGAGAGCGACGGGGACGGCTATTTGGTGGCGTCAAACTCCGGTCAGATGCTGGCGAATAGCTGCGCCTGGCCTCGTGTGAGAAGTGATCCCTTGGAAGCAAATCGGTCGTCCGCAGGTCATATGAAGTACGGGTTCTGGGTGGCGGGAACATCGATGGTGTCCTACGTGATTGACGGGCTTGGCGACAATACCGAGCTATATGGCCTGTGGAACCGCAGTTGTAGCACACGGGAGGGTCGCTGTTCACAGCGTTTTCCTCGAAACGAATGGTTGACGGCTGCGGGCGGCGAGAAAGTTCGTGGTCATGTGGATAACGTGCCTCTGCTGCTTGCTGAAATCCGTTATATCTTTCAAAAGTCGCGTCGTGGTAGTAGGGTCGGTGCTGTTTTGTCGCGGCCTGACAGAAGTCGCAGGGCCTCGGGGGTAAAAACGCGGCTGCTCTCGTTGTGGCCGAGCGTCATAAGTAGGGCCTCTGTCGTAGAGGCGTGGCTGCTGTCGGGACGCGAGTTCATATTCCTCAGTGCCCCTTGCCGCAGGATACGGGGAGAAGGATGCCACGTTTGGCTCAAAATCTGGTGGTAGGCGGAAGCTATGAGTGCCTGGATGTGTCACTTGCGCGTGCAGACTGAGTTCTTCCCGAACTATTTGTCGGATGGTTGATGCAAGATCAAGGGGCTGGTTGCTGTCCATGCTTGCAACTGTCGTTACATTGGGTAGCCTGCCAAACTTTGGCGTTATGCGCCTCGTCTTTAGTTGCTCGAAAGTGCGACAGTGCCGAGTGATGTCAGCGACGGAAGCCAGGCTGTCTTTTGCAATGAGGAAATTGTAAACATCGTCAGCAATTCCTTTTAGGATGTGCCCGACTTTGTCCTCCTCGGACATTCCAGAGTTCACCATCCTACACAGGTTTATTACTGCCTCAATGTAGGTCGTGCAGGTTTCGCCTGGTACTTGCACACGTTGCAGTAGCGTCTGTTCTGCCCTTTTCTTTTTGGTCGCGTAGTCGCCTAATCGTTCTTTGATTTCGAAACAAATCTTCCCCATGTTGTGAATGTTTCCTCGTGGTTGTCGAACCACAACAACGCAGTATCCGTTAGAAAGAACACGACGTTCGAAAGCTGAGAAGCGCTGTTCCACTTGTTAGCGGCACTCACCCGGTTATAATGGATGAGCCATTCCTCGACGTCTTCGTCCGATCTTCCGGCGAAGGGACGCGCATCTCCCAGTTGTAGAACGGAACTGGTCGGCGCAGCAGTTGGAATGGACCGTTGTTCGTCTGCGTCGTGAGACATATTCAACTCCGGTGGATTCGGTGGGAGTCCAGCAAGGCGACGGCTCCGTCGAAGAACTTGTGATTCAGCCTCCGTATTCGGGTGTCGATTACCCAGCACCTTCCACCACAACTGTTACGATGAGTTGCGAAGAAATGGTTTTATTTACAGGAGATGGACGACGGTCGTAGCGTGATCGCAGCTCAGCCCGGCCTCTCAAACTCCTCGTTCTCTTCGTCTTCCCTTTCTTCTCTTCTTGTCCGTGCCTTTCGTATCTGTTACAATATATCAGCCGGACAAGGCGACGACGACAAATTACAGAGGGTGAGCGCCGCGTCAAGCTCTTGCGTTGTGAAAGGCAAATCCATGCGTGGTTCGATATGGTTCAATGTAAGCGAACCTGTGCAAGTTGGCTGGCCCGAAATCACAGCACAGAATTTTTCTGCCACATCAGTGTCGTGTCGGCGCCTCAATAGTGCTAGGGCCTTAAATGGAAAGCGCTGTTCCGGAACTGAACATAGACCTCGCAAAGTTCTCCGTATTTGAAATAGCGGTCTGCCGGGATTTAGCGACGCACAAAATTTAGACCCCCGGTGTGCCTCTAGTTTATCAATGAGGTGTTGTATCAACTTTTGCATTCACCGGGTTGTCCCTAAATCCTGAATTGACATAGTGCGTCAGTATCTTCTTTCAGTACGACGGGGAATCGCATGAAGCCGCTCCAATTCCAAGTCGAAATCAGAGTACCTTGGAGAACACGTGAGTGTGAGCGTGGCCGTCTGTGCCGCTTTCTTGATAGCTTGCTGAAGTTCACAAGGGAGGAATTTCTGAGAAGCTTCCAGAATCTGAGATTTAAAAACAGCCCAATCTACTTTTCGTATCGTAATGTACGTACATATGTTAGACATCTTGATTGTGAAGTAACTAGGGATGTTGTCATTTGCGTGCGTTTCAATGTCCAAGAACCTCTTAACCTGTGTCGCGAAGCGGCGAAAGGCGAAAGTCAAATTGAGGCACCTACTGTACCTTATTCCCCGCAGAAACGTTGTACTCGCGTCATTCAGCACGTAGTGACCATTGTGCGAATCTAATGAAGCTAGTCGTCGTCCCGTTGCGTTAACCTTCGAACTTCCCCAAATTATGTGGTGTGCGCTGAAGGCCCCGTTGATCGTCCACGGACCAAGTTGTGCTTTCAAGATGTCTTGTAGTATTTTGGTGTCAAATCGACTTGATGGGGACAGATGCACCCGCAAGAGTGCTAAGCTGACGTTTCAACTTTTAACAGTCATGCACACATACTGATCGTCCTCACAAGGTTGCACAGGCCGGAGAACGTAAGTGAGCTCACGGCAAATAAACAAGACGACCTTGCTACTTTTGCTGTTGTTTGACGAGAATATAGTTTCGCATCTGCATAGCCTTCTCTGGAAGTGGTAATCTTGGCTCACAGATGCCAATGACTGGAAAGGGGTTAGTGTGAACAAACTAACCAAAATCGGCGATGCGAGATCTTATACATCTCGCGTTTCACTGAAGGATCGATTGTTCTCTGACCTCCTTACGAAATGATTGATGATTGTCAAGACCTGCTGGGAAGGAGTTCAGCTCGTCCAGCACCTGTAGCCCACTTCGAGCAGAGAGTCGTCAATGCGTGTCAACATGACATTCACAACCCTGATGACATTCACAACCAATCGCAGAACTGGAATCATTTGGCAGTCCACTGTTGAAGCCTCACCAACAGAAACGAGCTTCGAAAGGAGCAACAAGCGTGCAGGCTCCTTGGAAGATTGAGAACTTGTGAGTACCGGCCACTCTTTCATGGAGGGGGAACGTTTTCTGGTTGAGGCCTCCTTGTGCTCTCGGTCATTCTTTTGAAGATGATGGCGTTGGAGGAAGCAGCGCTCGATTTCAACCCTGCCTTGAGGGTTTCCTTCGATGACGACATCGACGCCGGATCTTTTCTGAGGCTTCTCTATCGGTCGAGTTATCCCTGACCATTTGATTCAGAACTTCGAACTCGTTTTTGAGTCTTGGACATTCTTTAGATATCTCTTCTTGGGTACCTTCACGGATACCACACCTAAAGTTTGCTGCACGGCAGATGTCTACCGTGTGCGACTCCTCGCACCGGGGGCACATTGTAAAGTTTGTGCAGACGCCCTTAACATGCCCGATCTTGAAGCACTTATGACATCGTAACGGTTTGGGATAAACTGCCATACGCCATGGCGGAAATGAGCGACCTTTAATTGCGAAGGGATGGAATCACCCTTGAATACTAACTTCACATAAGGGTTGTTTCCGAGGTGTAATACGTGCGTGATGACCACTACTTCCTACGGAGGTTTTAACAGAATTGGTAGGCCATTCTTTGAAATTGCCACGTCAATATCGTAGATTACACCTGCAGCGCAGGCCCTATTCATGGGTATGACCGGTTGTACCTTTATGTTGCCCAAATCTGTTATCTGTCGTAGCTTCTCCCACATGGTCCCATGGGTTGTGTCGACAGCTAGAACATTCTTTCGTGTGTTGCGCCAGACCTCCTTGATTCCGTTTGGCCCCTTTCGCTCCGGAAAGGGCTCCTCCACGTCCACTTTCAGTTATCCCGTTTGCGGAAGAAGGTATTCATTGTCCGCAAATTATTCCGTTATTAGTAGACTTTGCAGAACAGAATAGTTTGCGGATAATTAATACCTTCTTCCGCAAGCGGGATAACCGAAAGTTGACGTGTAGGAGCTCGAGTGGCGAGACTAGAAATAAAATAGACTGCATGCTCTGCGCTAATCCTGGCATCATACGAGATGTGGACGTGCTCGGCAAGGTGCGCTGCAGTGACCACAGGATGATGATATCTCGAACTAGCCTAGTCTTGAGGAGGGAACGGAAGAAACTGGCTGGTACATAAGAAGCCGATAAATGAGTTATTACACAAAAAATGTTAATAAAATATACAAATTTCGGATCAAGCTACAGAAGAGGTATTCGGCTTTAGCTCAGGAAGAGGACCTTAGTGTTGAAGCAGTGAACGACAATCTTATGGGCATTATTATGGAGTACGCAATCGAAGTCGGTGGTAACTTCGTTAAACAGGGTACCGGCAAGCTATCGCAGGAGACGAAAGACCTGATTAATAAACGTCAAGGTATGAAATCTTCTAACCCTAAAGCTTCAATAGAGCTGGAATATCTTTCCAAGTTAATCAAAAAGTGTACGCTAGCTGACATAGGGAAGTATAATATTGTCACGTGGTCGTGACTTCAAAGAACACAGTAGCAATACTGTGAACGACAAAACCAATTTTTATTGGGCGAACCTGTGCCCACAAGAAAAGCTACACTTATAGCACAACGATAGCGGCGAACACGGTCAACGATCGTCTAAAATCTGACCCGCGGGTCAAGGCGTCGGCTTTTATACATCCAGTCGTCGAATGTTCCAGAGTAATAGCTGGGACCCGTGTGCCTTCCACAAAGTTCTGCATTATTCGCGTCGCGCACACATGCGATCAGATTACACAAGGTTTGGTCAGAGACACCGGATAGAAGCATCGATAACATTCCAGAAAGTTCCGATACATGCAGGCGCGTCCGGCGCTGTGCTATAACATTTGTTAGGCGGTAAAGCGTGTTGCCCGATCAAGACAAACAAGTACAGGTGTCAATATGGACAGAGTTGAGCATGCTCTCACGAATGGTGGAAGCCTAAAAGCAGTAAAGAAGGAACTAGGAATAGGCAAGAATCAGATGTATGCATTAAGAGACAAAGCCGTCAATATCATTAATAATATCGATAAGATAGAGTGGCTGAGGAGTTCTACGGAGATTTATACACTACCATTGGCACCTACCACAATAATGGAAGAGCGAATAGTCTTGAGGAATTTGACATCCTGCAAGTTACACCTGTAGAAGTAAAGAAAGCCTTGGGAGCTATGCAAATGGGGAAGGCAGATGGGGAGGATCATGTGACAAAAGATTTGCTGAAGTATGGTGGGCACATTGTTCTAGAAAAACTGGCCACTCTGTATACGCAATCCCTCATGAGCTCGAGCCTATCGCGATCTTGCACAAACGCCAAGATAATCTTAATCGGTAAGAAAGTGGACGCCAAAGACTTGAAAAATATAGACCGATCAGCATACTATCCGTTGCCTACAAAGTATTTACTAAGGTAATCACTAATAGAATCAGGAACACCTTGGACTTCTGTCAACCAAAGGAACAGGCAAGATTTCGTAATGGCTACTCAATAATAGACAATACTCACCCTATCAATCAGGTGATAGAGAAATGTGAGGAATATAACCAACCCTTATATATAGCTTTGATTGATTACGAGTAAGCGTTCGATTCAATCGAAACTTCAGCAATCACGCAATCATTACGGAATCAGTGTGTAGACAAACCGTATGCATAAAAACTGAATGATATCTATAGCTGCTATACATCAGCCGTAGTCCTCCATAAAGGAAGCAACAAAATCCCAATAAAGAAGGGCGTCTGACAGGGATAGACGATCTCTCGAATGCTATTCACAGCGTCTTTACAGGAGGTATTCATAGACCTGGATTGGCAAGAATTGGGGATAAGAGTTAATGAATAATACCTTAGGAACTTGCGATTCGCTGATGATATTCCCTAGCTTAGTAACTCAGGGGACCAATTGCAATGCCTGCGCACTGATCTGGACAGGCAAAGCAGAAGGGTGGGTCTAAAAATTAATCTGCAGAAATCTAAAGCAATGTTTAACAGACTCGGAAGAGAACTGCAGTTTACGATAGGGGGCGATGGTAGTGACAGCAGATCGGTATCATGAGACTGAAATATACCCAAGAATAAGAAAGGGCTGGGATGCGTTTGGCAGGCATTCTCAGATCATGAATAGCAGGTTGCCATTGTCCCTCAAGAGAAAAGTGTATAACTGCTGTGTCTTGCCACTAACTGGAGGCTTACGAAAAGGGTTCTGCTTATATTGAGGACGACGCAATGAGTTATGGAAAGAAGAATGATGGGTATAACGTAAATGGATAAGAAGACAGCAGATTGGGTGAGGGAGCAAACGCGAGGTAATGACATCTTAGTTGAAATAAAGATAAAGAAATGGGTCATGGGCGGGGCATGTAATGAGGAGGGAAGATAACCGATGGTAATTAAGGGTTACGGACTGGATTCCAAGGGAAGGGAATCGTAGCAGGGGGCGGCTGAATGTTAGGTGGGTGGATGGGATTAAGAAGTTTGCAGGGACAACATGGCCATAATTAGCACATGACCGGGGTAGCTAGAGCAGTATGGATGAGGCCTTTGCCCTGCAGTGGGCGAAACCAGGCTGATGATGGTGATGCCGATGGTGCTTTACCATGCCTACCGTTTCTTGTATGCATCAGGCACCAATGCGTTACCTTAGGAAATTGCAGTTGGCTCACGATGACCAGTTGTTAGAACGTAAGACATTTATGTTTATGCGTGTTTGTGGGTTGGTAATTTTTCTTGCTGTACTTTGTTGTTCCTAAAATGTACCGAAATGTTTAGGGCTTATTCCAAATTTATTTATATGCTTTATGTATATATTGCTTAGCCTTGTGTTATATGTCTCATAATAATTCATCATTAGCATCAGCCTAGCTACGCCCACTGCAGGGCAAAGGCCTCTCCCGTACTTCTCCAATTACCCCGGTCGTGTACTAATTGTGGCCATGTTGTCCCTGCAAACGTCTTAATGTCATCCGCCCACCTAACTTTCTGCCGCCCCCTGCTACGCTTCCCTTCCCTTGGAATCCAGTGCGTAACCCTTAATGACCATCGGTTATCTTCCCTCCTCATTACATGTCCGGCCCATGCCCATTTCATTTTCTTGATTTCAACTAAGATGTCATTTACCCGCGTTTGTTGCCTCACCTAATCTGCTCTTTTCTTATCCCTTAACGTTACACCCATCATTCTTCTTTCCATAGCTCGTTGCGTCGTCCTCAATTTCAGCAGAACCCTTTTCGTAAGCCTCCAGGTTTCTGCCCCATATGTTAGTACCGGTAACACGCAGCTGTTATACACTTTCCTTTTGGGGGATAGTGGCAACCTGCTGTTCGTGATTTGAGAATGCCCGCCAAACGCACCCCAGCCCATTGTTATTCTTCTGGTTATTTCAGTCTCATGATCCGGATCCGTGGTCACTACCTGCCCTAAGTAGATGTATTCCCTTACCACTTCCAGTGCCTCGCTACCTATCGTAAACTGCTGTTCTCTTCCGAGACTGTTAAATATTACTTTAGTTTTCTGCTGATTAATTTTCAGACCCACCCTTCTGCTTTGCCTCTCCAGGTCAGTGAACATACATTGCAATTGGTCTCCTGAGTTACTAAGCAAGGCAATATCATCAGCGAATAGCAAGTTGCTAAGGTATTCTCCATCAACTTTTATCCCCAATTCTTCCCACTCCAGGTCTCTGATTACCTCCTGTACACATGCTGTGAATAGCATTGGAGAGATTGTATCTCCCTGTCTGACGCCTTTCTTTATTGGGATTTTGTTGCTTTCTTTGTGGAGGACTACGGTGGCTGTGGAGCCGCTATAGATATCTTCCAGTATCTTTCCATATGGCTCATCTACACCCTGATTCCGTAATGCCTCCATGACTGCTGAGGTTTCGACTGAATCAAACGCTTTCTCGTAATCAATGAAAGCTATATATAAGGGTTGGTTATATTCTGCACATTTCTCTATCACTTGATTGATAGTGTGAATATGGTCTATTGTTGAGTAGCCTTTACGGAATCCTGCCTGGTCCTCTGGTTGAAAGAAGTCTAAGGTGTTCCTGATCCTATTTGCGATTAGCTTAGTAAATACTTTGTAGGCAACGGACAGTAAGTGGACAGTACCCTTTCTTATGGATTAGGATTATGTTAGCGTTCTTCCAAGATTCCGGTACGCTCGAGGTTATGAGGCATTGCGTATACAGGGTGGCCAATTTCTCTAGAACAATCTGACCACCATCCTTCAACAGATCTGCTGTTACCTGATCCTACCCAGCTGCCTTCCCCCTTTGCATAGCTGCTAGGGCTTTCTTTACTTCTTCTGGCGTTACCTGTGGGATTTCGAATCCCTCTAGGCTATTCTCTCTTCCACTATCGTCGTGGGTGCCACTGGTACTGTATAAATCTCTATAGAACTCTTCAGCCACTTGAACTATCTCATCCATATTAGTAACGATATTGCCGGCTTTGTCTCTTAACGCACACATCTGATTCTTGCCTATTCCTAGTTTCTTCTTCACTGTTTTTAGGCTTCCTCCGTTCCTGGGAGCCTATTCAATTCTATCCATATTATAGTTCCTGATGTCCGCTGTCTTACGCTTGTTGATTAACTTAGAAAGTTCTGCCAGTTCTATTCTAGCTGTAGGGTTAGAGGCTTTCATACATTGGCGTTTCTTGATCCTATCTTTCCTCTCCCGCGATAGCTTACTGGTTTCCTGTCTAACGGCGTTACCACCGACTTCTGTTGCGCACTCCTTAATGATGCCCATGAGATTGTCGTTCATTGCTTCAACACTAAGGTCCTCTTCCTGAGTTAAAGCCGAATACCTGTTCTGTAGCTTGATCCGGAATTCCTCTAGTTTCCCTTTTACCTCTAACTCATCGATTGGCTTCTTGTGTAGCAGTTTGTTCCGTTCCCTCCTCAAGTGTAGGCTAATTCGAGTTCTTACCATACTATGGTCACTGCAGCGTACCTTGCCGAGCACGTCTACATCTTGTATGATGCCAGGGTTCGCGCAGAGTATGAAGTCTATTTCATTTCTATTCTCACCATTCGGGCTCCTCCACGTCCACTTTCGACTAACCCGCTTGCGGAAAAAGGTATTCATTATCCGCATATTATTCTGTTCTGCAATCTCTACTAGTAACTCTCCTCTGCTATTCCTAGAGCCTATGCCATATTCCCCCACTGACTTGTCTCCAGCCTGCTTCTTGCCTACCCGGGCATTGAAGTCGCCCATCAGTATAGTGTATTTTGTTTTGACTTTACCCATCGCCGATTCCACGTGTTCATAAAAGCTTTCGACTTCCTGGTCATCATGACTGCATGTAGGGGCATAGACATGTACCATCTTCAATTTGTACCTCTTATTAAGTTTCACAACAAGACCTGCCGCCCTCTCGTTAATGCTATAGAATTCCTCTATGTTACCAGCTAGTTCCTTATTAATCGGGAATCCGACTCCTAGTTCTCGTCTCTCCGCTAAGCCCCGGTAGCACAGTACGTGCCCGCTTTTTAGCACTGTATATGCTTCTTTTGTCCTCCTAACCTCACTGAGCCCTTTTATATCCCATTTACTACCCTCTAATTCCTCCAATAACACTGCTAGACTCGCCTCACTAGATAATGTTCTAACGTTAAACGTTGCCAGGTTCAGATTCCAATGGCGGCCTGTCCGGAGCCAGGTATTCTTAGTGCCCTCTGCAGCGTCACAGATCTGACCGCCGCCGTGGTCAGTTGCTTCGCAGCTGCTGGGGACTGAGGGCCGGGGTTTGATTGTTGTATTCATATAGGAGGTTGTGGCCAAGTACTGCACCAGGGTGGCCAATCCTGCTCTGGTGAGAGAGTGCGCTACCGGTTCTGGTCACCGGGATCAGTCCGCACTACAGGCCTGTTTGTGCAATTTTCTCAACACGCGGTATTTTTTTGTATTTTCCGGTGGAGAAATGCGCGGCACCGGGATTTGAACCACGGTCCTATTGCACGGGAGACGGATACTCTACCGTCCCCGCAGGAGTTAAATTAAAAAAATTAAATTATGGGGTTTTACGTGACAAAACCACTTTCTGATTATGAGGCACGCCGTAGTGGAGGACTCCGGAAATTTCGACCACCTGGAGTTCTTTAACGTGCACATAATTCTAAGTACACGGGTGTTTTCGCATTTCGCCCCCATCGAAATGTGGCCGCCGTGGCCGGGAATTATCCCGCGACCTCGTGCTCAGCAGTCTAACACCATAGCCACTGAGCAACCACGGCGGGTGCCGCACGAGTTGAACGCCTTATTTAACCTACAGTGGTGCCCTATTTGATCAGTCAAGGTGGACCAATCTGACTTCGGTTATACCGCACGCATGGCACTCGGCTAGAGAACCTGGTATTTATGACCTGCACATGTGTGGCCATACATAATTAAGGATATATATAGCTTTTCAGGAGGGTTCCCGTACAGTGATCAAATAAAGGAAAAGACATTAAAAAGAAAGGAAAAAAAGAAAGAAAGGCGAGAAAAAGAATAAGGAACATAAGAGGTGATTTGAACTCGTCACCCTTGGATGTTGCCCGTAAAGATAGCTCAGTCGGTTGCGTCGTCAAGCCCCAGGTTACTTTCAAGCGCCATAGCTCCTGCTCCGAGCCTCATACTTACGTGCAAAGGGACTGAGGTTGTCCGCGATAGTCCGAGGGGTTGGAAGGCATACTTTCTTGGGAAAAAATGGCCGCCCGAGGAGAAGAGTGAACTCGAGCGGCTTTAGAGACTAGGAAAACTGCCTTAAAATATTTAGACTTGAGGGGAAAGCTTCGTTAACAAACAATAACACGGCAATCAGCACTCGAATACGACGAGAGAAATTATTGAGATGTGGAAAATTCCCTTGAAATAAATATGGTTTGCGAGACAAATGCTTGTAAGTATTGTACCTCTTAAAAGATGAGGCGGGAAGTATGCGCTCACCGTGAGGGCATCGCCCGCACGAGACCACCACCAGGCACCTTACTGAGACGTGGAGAGCTCTGCGGCAGGAACAAAGCCCCCCTTCTCCGCCGGCCAAGCGGGGAAAACGCGCTTTCCGATCGCTCAAGGTTGCGCGGACATAGTATAACTCTAGCGTCTAGGAAAAGCTTAAACAGGTGCGAGGGCGGCACGCATAGCGTGCGAAGCTAGCCGCCAGAATAACTATCTCAAGGACTGCGGCTGACGAGGGCGAAATACCTTCGTGTAATTATAATAACCCTAATAGAGCTACTTTCGAAAAAAAATAGGAAACGGCCCAGAAGGCTATACTACGAGAGCTATGACTGATAATTTGCTATATTTATATATGCATTCATCTCATCTATGAGATCGCATGCGCGCGCTGCTGCTTTGTCTCTGCGTGTAGTAGTTAAGAGAGCCAGTTTAAGGGCGGAGAAGAAGGAAGGAAAGGAAAGCAAAATTGCAGCACCGTGGTTTTAAAGCGCACCCGTGCAATTACTGCAGTCTAAATACACACACAGACGTGGTAACAAATGCATCCCGTTATTTTATTTGCAATATATGCTGGAAGTTGTATATCATACTTATGATGCCGCATGAAATGGCCCAACCAATATGCGCGTTGATATTATCTTTCCCTACTTCACCTATTTTGAACCTAACTGTTTGTCTATCGTCGGAAGAGTTGCGCGTTCAAAAGGACGAAAACAGAAAGTGACAAAGTAGACGGAAAGAGCACTCGTTCCGTGTACTACGTTTTTCCCTTGTGTTGGCCCTTTCGTGTTGACTCTTCTTAACAGAGCCATGCGCCCACTCATCCAGCAAGACGTTCTCCTAAACTATCGATCTAGCTATCCCCTTACGCTAACTTAGCGACTGAAGTGGTCTACGTGCTTCGACCATTAGGTATTCGCTGCTGGTTGTGTTGCTGTCATAATTTTCCGATGGGTCACACTCTGTCTTCGTTATCTTACTCTTGTTATGCCTTCGTTGTCACGCCCTCTACACTGACCGAGTGATCAAATTTGTCTAATATCTTGGGCCACTAGGCTCGTGGTCGTGAAGCCTTCTTGATAATTGCATCGCCGTTATTCGTGATTTATCACCCTACTCTCGTCATGCCGTCGTCGGCGCGCCATTGCCATCATACAGTTACAGTTCATTCCTTGTCATACTGCCATCGTGGTGCCGTCATGGTCGTACAATCGTGGTAATTTCAGTTTTGTGATCTGAACCTTGTCATACATTCGTAGTCACGCCTCTACCACGAACCACTGTTTCTAGTTTTCTAATAGCTAGGGCCAGTAGCTCACGCTCGTGCTATCGTCGGAGCCGTTGCATGGTCATTTAAGACTTGTCATCCGAGTGTCGTCATGACGTTGTCGTCATGCTATGGTCGTCATACAGTCATCTTGTGTTTGGTGTCACCCCACATTTCTGCTATTGTGGGGATAGCATCGTGGTCACTCCAGCTTCGTCACCCAACAGTCGTCATACTGTCGCCGTAACACGATCGTCATCACGCAGGCTTTGTTATATAGCCATTGTCCCGCCATTGTCACTGTATGCTCGTCGGCATCCCATCGTCCTGATGCCGTTGTCGCGCCATCATCGTCAATGCGTTGTCTTATGCATTCGCTGTCGTGCCGTCGGCGTGATGCCGTCGAGGTCGTTACATCGACGATAATGTAACATCTACATCCAATTCTCGTCATGCCATCATCGTGAGCCATCGCCGTCGCACAGTTGTCATTATACCGTTGTTATCATGCCATCGTCGTCAGGCTGTCGTTTTCACCATCGTCATCAAATCAGAAACGTCATTATGTTGCTGTCTTTCCCTGGACATCATACGACCTTCGTCAATGCAACGACGTCCTCGTTTGTTTTTCATTCTATCGTAATCAAGCTGCCGTTATTAAATCGTGATTATGCTGCCCTTTTCATACCGTCATCGTCATTGCATGGTCGTTAAACAAACGTTGCCAAGCATCCATTTTCATACCGTCGTCGTCATGCCGCTGTGGTCGTTTCATTGACGTCATTCCTGCTTCTTCATCCGGTTGCCGTCATGCCTTCATCTTCCGGCCATACAGACGTCGTAATCTCATTCTCTTCATGTCATCGTCGTCACGCTGTTGTCAATTCAAGAATCATGTTGTCATGTTGTCAAATTAAAGAATAGACGTCTCATTTTTGCCATGTCGTCGTCGTAATAGCGCCTTTTTCGTTCTATCAATATCGTCCTTTGTGATTTCATCGTCATTTCGCCGGCGTCACACGATCGTTGCCATGTTGCCAGACTTATTAGTGACCTTGGCAATCGTTGCTATAGTAAAGTGGGACCATGTCGGAGCACGTGACATGTAGCTGAAGCAATGAAACGCTCAGAATTACCACTACACATGTTAAGTGAGCGTGACTATGGGAATACGGTCTGTCGCTACACTGCTCAAATGCTATTTGCATTGCCATCTATAGTTATCGTCAAATGGGTTATGTCATTTTTTATTGTTTTGGAATAGAAGTAGGCCTTTGATTTTCTAACCCGTAAAACCGGTCATTGCAGCACAAATAGACTTGAGCAAATATCCCACGGTTCTATAAAGTGTGCAGTTAGAGCGCTCTAAATAACGGACATCATAATGTTCACATCACTTAATGCAGCATTAATACACGAGAAGAAACTGCAGGTCATACCATAGCCTGGTTCCCGGCCCACATGGACGATGCAACTAACCGAGCGGGTTGCAACCCTAACGAGCGGGCTAACTGCCTTGCGCGTGAATTCACGAACCGCGCCCGAGCTAGCGGTCCGACTCTCCCACAGGATTGCCCCTTCAAAGATAAACTTACAACCTTTCACGAAATTACGTCACATTACAGACACAGCAGGAGAAAATTCCCTCCCTCCAGCCCGAAACTGAACAGGGTTCAGGTTGTTACTTTCAGGCTTTTACAGACGAGATCGTACCTCACCCCGAGAGCGCTTAGTTGGATAGACCCGAACTTTCCGTAGTCGTGCTGCAAATGTGGTTACGCGTGCTGCTCCTTCGACAACATGCTCTGGCTGTGCCCGTACAACGCGGGCTGCGACTTTCATAACAAGTCCAAGTGGGACGCCTTGCTGAAGAGCTCGCATTTCCCAAACCAACTACAGGCCGTCCAGAGGGCCCGCGACGTCGCGGAGAGTCACCATCTCCCTGTCCCGTAGTGGGCGGAGCCACCAACTTGATCGGCGAGCCTTCGGTTCCCCCCAATCAAGTTCCTCAGGACATTCTAATAAAGTTCTTGTCACTGTCAATGTCACTTAATGCAGCAACTACAGACCATACTTCTTTATTAGGTTATTTTTGCACGGCATTATTTATTTAATTATTTATTTTCAATACTGCCACTCTAAGTTGAGAGCATAGCAAGTGGGCGTTAGAAAGACAATATTGTTATTACATATAAACTTTTTGGACAAGGGATATTTTTCCACATGCTTGCTCTAGTTAGTTTTTTCTGGTTCGTTTATTGACGTCAAACATAATTGAAATTATTCAGAAGGGGTGGACCTCTAAACCGCACTTGACGAAAGAACATTATAGCATTGAGGCTTATATCAATGCCACTGTACCACTGTAAGAGAGACTCCTGACAGCGATTTCGCTGAATAATAAGGGAGTATACTAACGGCAGTATATTAACGGGCAATTCAGATGTCTTACGCGCCTTACTTTGCCATTGTGGACGAGACAAAATAAACTATTACACGATTATGGCGGTTTGGCGCGCATGACGCACTGAAGTTAAATTTAGCATCTCGCTCGACGTTGACAGAGGCATAGCACGTTTGTCACTCCGAGTCGGAGTGGTCGCTTTTAAGAGAGCTCACTGGTATAGCAGCTATTAACCCGCCGTGGTTGCTTAGTGGCTATGGTGTTGGGCTGCTGAGCACGAGGTCGCGGGATCGAATCCCGGCCACGGCGGCCGCATTTCGATGGGGGCGAAATGCGAAAACACCCGTGTGCTTAGATTTAGGTGCACGTTAAAGAACCCCCGGTGGTCAAAATTTCCAGAGTCCTCCACTACGGCGTGCCTCATAATCAGAAAGTGGTTTTGGCACGTAAAACCCCAAATATTATTATTATTAGCAGCTATTATCTGTAAAACCGAAGCCTGTGCTTATGAGATCTTATAATACCTGTAGTAAGTGATCATTTACCCCCTGTTTTCGCTTATACCTAAAGACCGCGACAAAGAAAAGAGAGACTGCTGACAGTGATTTCGCTGAATAATAAGGGAGTATACTAACGGCAGTATAATAACGGGCAATTCAGATTTCTCCACCAGGGTATACACTACGAAGAAATTGATAATGAAACAGATGTAAAGAGAGCGTTAACCTTGTTTGCGGAATTTGCTCGCCTGCTAAAATTTGGCTTTTCGCCTCACCCAGCGGCTTCTAAAAAAGGGCGCGCGAACCATGGGTTGACAAAGAATTGTACAAACGCGCTAAAAAAGAAACACGCTATGTGTCACAATTCTATACGTACGCAGCATCCTGACCTATTGGCGATGTACTTGTACATGTTTGTTTTATATGAATGTTTTACTCAGTCCACTAAGCACAGCCTAATGGAATGCGAAGCTATTTACCCCAAGAGATACGTAGGGAATGTGCAACTTCCCGAAGTGTTTGTATTTAAAGTAAACGGAAGGGCTTCAACCAGTTAACAGTCGAGATAAGCAAGATAAGTTTAGTATATTGGTGGGAAAACAGCAAGATTTAGATCAATACGACTGGATTCATTACAGGCATGAGCATCAGTACAAGCTAGAGCGAGAAGTATTGAGAAAGGGAAAATGATTAAGTAGATATATAACAAAAATGCAAGAATGAACAGTATGAATAAGATGCCTGTATAACTGAAGCAGGCCAGGTGACTATTTGTCATCGCTCTGTTTCAAACGTTTCAATCTTTGTTTCAATCATAATTATCGCGAATTGAACGAATGATCTTGCTCGTTATCGTGGACGTCAGAAGGGGATCTCCATTCTGAGCAATCTTCAATATTTCGGATTAATAAATGTTGTGCCTCTCGCAATTTTGACGAAGACTTTAGTAATAGCGCAGCGCGCATCTGATTTAGGAAAGCACAAAGCGAACTGTCTATATTTTTATGTCCCTCACATGCATAACGCATTTACAGCAGTATTCCATACCGTTCCACAAGGACCTAGTACCCGCCTGAGTACGACATGATGTATTGCTCTTTTTTGCAACAATTGTAAGTCTTTTGTAACTCGTAGACTAAAGCAGCATTGGCTGTGCAGAAGCTCGTGTTTCTTAATGACAGTATTCTTGGTTGAGAATGCGGTGAAGCTACCCATCGGCGTGGTTGTCTGTGTTAGCATATACATTTCATTAGAGTAAAAGTCGCGCGGAGAGAAATATATGTGTTGGAATTTCGCCGTAACTGGATTTAAGAACGTGCGGTAGAGCGTCGATCATTGCCTCATCCGTCCGTATACACTTGAACTCGATCGTGAAGGGCAATGTAAATTTGTTACAATGGTAGACATAGCACATCTTTTACATTTAACTTGGATTCACACGCATTTCCTGAATTTTAGGAGGGATATGGCGATTGCGCCGAAGCCAAGAAATACCCGTGTAATACTCTTCTAGAATAATGAAATTCCCGCATTGTACGCATATATACCTCATCTCGCTTGTTAAGCTTTTCGTGAGGGGTGTGGTTGGCAAGTTCACTCGTTACGCGAAAGTAACGCGTCTTGGCAAACCTCAATGCCTGAAAAGGGAGCTGGAGAATGCTCAATACAAGACTGAACATACACGAAGGCTTCCAGCTCATAGTCTTTCAGGAGCTTGTGTTGAGCTGCATAAGTGGTCACTATGGATTGCAGCAGTGTGTACACATATTATATATGATGTGATGCCTACCCATATGATGCCTGCAAATTCCCGGAGGATGGCATTTTCACAATTGACTTGCCCTTTAGCGGTTTGATATGTGGACTCTACGAGAACCATCTGCTGAGCGCAAGGCCAAAAAGCTTGTTTTGCCAAACTAGTTGCAGATATTTACAACGCAATATTATATTGAATTGTGTAAAACATTTCTATAAATAAAATACACACATAGTAATGTGATTTCTTTCTTCAACCGGTAATTCTCTTCATCAGATGTACTTGAATAGGTTCGGCTAGGCCCTTAGTACTTCCTCTTAATAGAATATACTGAATGCGATGTGCAATGCTCAACCTTAAATAAATGCCTGTTTAGTAATACAAATGGGTAAGCTGGGCATTGCATGGAATCATAAAAGAGATGATGCTGGGGTCAACATGCCATTTGTAAAAAAAGCAAATATTGTTTGGAAAGGTTGTTTTGGAAAGAATGTGGCCAAAACTGATCTTTCACGTCACCGAGGAGCCGCGTTTTAGGACGATTTTTTTTGCAATACGAGACTTGGGTTAGGTCAATGGACCTCATGGTTTCCCATTTGCGCATTGAGCTGTACCCATCCTTACACCTACGCTACAGTGAACAGAGATAGGCGCGCAAATAGGCGACATCACAATTTAAGCTATGAAGGAAGGGTTTTAATAAAAAGATTTAGATAACAATTCTTACTTCTAAGGTAGGTCTCGCTGGCTGCTGGGAGTTAGGTACCATTTGCGAGGACGTTCGTTTGCGCGCTCTCGTGTTGCCTTAATGAAAGAGGCCGAGACCCCATACAGTCAAGGTTTAGTCAGTGACCGCTGGGCCTTGTGAGCACGCGCGCCAGTGCTCAAGCCAGCCGAAGCCGTAGCCAATCCTTTTACCATCAGCGGGTGTGAGGCGCTCCCAACACATTAAGTATTTACGCAGGACTGCATGCGGCATACTTTTTTTCTGCACACATCATTTCTTTATTGCAATAACAGACAGAAACAAATGGCTTACCGCCTCATCAAGTTTCATATAAACTTCATCGTAGATCACGTCCAAGAGCGATGTGTTAACGTACATGAAATAAAAGAAATAGACATTGAAAAATAGATTTAGAAGTAGCATGCAAACATTTTTTGGCACAGCAGTATCAGATACGAATAAAGTCCCTCAATGAATATGCTTGTGGAACCATTACGTGCAATGACATGAAGGAAGTGTTGCATCGTTCCAAACAACAGCTGACAACATGACACACAAGACTTCTTTTTCTTGTTCATTCAGACGTTTGGATCAGGAAAAAAATAAGTGTACGAGATCATTAGACTATATATAGCAATATGTCATAATTAAGCTAATCTTCGGCTTTTTTTGAACAACACTTATAAAAACACGACACCCTGATTTCTTAACATCGTGACGATGCTTCTTCCCATGGAATGATTGGCGGTATTGAAGGATGGGGCAGGCGTCTACATCCCGTGATTCCCTGGTAACGCATATAGTCAAATGTACATCCGTGCATTATAAAGAGTGGCTTGCGTAATTGAATTTTTCTTCATGTTTAATATCTCCTGTATGTCAAGCCTACGGCATGCAGAGTCGAATGTATTTTTCACCAAGGTTTCAGTATGTCCTGCTGCGTGCCACCGCTGTTAAGCGGACGCTACGCAAATATGGTACTACTAATAAAATATTGGGATATAAAGCGCACATGCAAACCTAGCTGAAAACTCGCGAAAAATGCTGTAAGGAGCAGGTGCAAAGAGACTATATTTCTCTACATGTCAGTGCAGTAGAGCCTACACGGAAGGAAAACAATGCAAGCAGCCAACTCATGGTAGGTTAAGGCAAAGTAGCTGCAATGAAAGGAGAAAAGTCAGACAAGAAGCACTGAACCAGCTTTGACAATTGATTCCGTTACAGCCAGTCCTTCCGCGGCAATTTTTTTGTTAGAGAAGTTTGTGAAGCAATTAGGCATGAACCAGCAATACAAGGAAAGAAAACTGGCTATGTATTGGCATGCGCTTGTTAATTCAAACAGACAACTCTCCAAGTAAACTTGGCCTATGGTGGTAGGATGAAAAGAACGTCAAAAGTGGAGGAACGCTTCATCGCCTCATTGTATTGTAGCAAACTATCGACGCGTTCGCGGTACGTTACGGTGCCTACACAGCGTGAACTTTTTAAGCATCGTGTGCTCTCGGCGGTTAGTCTCGGTCCGTTCAAGTCCTCTGAATGTTCATATCCTATACAAAGTGCAAAATGGAAACCTTCCTTCAGCAGAACGTTACTGGATTTTTCCGGTTTGTGCTTCTAGCTCTATTGCCACATGCATATGCTATTCGGGAGCCTGTAGAACTTGCAAATTTTTAAGGTCCTTCCACAAGGAGCTAAAACAGAAGTTTGTATTGTTCAAGCTCTAAAACACATTGTACTGTGAATATGTGAAACCAGAAGCGCCTCTGTGAAAGACAACAGTAGCCCCACTGGTAAACACCAGTTAGTGGGGCTTCGAAGAATTAGCTTCATGTAACAAATATGGAACATGGTACCACCTGTTCGGGCATATTACTTACGCATTTTGAAGGCATTTCTGTTTAGAACATTGTGCTGTTTTCATATTCTAAATTTTGCCACATAGAAGTGCCTTTCTCTTCTTTCTGACTGCCTTTTTTGTCACCAGTAAAAGAACTCAATAGGAAACTTTTCCATTTTGTTGTTGTCGAAGAAGTCCGAGTTTATTTTGTGTACAGAAATAATTAATGTGCGGCGCAGTAGCTCTGATAACAAAGACAGCCAAGGGAGATTTTTGCTGTCACCGGGCTGCTTTGACATTTGAGGAACTATATTTTATCAGCTTCATTATTTCCATTTCCAGAAGCTCTGCACGGCTCAGAGAAAGGTGAATTTTCTTGTGTAGTGCCTCAATGCCCCCTTCAAATGCTGCAGAATAGAATTTCGTTTACGGCTAGGTAAGCTAAGGTTGCTGCATTTACTTTAAGGTTGCAAACCAACGTTTTAATGGAACAGTTTGTCAGCGGCTTAAGATCTTTGTTCCGCACGAAACGTCTTTGAAAATGCGTGATTTATGCTCTTTATGTAATGTCAATGCAATATTCATAAAATAATTTATCCCCGCAATTCACAAACGTCACACAACACAGTATGTCTCGTGGACAGGACGAAAAGCTTGCCTCAGCCTTTGACTGGTAGCTCTACAACGGTATCTAATGTCAAAATAGTTTTGGTAAAATCAATGTGTGTTCTTGAGAAGCAGCTCTGTACAAATGCAAAATAAGAGCTTGCCTAAGCAAAGAAAACAAGTTTTGCAGTGCGGAGAATATGGCCAACACCTGCACTAAGAAGAAAACTACAAAGCTGGCAGATTTATTCACCGAAAGATCTTGCGGTGTTCACCATATCTGCAAGTAACTAAATAAACGTTAAGTTAAACTCACACAGCAATGCTTTTAGTTGTCATGTTTCTGCAGTTGTTTTCACAGCGACGCTGTTTACATAAAGCCCCCATATGCATCCCCCGCATGCGTTGCCAGGGGTCATACTTTGGGCTGCTTACGTCCGTATAGGGAACACGACGCCCGGACAGCAACAGAGACGGGTAAGTGAGAGAGAAGAGAGTGGCAAGGCAGTGCACGAATGGAGGTGGGCAGCAGAGAGTTGGAAAGAGTTTGGTGACAGCGCTGCAGCAGTGGAGACGAGTGAAGGACGCGAGGGGGGAAGGAGTGCGGCGACGGCGCCTGCGCAAGTTGGCCGCGCAAGCTTTGTGTTGGCCTGCGCTTCTGTAGGTGTAAGGTCACGCGCACCGGAGGTGCAGGTGCGGCTACAGCAGCGGTTGCGGCAGATGCACGGGAGGTGAGGTGACCGTGGCTGAGCTCATGTCGACGGGGTGTGGTGCCGTATGAAAAATAAATGTATGAGTTTATTATGTATGCGGCCCATGTACGCAGCCTGAACAGGAGGCACAGGTAATCTGTCCACATATGAATGTTCCGGTCCCATAAATTTTTTGCAAGTCGCAGTACGGTCGCAACAGCACTCGCGTTTGAACGCGGACATGCGGTAAATAACGATATTCTGAAATTCTGATAGCCACGAGGGCCTCTGTTTCAAGGAATGTGTGACGATAATATTGCCGTGATTGAAGAAGCACAGATTGTTTTCTACTCCGGAGGTACCACGTGACAATATGGTTTCTTACGACCTTGACCAATTGCGAAGATGATTCTGTATGGCGGGAATTGGCGCGCCTTCGCTTATAGATAGACAAGTTGTTGCCACGTGATATTATGCATGCGAAGAACATTCGTAACATTGACACCTCCACGCGAATCTTAGTGGTGCGCCTGTTGGGCGCGCGCACATGCTCTTGCATTTGTAGGAAAGTTGTCACTAGGAAGCAAAATGATAGTGCTAATGGTCTCAAAGTCCTAATGTGCTGTGGCACGACATCAGTGTGCTTGTATGAATTTATAGAAAGACTGGACCCATGCTTGTTTGCGGACTTGAAATGCCACGCCCTGCTTCCCTTATTTTGTAGCCATTATCGTGTTCTTTTATAAAAGCAACGGTTTAAATCCTAGTTTTGGGTGAACAATGTATAAATTTCCCGGTGTACATTGGCCTCAGGGTAGACAATATGGCTTTTCTGTTTGGTGACAGCGATGCCATATATAGAATTCAAATCGAATAGGTTTATTGGCTTCTGCTGTTTTTCTGGTTTTCGGTTGTCGGCCTTTCATCACCGATTAAAGAGCATCTATGCAGACGACAAATCCTCTCTCTCAACCGACTTGCATGGCTCCTCGATCATCGAAAGACAGCTGTCATAGCCCTTTTAGGCGCAGCTGCTGTCACATTAGAGATTTAACGCAGCTTAAGCTTGAAATCGGGTGGTGGAGCGCTCATAAATGACAGCTATGCTGTATTGACTTGAGGAGCAAGTGTGCTACTCCCTAGCCTAGTTCATAACTTCTCTGCATCTTGACGCCGTCAGTAGGACGGTGCTCTGACTCTCGTGGCCATCCGCATGCAGAGTAGTCAATAGGGGCGTTTCGTGATATTGCTGAAGCGCATATTAGTTAAAACGAACTACATTTCAAATATCGTTCGCAGAAGCGCAAGGAAAGCAGGATGGGGAATTTTGTTACTGTAAGAAAACTAAAATTCTTGTAATAACCTTCCTTTTTAGGGTGCACCGCATTTACAGAGCCTCCAGGGAAATAGCTTCCCGAGTTCCGTGGTTTTCTTCCGGATCCACACTGTTCACTATGTTGCCCTCGAACAGTCTTGGTCAGAACCTCTCAGGATATTGCTCGCGGAAAGGCGACTCCTAGGAGCAGACCAAGCCTGCCATTACTTCCTAGGAAGCACGTATCCCTCATGGCTATCTTAGACTGCGGCGCTGAAATGTGCATTTTCAGCGCTTCTTAGCGTTTATGATGCTGGTTTTATGGAAATGCTGTCACGCGCAATATCCAAGATTGAGGCTGTCGCAGTGTAGATGTACTACAAAGTACGTGTCTTGGAAGCTTGCACCCTGACCTGCACTTCTAAAAAAAAGCCAGACAGCTTGTCGTCTTTGGCCTACATAATGCCACCTGGTGTTTTGAGCCAGCGTTGCGTGCCCAGCAAAAACGGCGATTGAAGACGACGAAGTCAAAGATCACGCGCCAGCTGGAGCAGGAGGAATAAAGTTTTATTCTACAACCAGCAC
Source organism: Dermacentor variabilis (assembly GCF_050947875.1). Classification (NCBI taxonomy): domain Eukaryota; kingdom Metazoa; phylum Arthropoda; class Arachnida; order Ixodida; family Ixodidae; genus Dermacentor; species Dermacentor variabilis. Next base: position 136,221,552 of record NC_134575.1, read on the forward strand.
TTTATGGTGGTCGGGCCTAAGCCTCCCATGAAGGGACGTCGAGGGCTTGCCTCGCCGCCGCCTCACGGGCGTGCTGGGTCGCCCAGGTTTGGTCGTCGAGGGCGGAGCTCCGCAGAGCCTCATGCAACCTCGACGAGAGAGTCATGGTGTTAGTCTGTGTGCTGTGCTGGGCCCTTCCACAGCATATGCGAAAGCGTAGCCGGGTGAATGCCACAGCACCGGCAGTTGGGGGTACTGTAGACGTCTGGAAATATAAGGTGGAGGCGGGCGGGTGAAGAGTACGTGTTTGTTTCTTGCAGACGCAGAGTGGTAGCCTGCGCTCGGCTGAACTTGGGGTGAGGCGGGGAGAAGGTCCGGTAGCTGAGGTAAAAGGCCTTAACGAGATCGTTATAAGTTGTCAGATTGTCCCTGGTTTCCAACTCATATCCAGTGACTCCGGCGCAGTTGACTAGGCCTCGCGCAATGGAGTGTGAGACCTCGTTGAGATTGGGGAGGTTTGGGTGGACAGGGCCCGCATGGGCCGGGATCCATGTTAGGGAGATTATGCTGTCTTTAGAGTGTGGTGCCGGGCAGAAGATGCGAAGAGCTTGGTTATAAATACGACCTTTGCTGAAGTTAGGGACGGCTGAGCGAGAGTAACACACGACGGCGTGACAGGTGGGATCTAGAGTGGTCAGGGCGATGGCCACTTCTTCAGCCATCTCGGCAGTTGGGGATGGTTACGCTGGAGGCGTGGTGTAGGTCTCCATCGCGTGTTACGACGGCCACAAATCATGTGCCATGGGAATTTTCGGCTGCATCAACAAATGTGACGCCAGGTACCTGAGCAAGGGCTTTTATGATAGCTCCGGCCCGAGCTGCGCGCCGGTCCCTGTTATATTCAGGGTGCATGTTTCTGGGGATAGGGTCTATGTAGATCCAGCTACGGATGTCGGTCGGGATTGGTTGTTTGGGGCCCTGTTGCTGATAGTAGGTGAAGCCAAGCGTGGATAGAAGGATCCCGTTTCAGTAAGGGTGAGCCGTTCAAGCTGAGAGCGTTGTTGGGCTTCAATTAGTTCGGAAAGGTTTTTGTGAACTCCCAGTTGGTTGAAGAATTCAGTGCTGGTGCAATGCGGGAGGCCAAGTGCTTGCTTTTAGACCCCTCGTATGAGGGTGTCGAGCTTGTTTTGCTCAGCCTGGTACCAGTTGAGGTACGCAGCAACGTAGGTAATGTTACATATGACAAAGGATTGGACGAGGTGAGGAAGGCTTTCTTCTTTGAATCCCCCTCGTCGGTTAGAGATACGTTTAAGAAGTCGTAGGGTGTTTTGAGGTTGGGCAGAGATCTTGTTGAGAGCCAAGGAGTTGGAGCCGTTGGTAGAGACGGCGAGACCGAGGAGCCGGATACTAGGGACGTGTGGGATAGCACTGCCATCTTGAAGGCGTAGGGTGACGGCGTCACAGGGTAGGTGATCAGATTGGTGTTTGTGAGGGCGACCATACTGAATGGGCTTGTAGAGCAGAAGCTCCGATTAAGCCGGCGAATAGCGCAGACCGGTCCCTTGGATATAGGCTTCAACCGTGTCAATCGGCATTTGGAGGACTGACTCCACCTGACCTTCACTGCCTCGGTATGACCAGATGGGGATGTCGTCGGCGTAAATGGTACGGTTGATACTGTCGACTCGTTGTAGTTACTGGGTAAGGCCAATGATGACTAAGTTAAAGAGCATGGGAGAGATAACTGAACCTTGTGCGGTGCCTTTGCTGCCAAGGGGAAGCTGGTATGGTCGTAAATCCCCGGCCGAGAGGGTGGCCGTGCGATTGGAGAGAAAGTCACGAATGTAATTGTAGGCTCGCTCTCCCAGGTGGAGGTGGGAGACCTGGTCAATGATAGCTGCATGGGAAATGTTATCAAAAGCCTAAGTGAGGTCGAGTCCGAGGATGGCTTTCATGTTACGGGAACGATCGTTCAGCACTTGATGTTTGAGCTGCAACATAGCGTCTTGAGTAGAAAGGTGATGGCGAAATCCAATGATGGTGTGGGGATTGAGAGAGTTGTTTTCGAGCTGACTGTTGATACGTGCTAAGAAGGCGAATGCATCACCTTGCCTACGCACGAAGGGAGGGAGATGGGCCTTAGATTATTGAGGCTAGATGGTTTTCCAGGCTTTGGGATTAGGATAACGTTGGCAGTCTTCCAGGATGCTGGGAGGGCGCCACTGCGCCAGCAATCGTTGATGTATTCAGTCAGATGGGACACAGAGTCGTCATCGAGAATACGAAGGATTTTGTTAGTGACCCTGGAGCACAACGACCATTAAGCTTGCGAAGAGCAGCATCTATTTTAAATTCGCTGAAATCGGCGTCTAGTGTAGGGTTGGGATTACCGATGTAATTGCTGTGTGGACACCGTCCCTTTTGTATCTGACATTTTCGTGTCTGGCTGCTGATACTGCTGCTTACTCTGGACTTAGCGCGTGACGAACTGGTGGAGGTGCGGCGTATCGATCCCCGTACCTCTCGCAGGGGTAATCGTGTGCGGGGTAATCTCTTGTGCGCGGTAATCTAATCTATGCACCGAACCCACCCGAGCAGCAGGAACTCCAGCCCCGTACCGGTGGTTACGCCTGTACACCGCGTCAGCAGAAGGATCCGTGGACAAGCTCTGAGTTTGGACTCCTCCCTAATGAAAATGGCAACTCCGACCACCCCAACCGGCATGGAAGGCACAACACCGATTCATTGTACACCACTCAATCCGCGAACGCCCAATTCCTTCCACGGTGCCATAGATGACGATGCTGCAGATTGGCTGGTGTACTATGAACCTGTTGCCGCGTTCAACAAGTGGGATGACGCAGACAAACTGAAAAACTTAATTTCAGCCATAACGATGGCGCACGTGTTTGGTGTGAGAACCGTACAGATGCCCTAACTTAATGGGCAGAATTCAAACGCCGAATTCTTGAGACGTATGCGAGCCCTGATAGCCGAGAGCGAGCTGAGCGTGATCTCCAGTTCCGTATACAAATGTCAAACGAGGGTGTCGCAATGTATGTCAAGGACATGACGCGTCTCTTTTGACGAGCCGACCCCAGCATATCGGAAGAAAAGAAATTGCGTTACCTCATGCGCGGAGTGAAAGAGCGGCTGTTCGGCGGTCTCGTGCGCAGCCCTCCCAAGACTGTGTCAGAATTTCTTTGCGAGGCCATCACCATGGAACAGTCTTCAGCAGCGGACACCATAATACGAACGCCAAGTGAACACTGATTCACCTACGGACTTCGCAGCTCTCGGTGGCGACGTCGATTTCTTTCGAGCGCTCATTCGTTGCGTAATCCGCGAAGAACTCCAGAAACTTTCGGTACCCTCACAGCCGACGGTCAGCTCTTTGTCCAGCATTCTCCGTGACGAAGTCAAGCATGCAATATGAGAACCACCTTTCAACACAGAAGCTAAACCACTAAGAAACGACAGCCCCCGTATCTCATATTCGCAAGCTTTGAGGCAACCTGCCCCACCTCCCTCCCCGATTCGCGCCGCGCACCCGGCCATCCTAGAGCCCGTCCAAGCTGCCTCGTATTACCAGGACCACCGACAGGCCCCAAGGAAATCAGACGTGTGGCGGGCACCTGAGCGCCATCCCCTTTGCAGTCACTGTGGCGAAGCTGGGCGTGTCTACCGACAATGCTCCTATCGAGAGCTCGGACTGCGCGGATTCTCAGCGAACTCGCCGCGACCTAGGTTCGGCCAGCGTTCTCCTGAAATTGAAGAATACGTTGCCCAGCAGCGCGAATCTCCATCAGATCGACACCAGTCACGCTCCCCTTCACCGCGGCGGTTTTCCCCGACTCACTGTACGTATTCCACCATGGTTCAGGGTCGGTCACCCAGCCCACGCCGGGAAAACTAACCACAGCGAGCTTTGGGGGCGAGGCCGCTCAGTCTGGACGTGCTCAAGGACCCCTACTGACGCGTACGCGGACCGACGATACATCGACGACGACAGTACCTACTGAATACGGAAGAATTTCTTTGTACCTTCATGTACTGCTCTACGGTCGTGACTTGACTGCTTCAGTGGACACTGGAGCGGTGTATTAAATAATTAGCGAAAAACTGGCCACCCTTCTGAAGAAAGTGACCACGCCTTGGAATCAAACATCAGTTCGTACAGCTGGCGGGCACATCGTCACACCATTCCGCACGTGCACGGCACGAATACAGATTCGCAGCTCTACGTTTGTTGCCAGTTTGAGCATTCTGCCTCAGTGTTCTCGTGACCGAATTATCGGCATGGACTTTCTCAGCGAGGGCGGAGCTATCATCAACATTCGACAACGCCTCGTCACTTTCTCGACGAAGAGCGCCAAAGCGACGACCAACACCATCCACCCGCGAGCATCTCTTCGTCCAGCCCTTACACAGGGCTATAGCAGGAGGGGAATACGGACATTTACAAATCAAATATTTTGTTCATGGAAAATTGTACATTGCAACACAGAAAGGGACAATAAATTAAGATTATTAACACCAATAGGTAACAGCATAAATGACTGAAGATAACAAAGACACAAAGTAAAGTATATTATTTACAAACTAGGATATCTCCAATGTGTTTTGCGAAGAAATCAATTGATGAGGATGAAACGCTTTTTTACGACGCGGAGTTCCATTCTTTCATAGCTCTTGGAAAAAAGGTATACTTGAACCAATTGGTATGAATAACAGGGGGACGAATAAACATTGAATGACGATGTCTAGTGGTTTCACCGGAAAAAAATTCAAGAAAGTCTGTATAGCTAATATGAACATGATCATGAATTATTAGGTAAATATATTTAAGTCTTTCAGATATACTTCTAGCCTGTAATGTCGGTAGGTCTGCCTGTACAAAAAGTTGAGAAGGGGAGTCCGTCCGCCGATATTTATTGAATATGAATCTGGCTGCCAGACGCTGTATTCTTTCGATTTTTAATATATTTATAGCAGTGTAAGGATCCCAGAGAACCTTCGCATATTCAATTGTAGGTCTAATTAATCTTTTATGAGCTAGAAGTTTTGTTTCTTGAGTTGCTAATGGCAAATTACGCCTCAGACACCAGAGTGACTTGTTGGCCTCGGCACACACATAATCTATATGGTGGTTCCAGCGAAGATCACTTGTGAAAATCATGCCAAGATACTTATACTGATCACCTCATATAAGTTCATGATTATTAATAAAATAAGAGTAGTTTAAGTAATTTAACTTTCTAGAGACCGTCATAACTACAGTTCTTAACGGGTTTTGCACCATTTGCCATTCATCACACCAGTTCTTTACCTTCTGTAAATTTGCGTGTAATTTAGGCTGGTCTCCTACTGTATCAATTTTATTGTATATAATGCAATCATCTGCAAAGGGCCTGATGGAAACGTCTACTTGATTCGGGAGGTCATTTATAAATAAGAGGAATAAAAGGGGGCCAAAAACACTGCCTTGGGGAACTACAGACTTAACACATGAAATCAGAGACCTTGTACCACTAATTTCGACATATTGCTAGCGAGAAAGAAAAGAAAATAGGATGAGAACCACTGTGTAATGGCAGCATTTTTTAACATAAGATCAATTTTTCTTAGTAGTTTATGGTGAGCCGTTGCTTGAGTAGCAAGAAGCCTTGTCGATCTCCTTGATGGCCACTGTGAGGCTCTTATCACGAATTTCAGCTACGAACATCGGCAAATTTTCCCCGGTACTGTCATCGCCTACGCCGACCCAATCGCCGATGTCACTGAGTGTTTTGCTTCCGAGGCAATCGGCACTGCTTAAGCCCCTCTACGCAACGTCGACATTAGTCCAACGCTTCCTGAAGAGAACAGGCAACCCCTGCGCGAGCTGTTACTTGAGTTCCAGTCTTGCTTTGCACGGTCGTCGAAGATACGTCAAACATCGATTACGAAACACCGTATCTTCACCTATGACGACGTGCCCCCCATACGGCAACAGCCTTATCATGTTTCCCCGACCGAACGACATGCGATTCAAATGCAGGTGAAGGAAATGCTTCAAGATGGCGTAATCCAGCCTTCATGTAGTCCCTGGTCGTCGCCAGTCGTTCTTGTTAGCAAGAAAGATGGCACGCTTCCATTTTGTGTTGAGAACCGAAAGTTAAACAACGTCCCAAAGAAAGACGTGTACCTGTTGCCTCGTGTCGACGGTTCTCTGGACAGGCTGAGGTGCGCGAAGTATATCTCCTGTATCCATCTGAAAAGTGGCTGCTGGCAAACTGAAGTAGATGAGCGTTTCCGCGAGAAAACTGCTTTCGTGACTCCGGATGGCCTTAACGAATTTAGATTACTCCCTTTCGGCCTCTGTTCCGCTCCAGCCACATTCCAGCGATTGATGCGATACCGTACTCGCTGACCTCAAATGGAAAAGCTGCCTCGTCTATCTCGATGATGTCGTTGTCTTTTCGGAAACTTTTGACGAGCACCTTCGACGCCTTCGGAATGTACTCGAAACAATTAGATCGGCTTACCTTACACTCAAGCCAGAGAAATGCCATTTTATTACGAGGAACTGAAGTTCCTTGGTCACGTTGTAAGCGTGGCAGGTGTTCGGCCCGATCCAGAGAGGACTGCTGCCGTAGTAGCTTTACCCGCTCCAAATGACAGAAAAGTGTCCGACGATTTTCTTGCTTGTGTGCATATTATCGGCGCTGCATTGAAAATTTTTCGAAGATTGCACAGCCGCTATTTCGCCTTACGTGTGACGACACAACATTCCTCTGGACTGATGAAGAACAGACCGCCTTTGTGGAGCTACTACCTCGATTGTCTTCTCCTCCCGTGCTCGGTGATTTTGATGAGGATGCTGACACAGAAGTATGCCCTGACGCCAGCAATATTGGTCTCGGAGCTATCCTGGTGCAACGGCAAGACGGGACTGAACGAGTTATCGCCTACGCGAGCCGCACTCTTTCACGCGCCGAATCCAATTATTCCATCAGAGAGAAGGAGTGCCTCGAGGTTATTTTGGCTGCCAAAAAGTTTATGCCGTATCTCTACGGGCGCCCATTTAAAGTTGTGACCGACCATCACGTTTTGTGCTGGTTGACAAACCTCCGAGACCTTTCTGGACGATTGGCATGTTGGAGAGTGCGACTCCAGGAATTTAACATCACCATCGTATATAAATAAGTCAGGCAGAAAACATGAAGATGCTGACATGTTATCAGTGGGCCGGATCTGCTCGCTAAACAGCGATCAGACGCTGAGTTAAGACCCGTCATCGATCACGTAGAAGGCGGCATCGCGTCCATTCCTCGCCCACTTTCGCTACGGTTGTCGTCATTTTGCCTACGAGGGGGCATCTTATACAAAAGAAACACAGGTGCCGGCGACAAACCACATCTGCTAGTAGTACCTCAAGCCCTTCGCGACGACATCCTATTAGCCTGCCACGAACGACGAGCCGACATCTGGTCACTTGGGCTACTCAAGGACTCTGGACAGGGTACGGCAACTGTACTACTGGCCTAGACTGACTGCTTGCGTCGAACGCTACGTGAAAGGACGTCGTGAATGCCAGCGCCGCAACTCACCACCCTTCAAGCCTACAGGCCTTCTACAACCCATCGACCCTCCGCGTATGCCGTTTGATCAAGTTGGAATGGACCGTCTTGGACCATTTCCCTTGTCTTCCTCCGGCAATAAGTGGATTACTGTTGCAACGGATTACTTGACGCGTTACGCTGAGACGAAGGCACTACCACGTGGGACAGCACCTGAAATTGCCCAGTTTTTATGCATCACATTGTGCTTCGGCATGGCGCACCGTGGTTCATCATCACTGACAAAGGGACGGCATTTACGGCGAAGCTTTTGGATGACATCTTCAAGCTGAGTTACACGACTCATCGAAAGGCCACTGCATACCACCCTCAGACTAATGGCTTGACAAAAAGACTAAACAAAACACTGGGAGACATGATCCCTATGTACGTGGGCGTGCAGCACAAAACGCGGGACGAAATCCTGCCGTACTTAACGTTTGCGTACAACACTGCCACGCAGGAAACTACACGCTTCACGCCATTCCGCCTTGTTTATGGTGGAGATGTCCAAACTGTGCTAGACGCCATTGTTCCGTATGAAGATACCGGCCAGCTCGACCAGTTAGCTCCTGACGTCGAGGAGTACATTCAGCGCGCCGAGGAAGCACGTCAACCGGCCCGTCTGCACATAAGACAGCAGCAGTGTACTGATGCTATAAGGTACAATCTCCATCGACAAGTTGCCTATGAGCCTGGGGACCAAGTTTGGGTTTGGACACCCATTAGACGGCGAGGCCTCAGCGAGAAACTCCTGAGCAAGTACTTCGGACCATACAGAGTACTAAAGTGTGTAAGCGACGTGAACTATGAAGTGATTCCAGACGGATACCTGCCATCGCCCAAGCGCCGTTTACCACGTGCAGAATCTGTACATGTCGTCTGCGTCAAGCCGTATTTTACACGGTGATGTGAAGTGTGCTAGTCAAACTAGCTTTTTTTTTTGCTGTCGTCGCGTCGTCCTACAAAGAACTGCGAATCGTTTTTTTTTTTTGTTCCCAACCAAAGAACACATTTTTCCGTCAGCATTTTTGTATGTGTGCTAGCGCATTTCCTTTTTTTTGTGTTACCTAATTTGCGTTCTTTCCGAGTACGTTTGGTGTTTCAGCATCGAGTTGATGCTCCATTTGGGAGGGGGATATAATGCCACCTGTTGTTTTGATCCAGCGTTGCATGCCCAGCAAAAACGGCGATTGCAGACGACGAAGTCAAAGATCACGCGCCAGCTGGAGCACCGTCTCTTTTGTGTCTGACATTTTCGCGTCTGGCTGCTGATACTGCTGCCTACTCTGGCCTTTGCCCGTGACAATATGTTGACGCACGTGCTCATACTGTATGTGCAGACAGTCGAACACGAGTTCCAGGTTTTCGTCCGGTGAGCGGTATGGTTGCAGGGTAGCGCAAGGCTGTGTGTGGTCGTTACTGCGTAAGAGTCAGCTACGTCGCGCCTCAAATGCTTTTTGTGTGGACGCCTTGGGTACTAGAACTGCCAACAAACCCCATCTCGGACCGTCCGATACGAAAGGCGGTAGCTTCCTATGCAACGGGTACGCGCCAACGACATAGGATACTTCACTGCTCTTGTAGACAATTGACGTGAGCAGACAGTGCTGGTTCGACGCCACGGCCAAGTCGTACTGCAGTCCAGGACCGAGGCACGCCTTCGTGACCTCGGTGGTGCCTTGACTTGGATGGCCAAAGGACGTCGAATCAGAAATAATTTTTTTTATCGGTGCATTGATGCGCAATTAGTGTCTACGCTTCATATCAGATAGGGAACTATCACGGTTTTAGTGATGCCGCGTGACACACAGGCGAAATGGTGGTGTTTCAAAAAGGTTTTTAACCAATCGCGAAGGGCTGATTGCAGAATTGGAATAGCAAAGTTTAGAATAGTTTTACGTTGTAGCGCCCATGTTCCCTCTAGGCAAGCACGACGGCGAGTCCGCTGCTTGCGCGAGTGCGGATTTCAGTGTCGGCATCCACGTCGATGTGTGAAAGGTCGTTGACAAAGCGCATGTAATGGGCATACAAGTCAGTGAATATACTCACTGCTTCTTGTCCATGGACTGCTAGAACATTGCGATGGCCTCTGCCTTTTGCGGATTTGGGCCAACTCCGGACTAGCTCATCACCTGGCCGAGAAACAGGAACTTTTCGTAAGCGAAGCGGCACTTTCATGCTTTCAGGGTGAGTCCCGATGTATTGAGTGCCTCTAAAATTGTCCGAAGCCACCTGAGGTCATCGTGAAAACTCGCTACAAGGACGACGACCAAATCCAAGTAAACGAGTAAAAGTTTGTCCCTTCAAACCTGCGAAGACGGTGTCCTCCACGCACTGAAATATTGGAGGTGCCCCAGAAAAGTCCGAACAGCAGTTCTAAACTCACACAGGTTGTCGGTGATGATGAAGGCGGTCAATACTTGGTCTTCAGATCCGCCGATGAAAAATACTTCGTATTGCTGAGTCGGTCCAATGTGGCCTCTATCCGTGGCAGGGGGTATACTTCCTTCCCGGTGATTTGTTCAGGCAACAGTAACCGACGCGAAAACACTGGCTTCTGTCTTACATGGAAGCTTCCTTTGCGTCTTCATTCGACTTTTCTGTTGTTGCTACTGCAGCGGCTGCTGTATTCGTCTTGCACGCCACATGGGCGGTGGGGGGACGGGGAGGGGGTAGATTAGAGCATGTACATACGGCGTAGAAGCATGGCAGAAAGGAGCGGCGCGCGAAACTCGTTCGGAAGTTTTCTTTCACGGCCGTCACAATACCCTCCTGACGCTCCATACCCATACCCTCTATGACCCCATCAATAACGCCGCAGACACTATCGCAGCAGTTACCTTTGTACGAACGGGCAACGATTCCGAGGGGAGGTAAATATAGTGACATACTGTAGATAAGGAGGGGAGGAAGACAATGGGTCAAAGCGACGAAGTCCCAAACAGAGCAAATAACAGCCTTACCACTGTTCCGTTCGCAGCTCGCATACATGGGGGCAAGGTGGAAGAGGCAATAGGCGAGGTAAGAAGGCAAGGAAAGCTACTCTTAGAAAGGAGAGCGTGTTGCGGACAGACTGAATAAATTTTCGTTCAATGTGCGTTATGGTGCGCTTCCGCTGTATCTGAAAGTTAAACACCGCGTAAATTTGGTAAGTGGACAACTGACGCAGGGCGTTGAGACGCAAGGCTGCAGTGGAGTACCGTAGCATCTAGGCGGCACTACGAATGGGGTTGAACGTCAAATCGACACTTTTCAAACCCGCCGCGGTAGGCTTGCGCCCTTGGCATTTCTAGAGGTGGCGTGTTCAATTCTCACCCTGGCAGCCGCATTTGGACGGCGGTGTTATACAGATTATTTAAATTTGTGTGGACGTTAAAAAAACGTAGGGAGTGAAAATTAGTCCAGAGTCCGTCGTTTGTGGTTATCAGATTCTGGTTTTCAGGTGCATTAAAAATAAACCAGCCAAAAGCAAAAAAAGACGTGAACAGAAAACATACGAGAACACTTTCCTTTATTCTTGTGTGTTTCCTGTGTACGTCTTGTTTGTGTGTGTTTTTTTTAATGCATTGCACTAACTAGCCCAACAAGGTGGTTTTCAGGTGCCCTGCCCTACAGTTCAAATAATGTTTAATACTTCTCCCACAAGGCGATGTCCTGCGCGCGGCCATGATAATGCTAATATTATCGAGGTTATGAACAATGGGCCACAATAACGCGCCAAGGAAACACATCTCGAATTGTGTTCTGTGACCTACGCATAAAATAGCATTAGTACACGGAAGGCAATCTTTAATCACATCACCACACACATACTGCACTAAATGCGGAATATCTTCGACATTCCCCATTAAACAACACCGCTTATTATCGTCAGTAAAAACAAATACAGAATAAAGCTTCGTTTTGATGGATTACCGCAGTCTCGATTTGCATTACAACGAATCACACACAGGGCATGACAAAGCTACTTTGCAATTCTGTCATGATACGATACAAGATACTTGGGCAACAAGTAAATCTGAGATATACATACAAGGTACTACCGCAATTATTGCATCTTCTAAGATACTTTCGATTTGTATCTTAAGATACTTCGATACAATCGCACATTTCTTATCATGGATCTACATAATGTAACAGCAAACGCGTATGCACAAGAATGTTTGCTTGGAAATTTCCTAACTCCAACCGTCATTTTCATGTTTCTCGGACCAAACTTGTAACGCGGTCCGTGCATGGTTTGTTTGAGCAAAAGTTGACGTTTTTGTGCTTAATTTCTCAGCATTTTTTGCTAAATTTGGCACCTGGAGTTTAAAAAATGCAGCCTAGTTATGTTTGGAGTGCGTTTCTTACAAAAGTCGAGCAGATGAAACTTTCATAATGTATAAACGTGCACTTGTTCGTCTGTATTGTGCAGTACTCTAGCTTATTCATAATTCGAAGAATTATTATCATGTAACGCAGTCCAAAAATTGATTGTGCTTCTTGCGAGCAATAATCACGTACACAGAATAGCCGCCTTATGCACAAGTCTCTCAGAGGCAGCGACATCCACGCATTGGTTCACAACAGTCAAACTTACATTGCTGATGTGTGATAGATACTTCGCGCAAGGCAACTCCATTCTTGCATTCTTCAGACTTCGTATCAAAGCACCCCGCAAGAGAAACATCGATAATGACGCTAGAGCGGCCTTAGAATTCGCGCGAAGGACCCGCGCACACATTGGCTGACGCAGCACAGTAAGGTAGCTACGAACATGTGTCACGGCATTGACGCAAATAAAAGCAAAAAAAAAAACAAATAGGAAAGCAAGAAAAAAAATATAAAAGCTCGGCTGCACGCAGACATTCGCGCTCTTGTTTTGATGATGATGATGATGATGATGATGATTATGATTGAATGGCATCCGCTTTGAGACGTGGCTGTGACCAATGGTCACCTAGCCTGGGGCGCTATAACGTAAGACGGTTGGAATCTGTTTTTATTCCAAGCATTTGACAGCAAATGTACGTAACCACCGACACTAGCATAAGGCGGTAACCCGCAGCGTTGTTTGAAAAACCCAATGAAACGCGCTCCTGGTTTATAGGAGGCCACTTTTTTTTGCATTCAGAGCGAATAGCGTTGCCTACATTGAGCGGCTTGTCTTATGTAATTGGCTGACAAGAGGCGGGGAACACACTCAAGTGAGAGGGATTCGATGGGTCCGAGCCAGTGCACTGAAAATCGATAACCAGAATAGGAGGGTGGTGCCGGCGTCGGTGATTGGTCCGTTTCCTCTTACTTAGCTTGCGGTGGATGGTCGAAAATCGCGGCGGCGTGCAGCGGAACGTCAGGAATACCGGCAGAACGGATCCTGAGCAAAGAATATTTGGCAGAGCGAGGTCGCAAACGTGCCGAACGGATCGAGTACGTTATAGTGCAACAAAACAATGTTTATTATATGCAAATAAATCCACGCTCCGCAGCCGCTCCCAGTAAATAGTGCTAGAACAACTGGTGCGCAGCCATCTCCTATTCCTTTCGGAATGGGGCAGGCTCCGGCTATTCGTAAAAAAATTGAGTTTTGTTCGTCTTATTATTGCATTCTTAACGCGTACACATCAATTTGACGCACTGGGTATTTGCGGTTTTGTGAGGTCGCGTGACAGACAGATGAAGTAGGCGTATCCCGCAAACGTTGGATCACTGGCAGTGTATTGCGGCTAAAAAGACATCGTATGAGAAATGAAAAATTTTTTTTCGTTTGCTCTAAACATGCATAATCCGTGTGCACGCATCCTGTCAGATGGAGTGTTTTCGCGGTTGTGGTGACGTCGCATGAGAGACAGGCGAAGTGGGGGTGACCCGAAAAATTTTTTTACCAGTCATGGAGAGATGATTGCAGAAATGGAATAGAGAAATTTGGAATAGAAATGTTTGGTATAGGGGTGCCATAGCGTAAAGCTATTAAAAACCTTTCTATTCACTCTCTGCAATCAGGCCTCCGGTATTGGTCAAAATCATTCGACGTTTTTTCGCCATTAGCCCCCGACTATTGGTCAAATGTTTTCGGGTGGCATCCACTTCACCTGCTTGTCACGCGACGTCACAAAACCGCGAATACTCAACGCGTCAACGTTGCGTGTACGCGTTAAGGATGCATTAAACTGTCGAACAAAACTTAATTTTCTTGTGAATAGCCCCAGGCTGTCCCGTTCCGAAAGGAATAAAATATGGCTGCCGGCGATCACTCAGGCACTGGCTACTCCCACCTGCCGGATAGCCTGCGTTTATTTGCGTATAATAAAGCTTTCTGAGTTGCCGTGTAACGTTTTCAAACAGTTTCGGCCCATTTGCGACCTCATTCTACAACTCTTCTTTGCTCAGAGTCCGGTTTAGCGTCATTCTTGTCCTTTCATTGCATCCCGCCGCGATTTTCGACCAGCCACCGCAAGCTAAGCAAGGGAAAGCGGACCAATCACAGGCATCGGCACCACCCTCCTCATCCCGTTATCGATTTTCAGTGCACTGGCGCGGCCCCTTCGAATCTCTTTCCACTTGAGTGTGTTCCTCGCCTCTTCTCAGCCAATTAAATAAGATAAGCCGCTCACTGTAGGGAATGCTCTTTGTTTATAAGGCAAAGAAAAGTGATATATAAACGAGGAGAGCGTTTGATTTGTCTGTTCAGAGAACCCTGTCGGTCATCGCTGGCTGCTCGCGTCGGCGGTTACGCAAATTTGACATCAGGAGATTGGAATAAACACATATTTGAATAGTTTTACGTTATAGCGCCCGTGTTTCATTTATTGAGGTATGCTATACATGTTTTAATGTAGTATTTTTCTATAGATCTCCTTACTATTTTTTGCCTTCAGAATCTTCCTTGCACCGCTAGTTATCATTTTAACGGATCCGGTCGTATCAATTTAATCCTTGCTTTTTCTGCCGCAGTACTCTAAGCGTCTCTTGTTTATCTGGACTGCTGGCAGGTTGGCGTTTCCGTCCACTTTAAACCCAAGCGCTTCTGACGTTATTTATTGGGTGAATACCTCCGCGTTCCATAAGGATGTGCTTAGTGGCCTCGACATTTTCGCTTCAGCATGTACTTGCCTCATCATGTTCCAGATACTTGATCCGGTATGCTTTTGTACATAGGCAACCGGCTCGAGCCTCAAGTAGCAAGACACTGCCCTTTGTCTTATCTTACAGAGTTTCCCTTCTAATTTCTTTCTTGTCACTCTTGTAATGATCCATGGATGGTTTAACTTCCATTCTCTTTCTCCAATTAACTATCTCTCTTTCTCTCTCATTCTTTATGAGAACTCTTGGCTGTCTTTTACCCTGTACTTGTTTGCCAGCTTTCTTGCCCTTTTCGCACCTTCTAAGTCCCCGTGTTTCATGTACAGGTGCGTGTGCAATTTACCTACCCATTTAAGTTCACCCGTGTTGCGGAGTCTTTCTTTAAAACTAATTTTTCGCTTCTCTGACTTCAAAAGACGCGAAACCCATGTCACCAAGCAGTGCCTCGTTTTTGCTTTACCGTAGGCTCCCAAAGCCAACCGGCCCACCAATATTTCGTTAAGTTCCAACCCGGAAAAGATGTTAGATTTTATGCATAGAATGACATTTGTGAACGTTAGCGTTGGCACCAATACTCCTTTCGAGATTGCACGCACTACGTCATAGTTATTGTGGCCCCACAGTACTCTGTGTTTCATTATTGCAGCATTCTGCTTTCCGAATATTTTCAGATTCTCTCGGTGGGTGCATGAGTAAGTCTTTCCTTTGTTTATGTATACGCCGAGGTATGACATGCTGTTCAATTGACACCACGTAATTACTCGTACCTTCAAAAAATATATCATAATTGCCGATTTCTCGGTCCTAAACTTGAGGCCTAGATTTCTCGCTGTTTTGCCATACATATTCACAAGTGTCTGTATACTGCTTTTATTGTCCGCTAGTGGCACTACGTCGTCCGCATACATCATTCCCACTAGCTTCTGCTGCACTATTTGTCAATTATGATGTAGGATAAATCAAACTTTAATTCGCTGTTTTGCAGTCGCCTTTCAATGCACATTACAAAAAGCGTGAACAACAATGGGCACAGACGATATCCTTGCTTCTGTCCTTGGTCAATTCCCACCCATAGGCCCCTTTCATAGGCCCCTTTATTATCTAGGAATGTTTTGGATAAAAGTCTATTCTGAACTACTGAAATCTCTATCAACTGAATTAGTACAAGCATATCCTGTAAGCGTAAGCCTAGCCTGAACCCTTTCTGCAGTTCTCCCAGTACATAATTTTTCTCCACGCACTTCTACAGTTCAAATTTTATGACTGACATTGCCATTCTACATTCCACCGACATTACTGTAACTTACATGTTCTAGCTCGTCTTATCTTTATCACCTTGCTTTTACGGATGAGGTTCACCGTGCTTCCACGCCATGCAACCGCGATTTTCTTTAACCTAATCATTTGCTCTATGGCATTAGCAGTAGTGTCTCGCTCGTTGGACCAAGGTGTTTGATTGGCTGTACTGGGTTTTCATCTGGTCCCGTTGCCGTGTTATTACTTGCATTTTCCAGCGTTTTTTTTTTCATGATAAGAGCTTTCTGTAACATGCTTTGATCTGCCAGGTTTCTCTATTGTTGCTGGATCTGATTGACCCAGAACTACGCGTTCTGTCGTGCCGAAGGTGCCCTAGTAACGTCTCTGACATACCGCAGTGCTTCGTCACCTTCGCTGATGTTGCCGTCTACATCCTTTATAATCGTCTGCGAATTTTGAGTTGGGGCTCCAAGTGCTCTTATATGGCTCCAGAATCTTTTTGGGGCGCCTTTGTCTCTTCTGCGAACGTTATGCACTCAACGCTGACTTGCGCATCTAATTTTCTTTTGCTCGAGTTCAATCGCCAGCCTTCTCGTTTTTTTTTTCTTAATTGTTCCATCTCAGGAGTACCTGTTCCTCGTGTACTCCCAACTTTTTGGCTTCCCGATGATACCAAGAGGCCTGCTTGCGCTAATCTATAGCTTGCTTTATTTCCTTGTTCCACCGCTTACGTGGTTCCCTCTTTCCAATTAAACAATCTTTTTCCTTTGTGTCTTGTTTCCTGCTGCCTGACGTCTACCAGTTTCTTATATTCTGAGGCAGCTGTAGAAAAAGCCTTCATTTGTGTTTTCTATGTTTTTGCGACATTTGTTATTTCGTCTTCGTTAATTTTAGAAACTCTGACGTCATTAATTTTAGAAACTCTGACGCAATTGATTCGTGTTTTGCGATAGTGCTTCTCTAAAACTTTAATGTTAAACGTTCATGCTCGCTACCCAGGCTGTAATTTCCATGTTTGCCTATTATCATTTGTTCTAGTTGTTCGCAGACTCTTTCTTAGATTAAGGCATCCTTTATACAAGACTGCCAGATCCCGCATTCCCACGTTACCTGTCCATGATACTTATTTACGCTGTTAACTGTTGTATTGTTCTTTTGTTCATCATGCAACCCCAGCATTAGAGAACCATTGTATTCAGTATATCCGTCTTAGTCATCCATGTTTGCGTTTATATCTCCCACTGATATCATCTAGTCCGATTTCTTGACCTCGTTAATAGCGCTTCTAATGCAATCAATCAATTGCTTATTTTTATCTCTGCTGTCACTACCTGTCCATTGGTAAGTTGCACCGAGCCACCCCTTTTTGCCCTGCCGTGTGCTACCAATCCATAAATGCTCCTTAAATGTCTCTTTTATTTTTTGCCACTTTAGACCTCGCCTAATTAGCATGTCTCGCCTTTACCTTTCCTTCACCTTGTCATGCTGTTGCAGCCTTCCCATACATATTTAACAATAAGACGCGGCTGCTCAAGATCTCGTAAATAGGTTTCGGTCAAGGCGTACACGCTTATGACTTCGTTATTCCGCTTCATTGAATTTTCAGCCATTTTTTCTGCTTGCGACTACCCTGTATGTTTAGCTAAGAAATTGTCCAATTCCTATGCTTGTTTTTTCTGTGGGTTTTTTAACTGCTTGTAGCCTAATTGCGCGCTTAATTCTGCCGAGACGGCGGGAGCGCCACCACGTGAAACTGCTCCACGAATACGGACGTGCAGACGTCATCAAGTGTCCTCGCTGGAGGGCTCTGGTGGAAAGATAAAAGAATGTCGCTGCCTTCGCTTTTATTTAGTTGGCTTATTGGCAGGAGTACCAACCTGACAAGCGCAGTTCAGCGAACGTTCATAGCTTCGAACGGTGATACTTCGAACGGTGATGAACGGTGATCATGCTATCCTCATTCAGTAACGAATATGCGGCGGTTCTCAACTGATCGTTGTACGACACTGCGTCGCCATCACGCCTACGCTGCCAGGCATCCGTTGTCATACTGTCGTCGTCATGCCATCTGCGTCGTGCCATCGGGGTCACGCCATTGTAGTCATCTTGTTGCCCTCATGTTGTAGTGATCCAGTTGTTATCGTTATACCATAGCCTAAAGTTAAGAATGAGCATCCTATTGTTGTCACGATATCCTCATTATACGCCTTCGGGTTTCACTTGATATCATTCCTTCTTCGCCATTTCATCGTCACTGCGTTGGCACATTGAGTCGTTGCCATGCCTCCATGGTCATGGGCCACCTTGGCAAGCAAGTACCCTAATAGCATAGTGGCGAGGCAACGAGTCTTACCATTACCACTAGACGTGTTAAATAGACGTGACTTGAGGGATAAGGTCTGTCGCTACAGTTTTGGATTGGTATTCGCATTACCGCTGACAGTAACCATGAGATGATTTCTCCCGCAATTTTGTTCACTTCATCAACACTACAGAAGACACCAACTGGATTTCCGACGGCTTGATGATGTCGCTGCGAAGCATTTCGCAGGTTTGTAACCTTATTGCTTCAAGTTCTCGCATTGAAACCCGGTAGGGTCTGTGACACAGTGGTGGAGCATATTCTTTGGTTAATCTGCGATGCCCAGCAACTAGTGTCTGTAGAATCGTTGATCACGATGAGAAGCAGTGCTTGTATTGAAGCTGGAGAGCTTTCATCCTTCTGCTTTATGCCTCGCGAGACAGTAATAATTTTCATAACCTGATCCAAAAACGCGGGCCATTGTAGTTTCGGTAGAATCTGAGAGGGCACAGGAATTGCTTACGCTTTCAATTTATTCTATATGTACAATCTTCGTGTCCTTGTTAAGGTGTTTGCATTCCCTGCTGAAGGATGCCCCCATGACCCGCACTTTTCCTTGGTGCAATTGCATCATTACCCTTTGTACACTAGTTTCTCGCTCAAGCAGCATATCATGGGAGCCCTCGACCATGACCTCCAAGCCTGTTGCTTCTGCGCTGACGGCACAGTGGCTTGATCTTCAAGCACTTTGGAGGCATGACAACTCACCCAGCTCTCCGGCGGCATCTACTGGTCGTCGGATAGCGTTAACGACTTGGACTTCAGGTCGAAGATTGCGGCTGGTCGATTCAGGGCATCTGTGTCGGGCTTTCTGTCTCGTGAGCACTGCTGTAGGGTAACGAACGTGGCAGGGTAGGTCCCGTCGCGAACGGGAAATAAAGCCATGGAGATTCCACTTGGCCTGATGAGGTGTCCTCCAGATGTCCGGAGGCCTGCCCCGTGCAGTAATAACTTTCTCAAACTGGGCGGCGAAATGTAGACTTATGTCGGAATACTCTGCTCTTGTGTCCATTATAGCGGTAACTGCGTGGCCGTCAAGAAGCACTTCGTGGTTGGTAGACCTTTGTCTTGCATTGTTATTAGGCGGTGGCGTCGAATCATGCTTGCGTTGATTTGCCCAGTGAGAATAGGCCGTGCCGCGAGGTCTTACTTATGTGGCATTTCCTTGCCTTCGATGCTTGCTTCGGGTACTTAGCCGAGATGGCCTTTTCGGTGTCTTTGGCAGTGGCGCAACACCTTCGTCGGTTGCTCCATTTAGTTTTCCCTATATGGGCTATAGGACCAGCCATGGTTTGGGCCAATGTAGGGTCGGTGCTGCGACGATAGGTAGCGACCTGGTGACGGTGAGCGCGATGGTCGTTGAGGGCTCCATTGAATGGCGGCGGATTAGTAGGCGATATGACGAGGCCGTTCGCGACAAACCATCACACTTCCAAGTTGCAGAATAGGCACCGGTGGTGAAACCAGAGAAGTTTCAGAAGAAATGTTTCTTCACATGAGTACCATCTTGAAGTACTGCACGACAGAATGACACAACACCGGCGCAACTAACAACTGATTTTAATGAAGCCAAACCCACACGTATATATATCTACAAGCTGCACAAACGCCCCATTACAAGGAAAAATGCGATTCGTCGAACAGGAAGGGATTAAACCAGGCAAGAAAGGAATTTCGTTTCTGCTTTGTACAGAGCAATCGATGTTTCGCTTACACATTCTGACCGGCTTTTCTGAAAAAAAAAACATGTCTCTAACATTTCACGAGCGATTTTTGCTTACTATTGCCTAGCATTTTCAGGCTACGGAACCGTGGTTCACAAGTGGGATAGCTGCTGCAATGGTCAGCAAGACGTGTACTCTCCTTATTAGCTAGCTTTCTTGCGTGCTCCCTGAGTCGGTCATTGATGCATTGCCGCGTCTGGCCGATGTATAACTTTCCGCAAGATAGGGGAATCTAGTACACGACGTTGTTGGTACACTCGACTAGTCGCTTTTCATGGTGCTTATTACAGGGCACATTTTGTCTGCACAAGTGACACGACGGCTTAGTTGAGCAAGCGTCTTGGGTCTGAAAAAAAAAACATTGGAGCGTTAAACAGAGTCGCCAATTTTTTCAGCCACTGTGTCACCTTGTGCACGTACGGAACCGCTTCCGCCGTCTGAGTCCCCACCAGGGTTTCCGCGACATTCTTGCAAGCAGGACGCTTCATTTTCTTGAGGATCGTTTCCTCTACTTCGAGTCGTGGAAGCACTCCTCAGGCAATTAAACGTAAAAGGTATTTTTTATCAAAAAAGCCGCTCAGTATTGTGTAGGCGAAACATCGATTGCTCTGTACAATGCCGAAATTAATTTCCTTTCGCGCCTGGTTTATTCACTTCGTGTTCGACGACTCCCATTTTTCCTTGTAACGGAGAATCTGCGCTGTTTGCGGATGTGGGCTTGGCTTTTATGAAATCAGTTGTTAGTTGCGCCTGTGTTTGTCTTCCTTTCGGTAGTGCCATCCCGTTTCGCAATATTTCGAGATGGTTTTCATGTCAAAATACCTACTAGCCCAGCATTTACCTCTTTTAATCATCTCTTCATTGCTGCAGAACATCGCGGATGCATGACTCATAGAACCCTTCTGAGCCTGCATAGTAGACAAAAAGCTTCCATTGTCTGAAGCTAGAAGCATGCCTTCAATCTGACTCAGAACTTAGATACTATGGGACGCAATGACTCCAAGGCCCAGTACAAGTATTTTACCGTTAAATGCACTGCGACTTTATTCCGCAAACAAAAATCAAGTTGCCGTTCTTGAATCATGATGCAGTAGCACATTTTCTGGGCATGGACCCGTCGTCATGTACGCATAATTTCTTATACTGTACAAAAAGCGCACGCTAGCTTAATACTCATATTCCACAGAATAGATGTTTGTTGGTCGTGTATGTGTGAATAGCCCTGTCGCCTTCCAGGCTGCTGAGTATAAGGTAACTGAGTTAGAGCCGTTTCGCAGATTTTCCAGGTTCGGCGAAACGCTTAACTCAGTCTAATCAGTTTTTAAGCGGGAATTAAGACGGGACTGCGAGAAACACAGAGAGCCGCTTTGATGGAAGGACGCAAAGAAAAAAATATCACGAGGTGAGTAACCGACGAACAAGACATGTGACTTAGAAGGGTGGCAGTTTTCGTTAGTTCGTATAATAAGTTTTAAGCGCAAACGAGGACGCAAGGATAAGAAAGAACTTGTGCGTGTTTCTCTTTGTCCCGCCTTCGTTCGCGCTTAAAACTTATTAGGCTATGGAATACCAACTAGCCTGAACTGCCACACTTCTAAGCTTTACTCAGGCTTTTGTGTTCTGAGCGTGGACTCAAGTTTGTTTTTATTCTTCAATTCCAGAAGGATGGTCGTGGGAACCAATACCGACCTCGCGCAGGGGAAGTCAGCTAAACCAGGTTGCCCCAACGGGAAACGAACTTCACTGACACCAATTCAAATCACAAAAGAGGCATTGCTTGTTTCAATTTCTTGCTATGCGAGGAATAAAAACACTCATTACGACCTATGCGGTGATCGCTGAAAAGTTAGGGACAGTTGTATTAGGAAAACATCGTTATCGTTTTTCATTGATAAAATTTTATAGGAAAGGCTGCTCGCCTTTGGTTGATCTTCTCATTTGCAAGATGACTAAAATACGGAATGTGTCGGGATGTGTCGTGCGCGCACTCGCTGGTTCTTTACAGGAAAACAGATTTCTTATCGTGAAGTTGCCCTCATGCACCAGATGTGCAAGCGTTCTTTTGCGCAAATAATTGCTATTGAACAACGGGAAAAGCACAGCGAAATGAATTCCTTTTTCCAATACTTACTTACCACGAAGGAGTACTCTTTACAGAAAGTCTTATTTTGCCAGGGTATGAAAATGTAATTGCCCTAGCGCTATCCTCAGATACTGGGCGTTGATAAAAAAAAATTGTAAGCATTACGCTTTCTTTGAAGGGGTAGTCCTTTATCCAAACTTCCAAACTAAATCTCGCTGTTCTGGCAATGAAAAAAAAAAGGTTGTAATAGTTCCTCGACACCCTTAGGATGTTAGTTGTAGGTTAAAATTCTTGTGCGCTATACTTCTTGAAAGACTGTAGAATACTTCGCGTTTAATTGTGTCTCTTCAAGCTTTCAAGACACGCAGTCTAAGTATATTGTTCACAATTCTGCTGAATTCGCTAGGATTAAAAACAAATTTTTCCCTGTGGCTTGCCATGCACTATAATTATTATCAAGGTCAATCGGCTTCTTCAGAAAAGTAGATCGGTTTAACAGAAACGCGCTTACAAGTATTTGGTGTGTTATTGAACAGCTTAGCTATGCCAAGAAGGGCGACCTACAGTCTCCAGACAGTGTAAGGAGAGTCCTATTCGGTGCATTTGCTAATCTTGCATCATCACACAAAGCTGTTTTGGGCTAGGATGCAAGCCCTTGTTCAAGTTAAATACGAGCATTATAATGTAGCCCTAAATTTTTGTATTAGAATATACGTTCTTCAACTTGGCAATGGTTGCCAGCAACCATGTCCCAGAAAGGCGACAATTATTTTACTCTTGACAAATGTTTCACTTCTGTGTGCTAATCCTGCACCTTCACAAAGTTGAAGAGGTGCAATGCAATGTAACCCTAGACTTTTGCATTAGACCCGCCGTGATTGCTTAGTGGTTATGTTGTTGGGCTGCAAAGGACGAAGTCGCGGGATGAAATTCGGAATACGGCGCCCGCATTTGAATGGGGGCGAAATGAGAAAGCGCGCGTGCACTTAGATTTAGGCGCCTTTTAACGCGGTCCACATTTCTTGACTCCCAACAACGGCATGCCACAAAATGCAATTGTGGTTTCGGCATGGGACACACCAGAATGTAATTATAATTTAACTCCTGTATTACAATGTACGCTCTGCAACTTGCCACTGGTTACCAGCAACCATGTCGATGCTAAGCCGCAGTTGTCTTAATTTTGGTAAACTTCAGTTTGACTTCTGGGTATCTTTCTTATCTAAAGTTTACTCTTCGTAAAATTGCACATATATTTGGTAAACATAACTTTTCACTCACCACAAGATCTTCGGTGGACGCAAGACATGTCATACTTCCGATAAAGTCCTCCAATGCAACGGCAGATCCGATTTCCCGTTTTACAAACGCAAGGTTTGACTCCTGGACAATACCTTTCATTGTAGCGATCATCTGTGCAAGTGCTTACACTTTGTCCTTCTCCGCATCCTGTGTTAACAGTGAGACAGCATAGTCAAAAATACAAGATTAGAATAGAGTCATACGTTTGAATTTAGTGTGACAAATACTGTGGAGTTGTTACTGAATTTCTTTAAGCTGGCTACGCTTCGTGCATGTAAAACGAAACTGGGAAGTAGGGGAAAATTATGAATATAACTAAATCATACTGTCATATCTCTAATCATATTTCTAAACTAAAGGCAAACAAAGCTCAGATTTCGTTTCTTGTCACCGCAGTGAAACCAGCAATGATTTGGGGTTTGGCACTCACATATCAGCAACACCAAGACTATTAAATATAAGTAACATGCAGGAACACATTATCAACTGCGATTCAACACAATAATAATGCTGCACTGGGATGTTTACGGAATTTGTAGTTACATAATCCTGAAAACATGGGTTATGTTAAAACTGCTGATTGCCTACTAGATTCCCATATCCAAAAGCAATCCCAAAGTGCGAAATTAGGCAGGGTAATTGTGAGTTTTTTTCATAATGATGTCTCAAAGTAACCTAGGAAAGCAGAAATGCACATTGCACGCTACAGGCGTTGGTGCTCTGTGTTAGATTATTAAAAATAGACGCATACATACGCATAACTCTCAAAGCACTACACTTTCACAACTTGGGAAGCTGTATGATTTGACATGCTTGGTACTATGTGGTTTCATTGCTACAACCAAAGAGTCTCGCTGCCGTATTTGGGGTACCGACGTCCCGGCAAAACAAACGGCAGCATTTTATTGCTCGCTGTCAACCATCTTATCCGGTTGTTCGATAACTCGGCAACATCAGTAAGTGCTAATTCTTTTGATCAGAAGCAACAGTAGTACAAAAGCGGTCCAGGCCATAGAGTTGTTCTTGGCCATGCATAACGTAGAATAGGTGTGTTAGCGGTTACTTCGCTGTGTAGTGGCACAAATGGATCCCATGACTATTGCTCTGTCACTTGCGAAATGTCTTGTTGGTCAGGCACGGATTGTCATGGTACCCTTTGTAGACAAATTTGAAACCGTCTTTGAGGGGAATTTCCTTGCGATACCAGCATCAGCATTCTTTTGAAAGATTCCTGAATTCTCATTTACCGGGTAGCCTTGATGAGCACCGCAAAATGACGTGTCAGCTCCTTCGTATGTAAACATGATCAGTTGTTTAGGCTTCTCTACGCCCGATGAGCACTTTATCCTCACCAGCAGAACGAATCATCTTCAGTCTCGTAAGAGCATGTGCCACTGAACTCAGTTACTCTTGTAGCAGCATTCTCACTCAGTAAATATAATATCACCTTCACCGGCGCGCGTTTAAGTGAAATTGTTTCGTTTACCGCCCACGGGGAGGTTTACAAGAACCCAGTGGTTTGATGGTGCCCTGCTAAACGCCAGTGTATCATCTTTGATTTAGACGATGTTTACCACCAACGACCTAACTTTGTACTTATCGTCTATTGTGGGCATGTATCATGTTTGAGTGTTATCAAAGATGTCATCTACGCCTTCTTTATACCGCATGCACTCTTTTCACGAACACGTTAACAAATAATTTCATGCAAAACACATGAACCCTTTGTCACGAAAGTATTCTATGAAATGCGCCGTCCACGACAATATTGCTCATTCTTGTCCCACAAGCAAAAGCACAGACGCCACTGCCCTCATGAATTGTGTGAAGCGCAAAACATTCAAATTATTATCCAGCACTGTCATCGGATAGCTTAGTAGTTAGCGCTCTTGCTAACAAAAGCACATCCCTTCTCTAGCAAGACTTTGAATCACAGTAGTCGTGGAATGGCATTTTTCTATCATGCTGTCGCAAGACCGATGCTGGGGATGATAAGGTAGTTTTACGAGGACAAAACTGTCGTTCCGTGTCATCGCCGAAGACTCAGCTCCTAGTCTTGCTACCAACCGAGACCAAAAGACAGAAACCGCTGACTCAATTTCAAATATTCCCGGCGTTGAACGTAAGCAAGTTACAACAAACAAGGCAATATGTGTTTGCGCTTTCCCTCGTAAAGTTTTGCTTATTCAGTAACACCCATCGCGTTATTGCTCATCTAAATAAATTACTGTAAGAATACAAGAGGGAACGTTTTGCTAGTGTCAACGTTAAGCTCATGGTCGCCGAACGAGCAAACAAAAACAGTCAACGGTTGCCCGGACTTCTTTATTTTGTATTAGGACTGCTATGTGACTGCAAAAGTCCCCCTGCGACACGTCACATAATAAGCTTTCAGTATAGCTAATTATAAAAGACAAAGTTATTACAACTACATTGCTCTGCCACAGGTGTATGTGCCTTGCTAATGAAAATGTGCATACACAAGAAAATCACTCAACTTTATACTAGCTGTTTTGTGTACGTTGCGAAACAATCATTTAAGAAGTTGAGTTTTACATATAGCGTACAGTCTTCGTAGTGGTGCTGAATTCTTAAGTATATTTAGTAAAATGTGATTATTTCGCACATTAAGTAAATGGTGTAGCCTCCACCTAAACAAATTTCTGGGGAACATCCTTTGAAATTTCTATAATTATATAGCGCGCTCTTTCCCACAGTGGCCTAGAAAGAATAAAATTCACTAAAGAGTGCCACAGTTGACTATCGCACCTAAGTTACAGTGATCTCAAGTCTGAAATATGCTCTGTTTCCCATTCTAAATATCCAAAGAGAGTAGTTGTATTCGCATTTAGTGCCTTTCTGTTAATTATAATATGGGATCGTGGGAGAATTCTGCTTTTGCTTTATTCTACTGCAATGGCGGGCGGGCTTATAGTATTCTATGGATTCCTTGTCCTTTCGATTGACATGCCGGCTTCCATTTTTTGGAAGATATTGTTACAGGGATGTTGGGAGTATAAGACTGTATTTACAATGTATATTCAAGGAGAGTCAATTGGGCTAAAATAGCTGACGAGTAACAACACGCAGCAGCCAGCGTTTCGCGATCTTCTTGTTCATCTCTTTCTTCTTTCACCCTTCCGTAGCAGGATCCCCGGGTGGTGAAGTGCCGTCTTGGCGCATGGTAGGCGAAAAACTGCGAGCAAAGTATGGCTTCAGCTGCCAAACATGCCCGACGCCAACAATCGCCGGACTTGGGGATGGATGAAACTGTAACGACGCGATCTCGTAATTGACGTCGTTAACTGGACCGAGGACATTATAAGGCCCTGTTCAGCGAGAGAGAAGCTTCTAGGAGAGGCCGAACTGAGGACATGTTGACCAAAGCAGCACCCAAGCACCTGGGGCGAGCTGAACATCGTGATGGCACCGGTCGTAACGCTTCTTTTGCCGATGCTGCGAGGCCATTAAGCGAGATCTGGCGACTTGACGTGCCATGTGAGCGCGATCGATTACTTCGCGAGCGTACTCAATGGCAACGAGGGGCACAGAAGGTTGGATGGTGTGAAAGGGCAATGTGGGGTCGCGACCATACAAAAGATAAAAGGGTGAATATCTTGTGTTGTCCTGTCGGGACGAGTTATACGCGAATGTCACGTAGGCCAGCGTGGCGTCCCAGTCTCGGTGATCGTTGGAAACGTACATCGACAGCATCTCTGTGAGCGTTCGGTTGAGACTTTACGTAAGACCGTTCGTTTGTGGGTAGTAGGCGGTGACAACTTGTGCTTAGTGGCAGAAGAGCGGAGGTGGTCGTCGACAACTCGAATTAAGAACGCGCGGACAGGTTCTGTGAGTAACTGTCGAGGTT
The DNA here is from genome assembly GCF_050947875.1 of Dermacentor variabilis. NCBI lineage: Eukaryota > Metazoa > Arthropoda > Arachnida > Ixodida > Ixodidae > Dermacentor > Dermacentor variabilis. The sequence goes on from NC_134575.1 coordinate 136,248,796, forward strand.
CACCGTGGTGGAGAATGACGTCTTGGCGGAGAAAATCGGTGACGTCTGTTGTGCAACTAGTCGGCAACGCCTTTGTTATCGCGTAGCGTATCATGTAATCAGTAGCGACAGCGATCCACTTATTCCCTGTAGTCGTCGTCGGAAAACGGCCAAGCAGGTCAAGGCCTACGCGAACGAATGGTTAAGAGGGAAATTGAATTGGATGGACTAGGACGACAAGTGGTAGGGGAGGTTTCTTCCGGCGCTCACACAATTCACAAGTTGCGACACAACGACGAACAGAGCGGTAGAGGCCCGGCCGGAAGAACCGGCGTTGTACGTGGTCGATGCACCAAGGCGTCCCGCCATCGGTGCATCGTGAAGTTGTTCGAGAACGACGGATCGCAGAAGACGAGGAAGGACTAGGGGCAACTGAGGGCTGTCAGGGTTGATATTGCGGCGGTAGAGGATGCCGTCAAGCCGCACGAACATGAGGCGCGTGCCATCGATGCTTACACTCCGGCGATGATGGACAGCAAAGATGCGTCGCGTTGTTGTTCAGCGCGCATGTCGGTCATGTAAGTCAAAGCCATCAGGCAGGTCACAGGATGATGCGCAACAGAATCGGCACGATCCACGGTGTGACGCGAGAGGCAGTCAGAGTCCTTCTACAGACGTCCAGACTTATAGTTGACAACAAATGAAAATTCCTGGAGCCGCAGCGCCCAGCGATGAAACCGTCCTGTGGGGTTCCGGAGGGAAGACAGCCAGCAGAGGGCGTGGTGGTCTGAACCGACCGAATACGTGCGGCCGTACAAATATAGCCGGAACTTGGCGACAGCCCAAACTAAAGCTAAGCACTCCCGCTCGGTGATGGAGTAATTTCTCTCTGTAGCTGACAGCAGGCGGCTAGCGTAAGCTATCATGCACTCGATGGGAATTTGCTGTTGGACGAGAACAGCGCCGATGCCCTGGCTGCTTGCCTCAGTGTGGACTTCGTTAGGTGCAGATGGATCAAAGTGGGGAAGTATGGGAGGGGTAGTCAGAAACCCGATGAGAGCGGCGAACGCCTGAGCTTGCTCAGGGCTCCAAGAGAGCGGCATGTTCTTCTTTAGAATTTCTGTCAAAGGCCGAGTAACGTCGGCGAAGTTTTTGACGAAACAGCACCAGTAAGAACACAGGCCGACAAAGCAGCGCACGTCAGAAGCGGAACGTGGCAGAGTGAAACTGCGTACGGCGCGAACATTTTCCGGATATGGTTGAACACCGGATGCGTCAACAAGGAGTCCCAACACGGTATTCTGATGGTGCCCAAATTGACACTTCGCGGAGTTCGGTTGGAGGCTGGCTTTTCGGAAGACCGCAAGATTGGCAGCTAGTCGGGTAAGGTGGCTGCCAAACGTGGGAGAAAAAACAATAACGTCGTCAAGATAACATAGATAGGTGGTACATTTGTAGCCTCGCAGAAGAGTCTATCATGGATTCAAATGTCGCAGGAGCATTGCACATGCCAACTGACTTGACTTTGAACTGATATAAGCCATCCGGTGCGATGAAGGTCGCCTTCTCGTGGTCCATTTCATCAACTGAAACCGGCTAGTAGCCGCATAGATGATCGATGGACGAGAAGTATTTAGTTCCGTGCAAGCAGTCCAAGGCGCCATCGATGCGTGGTAGTGGTAGTGGGTGGGTCTTATCGCGTAATTTTAAGTGGCGATAATCAAAACAAAAACGCCAGGTACCATCTTTTTTTCACACGGATGACAGGTGAAGCCCAAGGGCTGGCTAATGGTTCGTTGACTCCTTTGCAGAGCATTTTGTCCACTTCTGATTGGATGACTCGACGTTCAGCATGCGATACATGATAGGGAGGCCAACGAATAGGATTTGTGTGTCCAGCGCTCATATGGTGGTGAACAACTGATGTTTGTTCTAAAGGCTTGTCGCCTAAATCAAAGATGTCAAGGTACGATTCACGGAGGCGACGTATGTCCGTGGCCTGTGCAGACGTGAGGTCAGGTGCAATCATCTTCGCTAAGCCATCCGTTAGGGAAGCAGAGCTGTGACCTGCAATTGGTGCTAAGAAACCGCTCTCGGCATTCACACTTTCATTGTCAAATCTGGAAGTATTAGAAACGCTGACAAAGAACATGCCGGTTGAAGCACTTGAGGGCATAGGCTGAAATTCAGAAGCGGAAGACCGACGTTGTTATTAGTAATTGTCACCAGCGTATGAGGACGAGCAACGTTCTGGTTCAGAAGCACGTCGATTATGGGGCGAAGGACATATTCGCCATCGGGAATCTGTGGCTGAGCGGTGAAAGCGACTTAAGTGACTGCCTCAGGTGACAGACGCACATCTTGAAGTGAACACACGTTCAGTGGAGCGGTGCTCGGAACATCGGTGACTTGAGGCATTTCCAACTGAAGAACGTCGGTTGCGCAGTCGATGAGAGCGGAATGGTGGGGTAAAAAGTCCAATCCAAGGATAATGTCGCGAGAGCAGTTGTCGATCACAGCCTCACAGAAGTAGGGCGGCCGGCTATACTGATACGCGCAGTACATATTCCAAGTACAACCAGCACGCCGCTGTCGACCACACGAAGCTCTTGGCCAGCTGCTGGGGTGAGAATCTTGTTTAAACGTCTGCGTAGGATTGTACTCATCACAGATACGTGGGCTCCAGTTTGGACGAGTGCTTGGACAGGTAAGCCGTCTAATTTAACGTGAATTACACTTCTCTTTGTGGGCACACAAAGAGGATTCGGTGCCGTAGTGAGCATTGCAGCACAACCACCGAGGCCTGCATTTCTTAGTTTTCCGAAAGGCTGCGGCCAAAAGTCACAGGGCACAAAAGGCGACGCGGCTGCGATGAACGGAAAGATGGGCGACGTGTTTGCGGTGAATGAGACTGGTATCCGGGCGACGATGGTGAGCGACTGTACCACGTGTTCCTAGCAGAGTTGTCGGCGCTGTTAGACTCGGCGGTGGGCGAAACATTGCTGACATTTACATTAAAACGGCTCCAGTTGGTCGGCATGCGAGGTATTGAGGTCCACGAGTTGCGACAATATCTGGCGACATAACAATGTGGCGATAGGTGTAACATATCGGCTGGTCGTCCACCGTTCTCCACTCAGTCGGGTTGCGATAACGCGTAGAGAAGCGTCGGGGTAGAGCGAAAATAGCAGAAGGGCGTACGTTGGCTCTGGGGTTGGTGACAGCAGAGAGAGAATGTAGGCCAAAGTTTTCAAGTTCCTGTCGAACGATGACTTGCACGAGGGGAACTGAAAAAGGGGTAGCATCAGGACTACGCGAACAAAAATCTGTGGGCGCCATGGCGTCCAGTTCACGTGGAATGATTCGCACCACGTCCTCTGATAGCGATACATGCTGCTGTGCGGGCTGATCTTCACATGTCGACGTTGCGTCAGTATTGGGAAGTCTGGTGAATGGGTGCAGGAGGCGTCAGCTTCCGACCTGCTCAAATTGTCGGCACTCTTCGATGATAGCATCAACTGTAGAGCAGTTTTTGCACATGAGCAGATTGAAGGCATTGTCAGCAATTCCCTTGAGCACATGCCCTATCTTGTCAGCTTCTGTCATGTCGTGATCGGCTTTACGACAAAGAGCGAGCACGTCCTGGATATACGAAACATATGACTATGTGGGAGATTGGGCACGAGAGGCCAGTTTCTGCTTTGTGGCAATACTACGGCCAGCTGGTTTGCCAAACAACTCTGTTAACTTCTCTTTGCTGTGGTCCCAGCTGGTCAGCTCCTCTTCATGGTTTGCGAACCACACCTTTGTCGTGCCTCCTAGGTAGAATAACAAGTTAGCTATCATAAGCGTAGGGCCCATCTGTTGATTCCACTCACAAGTTCGTACATGGCCACCCACCCTTCAACGTCGGCGCCATCAGTCCCGCAGAACGTCCCGGGATCCATGGGTTGCACAGCCACAACCGAAGGGGACAGTGACGCAGCGTGCGATGGTGACGTTGGAGGCGGCAACGACGTCGATCCCGAGTGTTCACCGTCATTCATGGTTAAGACGGTGATGCGACGTCCACTGTGGAGCTCCGTTTCCAGCCGTGGTACCCAGAACCTCCCACCAATATCTAACGGGGATGTTGGGAGTATAAGACTCTATTTACGATGTATATTCAAGGAGAGCCAACTGGGTTAAAATGGCTGACTAGTAATAACACGGAGCCGCCAGCGTCTCGCGATCTTCCTCTCTCTCTTCTTTCACCTTTCCGTAACAATATGATTGATATTCAAGGAAGTCAGATTTTTTTTCGTAGCCACAAAAACATTGATACAATTGTGAGCAAACATTAATTATCAAGAAAGCTCTCTTCAAAAATTACTTCGGTGAAAGCTACACCGATCACATCTATATGTGATATACGGGTATTTTCATGTTTTGCCCACTTTAGCAATATGACCAGGTTTACTACAGCACAACCTACGCATCTAGGTATTCTTTGTGAGCGAGAAAAGAATGGGCAATTATGAGTTGATTAGGATGAGAAATAAATTTCGGAAATAGAGGACATCTGGTCATGCCGGACAGGGTATAATGTTTGAAGCATAGAATAAGTATACCTTGCATGTCGTTCTTGTTTCAAATATAAGTTGCGGTAATTTAGTTGCACAATTGCAGTTTAGTGGCGGCGTTTTGCTCGAGAGTATTACTGAAATAGAATTAAGACGTTCATGGACATGCACAGGTGCGTTATAAAATTGTGCAGGATACACTATTTCCTTACCTTCAGCAGGGCCGTAGGGTATACGCATGGAATTGCATGACTTCAAGGTGATCACAATCAGAATAAGTTTATTGAAATGTGCATTCATTTTCTTGATATTTATGTTCAAACTAGGGACAGGGAATATCTACAAACGCAAAAAGTACAACATTTAGTGAATCATACTGGGATATCATCAGAACATACGCATACGTCAATATGCCATAACAAGACGACGAATCTCAGGTAAGGCAATGCTCTTCTGAATGCTATGCGTTCTACGTGTCCTATTTTATCACCCTGGGTCAACAAACGCCTACGAAGTGTATGACGGCTTCGTGATATTAGTCTTCCTGGGTTAAACAAACAAAAAAATTCACAAGCACCCCATATAAATTTAGGTATGTCCGAAATTAAGCATCACGGTTTAACATGATTCCAATGCCATAAATATATTCCTACTTGTCTTACATAAGCAATGCTTCCGTGTAGTGCTCTCAATACTGCAGATAAATGAGGAAAAAGCTCATAAACGGTAACTGAACGAGGCCGATTTAGCATGTGTTATGGTCGTTGGTAAATAAACTACAGTTCTTGAGGAGCTTTAAAAGTTGACGCATTCTTGCTACCAAAGTTATCTGTTAAATACTTACATCCGCCAAGAAGATTGAGGTGCACAGCTACGAATAAAACTCGCTGTTTTCATTTCTTTGGAGAACTTACCATCTTGGCTCCTCAAATATACATGGCATGAAATGACACGATAACTAGGCAAAATATCGCAAAATGCAGAAGCCAGCGAATACAAATTGCTGTAACTGTTTTGATCATCAATATCTTATATAAGAGAGGTGACTACCCTCCGTTGAGAGCTATTGCAGTTCATATTTATTGATATCTTGTAAAGAAAGCAGATCCCGAGTACTGTGGGAATCAATGTTATGCGAACCATTTTGCTTGTAAGTGGCTATATCTTCTGCAACCACTTGTGATACAATTGGGCGTAGCTAAGGCACTGCCATGGAATTTGCACGATCATGGAATTTGCACTGTGACGATGAAATGCTAAAACTTTCATCAACGTAAGCCCATCAGGAATAGTACAGCCTCTCATAGACTCTACGCAGCGTCAGCTGCTTCCAGGAAAGTATGGGGAATGCAGGCTAATTCTGGAGGTTGTGCCCCGAATTGGCGCTCAGATCGCCTTTATTATTGTCACCACCCAAGCTTCACATTACAACCGCCATCATCGGTCGCACGTCGTCCGGCGGTTAAAGTTGTGACAGGAAAGAGCACATTTCTCGCGTCTGTCGCCTGCGTGCATTGACAACGATCTATGACCGGGCACCAACTTGGCGTCAGTTCGAATATAATGATTACTAATTACTCGGTGTAAGAAGAAGAGACGCTTGAAATAGCACTGGCATGCACAATTCACTAAACCACTGCAGTAAGCCCGATATTCAGTAAGCCCCTGCATCAATGTCCGCTCCGTTTGCAGCAAATGCGCTTCAGCTTGCAGCGTTATGCAATAACCTTGCGGCACAAACCAGGTAAAGAGCTGTTTTTTTAGCAGACGCTTTATTGCAGTTGCCTAGTTAGATCCCGTTGTAAGTAGAAATCCAACCGTTTCAAGTCAATGTCCTTGATTTTGTTTTAGCGTTGGAGCAGAGGCTGAAAGCCCTGCGTGCCGCCACAAACAAGAATGCCGCACTTGTCATTACCTGTGAATATGCAGAAACCACGTGACCAGACAACAAGCATTGAATTACCCAGGCGAAAAGACCATACTACATCTACAGGGATGAATTTTACGGAAAAACGGGCAAATATTCAGCAGCAATAAGGTAATTGTAGCGACATTGAAACAGGCAGAGATGATGCCGTGCCTTCACGCAGCACATGCCGGAGCAGATAAAATGAAGGCCAGGTCCAGCAGTGTAATGTTCTGGCCACGTATATCCGCAGACATCAAGGAGTTTTGCAAGCCCTGCTGGGTATGCAAAATGCACCAGCCCCGAAATCAGAAAACACCCCTTCTGAGCCACGAAGATCCGACCTCACCATTAGAGTTCGTATAGACATGGACCTCTTTCACTATACGGTGGCCGGGAGCTTGCCGTTATGATGGACTTTTATTTTTTTCTCCTCGACGTCCGATAGCTTCCCCACACCATAGCTAATGAACTCAAGACTTAGGGTGCACAAGTGTTTTCTGTGCATGGGCTACCACGAGAACTGTAGTGTAACAACAAGTCACCCTTCAGTAGCAACGAATTCAAAGATCTTTAAACTATCTAGACATTATGCATTCCAGATCAAGCTCGTACCACCTGCATTCTAACGGCATTACAGAAAGAGCTGTTACGGAGCTAAAGAAGCTGCTAAAAGGTCCTCCCTTCGAACAGAAAACTTTAAATTTGCTTAGCATTATTGGGGTCATACCCCCAGGGATCATGTTCTCAGGTCGCCTTGCAGAGGTTGATAGGACCGCGGACGCAGATCCTGCTGCCAGTACCAACAAAGCAGCTGGAAGTGGGAGCAATACCGAGCAAAGATACTCACGACCGCATTCATGCGATCCTGCGTCAGCAAAATGTTTAGTACGACCGCAACGCCCGAGACTTCTCGCCGCTGACGCTAGGACAACACGCAACGGTTTGCGACATTCTTCAGACAACCTGGACTCCAGCTATTGTTCTAAGGCCAGCCGAGAGTCCAAGGTCTGTGATTATGAAGACCGAAGACGGCCGTGAAACCCGTCGCATAAGAGAGCCCCTGCGGGAAGCAGCACCTCAGATGGAGCCAGAATTAGCGTCACCGCGGGCTTACGAAGACGACGACCTCTATGGCGGACAACAGCAGCTGCCCAGAAGTACAAGTCAACCTCGCGAAGCCTTTGCCAGATAAACTTCTAGGCTTTCTAAACAATATCAGAAAGATGTGGACAGATTGCACTGTAATCTTTCTAGTCCCCCAACCACTAACACGTGACGTTTACGTCACTTATTTTCAGATGTACTTATATTAGTCCCTTCCATGACTAAAGGCTTTTCTTGACCGGGCTGCCGGCCTGTTTACATGGTGGCGGTGGTGTTTAGTTGTGATATCAACGGTAACGCCCCCGACTCGCCGACGATGCTACCAGTTCCAAGGGCACTAGTGCCGGCACCGAAGCCTCTGGATACGTGAAATGACACCTGGCTTGGCTGGAGAACGCGGAAGAGCGAATCTGAACTGTTTGCCACTGCTACTCAAGTGACGAAGCAGCGAAGCGATGTGCAGGCTGCAACATTCCTGGTGAGTATACGCGCAGAAGGCAGCAAAGCATACATTAATTTCAAGTTTTATGCACAAGAGGGAAAAATGATGTCCAAGTTTTGACAAAAATTTGAAGACAACTACAACCAGCAAACAACTTCACTCTTCATGAATTATGCTTTGGTCGAAGGGACCAGAATGTAGGCGAGCCATTCATGGATGGCCTATTTTAGCCAGGAACTGCGTCTTTAACTTTTAGACGAACGCATGTTACGCAGCCGCATCGTTCTAGGTGTTATAGAAAAGCGGTTGTAGCAGAAACTGTTTGCGTAAAACACATTATTACCAAAAAGCGGTCAAAATTTGCCGTATCGATATGCAACGAAAGCAGTACTTTAGAGAAATAAGTGCAGTCAGGGGAGCACACACTACGATAGCCAGTTGTAGCTGAAAGGAAGCTCTGCAGTTAGTGCGGCTAGGATAGGCACCGTAAAGCAAACAGTCAAGCGAGTGGAAAAAGCTGCGGGAAGTACGGGGACCGAACCATTTTGCCTGTGTTTCACAATCACGGGGTGCTACACAGCACTCCAGCCTACAAGGAAAAGAGCTGCGGAAGGTACGGAGAGAGGCAGAACCTCTAGACACAGATTTTTTTTTCTTGCGGGGCTTGCGATCAACTCGCAAGTCACGATGGACAGCATCAGTTTACATCGAAGGTCAGTCATTAACGTGCAAACTGGAAACGGGAGCAAACTGTTGCGCTATCTAAAGATATGAGCTGACAAGGGTATCGGATAAATCGAAGTAAGCTTTCAACGTGGCTGTAACAACGTTCTTTGGTCATAGAGCTACGGCACAAGCAAAAATTGGGCTTCCACTCGGCGCTAACAACAAAAATGTGAAGAACACTTTTTGGTCGTAGAGCAAGAAGTTCCAGTCACGCTCAGCGGTACCGTCACCGAACGACTAGCATTCAGATACACTGTAAAATATGTCCGTCATTGTACAGATTTCCCTCATTATACAGCGGAATTGCAAGTAAAAATACGGAAAGTATATAGTATTTCCAAAATTCGGCAAATGTTTCCGTTAATATGGGGAAATGGCCCCCGTTTTAATTTTTACGGGCATTTTCACTGTAAAAATGCAGTGGCTACACGGTTTTACAAGAAACAGACAGAATTCCGTATTTTTATTTTGTGGACATCGGTATTTTTGCGACGAAATCTATACACGCTGTCTGAATGAGCGCTTGTACTCACAAAGTTTCATCTAACACTATTTTATTGGACACGGAAACTGTAGGCATTGTGAACATACGTACAAAATGTGAGACCTAGCCTTCTAGGAAACGCTGCAATAGCATATCGTATAAATATATATACGTATCCTCTATTCCGGTCGCAGTTGGCCTCGCATACGGGCCTTGTAATGCTAATCATATGCGCATCTATATGCGTGTTTTTGCAATGTTCTCACATTAAGCACTTTGTGTTTAATAATACAGCATATAGGTTTAACAAAAATAAGAGCCATAGGCATACGTGCCCATGTGAAGAAACTTGCGGCACTTAGGTGCTGGTGCACTGGGAATGACATTGGTGCTCTACGCAAAAAATTTTGCGCACTATGAATCAGTACCGAAAGGCAGGGAGTGGTATAATGACCACAACTGCGTTTATAGTTAGCAACAAATGATCTTGGAGGGAACTGGCGGCCTGTAAACGCAAGTACAACAGCCGGATGAACTTTTCGAACGCGGGAAGAAATTAACTCAAGTGTGAAAGGACTTTGGTGAACTGTAATGTAGTTGGTTTCACCCATTCCCATAATATTTCCAAGATACCTCGTCTCTGTCAATAACTGCCCGTTCGTTGAGACACATCAATTAGGCATAATCTTCACTGTTCATGTGTTAATTCTTGCGGTAAGATGGAAGCGCAAACAATTAACGTTTCATCCTGAAACAAGACTGGTGAGAGCTGACGTTCTTGCACGGCAGAATATAAATTGCGAACATGCACCCACATGTGGGGAAGCCACTGGAAGGTGACTGAAGGTGAAGGGCCTAGTACCGTGCTAGTAGTGTGTGTACTGTGAAACAGGGAAAAAAAAGGAAAAGGCAAGGAAGGACGCCCAGCGCTGACTTCGCGTAAGGATTCAACCTTTATTTCTTTTTGACCCAGAATGCAACACCATTTGTTCCATGTGCTTTATCCACGGGTAAATGTTATGACACAACTCATTATTTGGCCGTTTGTTACATGCACCAACCAGCCCCGATTAGCACTATACTAGAGTTTAGTGACGCATCGCAGTGCACTGCTTTGCACTGCATTGCAACACTGGAGTTTGATATTGCCAGTAGCAGACCGTCTGGTAGACCTCCCTGCCTTTCTTATTCTTGCATTCTCTATTTTATTGTATAACATGCACTACCTTTTGGGAGGGAAAACGTGCTCCTCTTTCAGCATTCCATCATTTGTCAAGCAATTATATTGCTGTTCCAGCAACTAGAGCTCAAATGCGATGACGAAACCGATTCTGTTTTGTTCTCCGCGCTCACAAAGTGCGGCACCAGGGGGCAGTGCGGGCTGCGCTTCCCATGAGCTGCTGAGTGTAATAACGACAGAAATACGGAAAGAGAAAGAACATGTTCATTGGAAAGGAAAAAAGAAACCGAAAAGCTGGTGGAACAAGGAGATACGAGAAGCGATCGCCGAACGACAGAAAGCATCTCGAGAGCACAGGCAGGTAAAGAAGGTGCAGTTGCCACAGGATGAAGTAACCAGTAAATGGGAAATAAAGCGGGAGAAAAAGTCTATGGTTCAAATACTGGTGCAAGCAAACTTAAAAGGTGAAAGTGAACGTTGGTTGTCAGAAATACGTGAGAAAAAGAAGGTCGCACCAAGAACATTTTGGAACCACATAAGATAATTAGGCAGAAAGTCAACAACAATACAACAACATATCCTAGACGAAGATGAAAACATACTGGAAGGAAAAGCGGCAATAAATTACATCCGAAATATAACAGCCGAATCTTTCCAAGGCAATGACGAGGTTGTATTTGAAGAAAAAAAGAGCATGAAAGAGATCGAAGTGGAAAAGGAGCTGGTGCTGACAAATTTAAACTGGAAGAAAGCGGAAGAGATAATTCCTAAGCGCACAGCCACAGGGCTAGCCGAGGTTCCCGTTAGGCTGATAAATGAACTAGGACTAAAAAGTAAGGAAGATCTGGTGAAAGCAGTGCAAAAAACTTTGAAAGATAGATGAATACCAGACAGTTGGCGACAAAGTAGAATGAATTTAATTTATAAAGGGAAGGGGGAGAAAGATAGAATTCACCCGTATAGACGGTTGACTATTACATCGGTAATATACAGGATAGCAATGCAGGCAATCAAATTAAAGCTTCAATCATGGGCAGATAATAATGGCATCTTGGGAGAGCTTCAGAATGGCTTCAGTATAGGTAGGCGTTTGGATGATAACTTGTTTGTTCTTACTCAGTGTATTGAAATATCAAAAGCAGAAAGTAGACCGTTGTATGTGTCCTTTTTGACATTACAGGAGCCTACGACAAAGTAGACCGCAACATATTGTGGGATATTCTGGAAGGGGAAGGCTTAGGTAACGATTGTCTACAGCTTTTGAGAGAGATTTACCTAGAAAATACCGTTTGCGCTGAATGGTAAGGGATGACGAGCGAGGAGAAAGTTCATATCAACAAGGCACTGAGGCATTCCCTTTACGCCCGCTGCTGTTTATGATGTACTATCAGCGCCATATGAAAGTTGAACAGCGGAGCGCGAGCCCCAAGCATAAGTGAAGATATAGTGCGCGCCGTCCAGTCATCACCATTGACAGGCGCGCGCATCCGGTTTGGCCGCACTGCGCGATCCCCCTCTAGTGAGATAATTTCGCTTCTGTTCTGGTTCTTACATTAGAAAGGGAGACAATGAAAAATAAAAATGAAGCTATAGTATTGCAGTTTACGGCGAGTCTTGTCAAGTGCTGTCGGCGCGAATAGCGGTGCGCGTGGGGCAGTTTGCAGCGTCATCGCAAGGTAGATTCGCCTGCACGGTCCCAGTGGCCGACTCTACCTTGCGATGACGGTGCAAACTGCACCATGCGCACCGCTTTTCGCGCAGACAGCACTTGTGGTTTCGGCGATCTGTGCGACAAGACGCGCCGTAAACTGCAATATTTTAAGTTCATTTTTATTTTTCATTTTCCCCCTTTCAAATGTAGGAACCAGAACAGAAGCGAAATTATCTAACTAGAGGGGGATCGCGCAGTGCGGCCAAACCGGATGTGCCCGCCTGTCAGTGGTGATGACTGAACGGCGCGCACTATATCTTCACTTATGCTTGGGGCACACGCTCCGCTGTTGAACTTTCATTTGACGCTGATAGTACATGGTGAGGATTGAAAGGGCGCTAAAAGGAAGTGATATCGGGTTTAATATTTCATACAAACAGGCGGGTGCAGTAATAGAGCAGCAATTCTCAGGTTTATTTTATGGGAACGACATTGTGTTGTTAACTAACAACCAAAGTGATTTACAACGTCTGGCTAATATCTGTGGACAGGAAGGCAACAATTTCGGTTTGAAATTTAGTGTTAGAGAATCAGATGTCATGGCATTCAATGAAAACAGTGAACAGACAATGGAGATACAGGCCCGAGAAATACCTCGGGTAACACAATATAAATACCTTGGTATATGGATAAACGAAGGCAATGGATATATGGAAACAGAGGAAAAAACCATAACATAAAGGGGAAGAGAAATGCAGCCATTACGAAGCACAGAGCGCTATGGGGATAAAACAGGTACGAGGTCCTCCGAGGTATGTGGAAAAGTGTAATGGTTCCAGGACTTACTTTTGGAAATGCGGTTGTTTGCTTTAAATCAGGGGTACAATCAGGACTCGATGGGAACCAAAGGTCAGTGGGTCGCCTCGCATTGAGCACTCACGGGAAGACTACAAATGAAGCTGTGCAGGGTGATATGGGCTGGACTAATCTTGAAGTGAGGGAAGCTCGCAGTGAAATTGAGTATGAAGAAAGGCTGAGGAATATGGAAGAAAGTAAATGGGCTGGGAGAGTGTTCCGGTGTCTGTACAGGAAAAACATTGACTCATAGTGGAGGAAGAGAACTAGGAAGCTTACCAGCAAGAATGCGGCCGGTAGGGTGGGCAACCCAGCAACAAAGAAGGTCAAGCTGAAAGTCAAAGAAGCTGAAATAATCTCATGGGTGGCGGCAATGAAACAGAAACCTGCCATGAGTAACTACGTAAGAGGAAAAAATGAAATCAGGAAAGAAACCATTTATGATAACTCAAAAGGAAGCTCATTACTTTTCGAAACGAGATCGGGATGCCTTAGAACATGCACCTATAAAGCGAGATATAAGAAGGGAGAAGAAGCATGTGCTTGCTGCGGTAAACGTGGGAAACAACAGAGCATGTTTTATTAGAATGTGAAGACGTCTATCCAGCGGTCGATTTAGGCACCACTGGCCTCCTTGAAGCCCTTGGGTTCAGCAGGAGCAGTGGTAAAGCAGACATGTCCGAAATAGACAGTAGTAAGTGGCGATTGGAGGATTGGTGCAACAAAAGTAGGGAAGCGACAAAAGACGGAGACGTACAAAAGCAAATTTCGCAATAGGGGATCAGAGAATTTCGGCGTGGTAGTTCATAGTGCTTTTATTTTATTGTTCAACTTTGGTAGGACATTAGGCAGTATAGTAGCAAGAGCCTCGTGGCGCAACCCACCACGCCGTTCCAAAAAGGACGCTCATAACATCCATCCATCCATCCATCCAACCACCCACCCATCCATCCACCCATCCATCCATCCATCCATCCACCCATCCGTCCGTCCATCCATCCATCCATCCATCCATCCATCCATCCATCCATCCATCCGTCCGTCCGTCCACCCATCCATCCGTCCATCCGTCCGTCCGTCCGTCCGTCCGTCCGTCCATCCATCCATCCATCCATCCGTCCGTCCGTCCGTCCGTCCATCCATCCATCCATCCATCCATCCGTCCGTCCGTCCGTCCGTCCGTCCGTCAGTCCGTCCGTCCGTCCGTCCATCCATCCATCCATCCATCCATCCATTCATCCATCCATCCATCCATCCGATCTATGGAGCGGTAGACTAAGCTGCACATGTGTACTCAGCCGGCATTTATTGTGTCCTGTTGTTAAAATTGTTAATTTACCGTAAATATGTCCTGATTTGTGCTCAAGAGTGAAGCAAGGCCCCAACAAAGAGAGATTGACGCTTAGGGAGCGAATAACAGAAGCGATGAATGGTTACGCTACTTAGGTCTCGGCACGTTGGCATTGGCAAAGTTCCTATTTTGTCGCTGCGTGGTTTACGCTTGTGTACTCGACGTGTGCCGTCGTAGCTTGGGGATATTTGCGCTGAATGTGTTCACTTCGTCTACAAAAGTCAGCACGCTGCGTCATCGAAGAACTTGTCCTGTGTTCGGGTGCACATATGCACTTGGACACGCGACAGTCTGCTCTCAACGTGTGTTCAACAGTCTACCCGCGCTCGTAACTTGCTCATGAGGTAAGCCAATTTTAAATTTATTTGGTTTGCATAACGTACGCGTTAAAATGATGTGTGGTAAGCCGGCGTCACAAATAGAAATATTGTTCTAAAAGGCAACTAAGCCGCTTCTTAAGGCAAAAATTACGCGTGAATGGGGCAAAGGATCACCTTATCCTTTGAGATCGATTTCAGTGGTAGCGCGGTCGGCTTGATCAGGATCGCAATTTTCCGTGCAACACTTCTAACCTCTTGCACACTTGCGTTAAACGCGTAAAATAAAACTGCGTTCAGTTGCGCAATTGTACTGACGCTTTTACTGGGTTGATAGCATACTGTATCCGATATGAAGATAACTTCTGTTAGAATACAGAACTAAACGTTCGAGGTAATAGCAGTGTGTGATCGTTACTTTCTTGCTTGAATGTACGCTTTATTTGTAGTGACCAAAAAAAAGGTTCTTCGCTCTTGCTGCTCTACTGTGTGTTACCTTGGTGCAACTGCTTGCTGTGCAGCATGACGTTTTGCTTCGAATGATGTCTGGGTAGTCAAGGCATTCGTGTCACTAAGCAAGCAGTAAATGTATCAGTTGCAAAAAATAGGACATATAAGAGAAGCGAATGATATCACAATAGACTGTATCTTAAGGACAATTCAGTTGTAATACTAAAGCGGAGAGCAGATATGCATGAAAATCAACAGGAGCAAGGTAACTTAGCATTACTAATTAATCAATTTCTTTTACTGAATGACTAGCTGGTGTTGTCCTGCTAGAGCAGAGAAGAGGTTTGCTGTCTGCAATGGTTCCATCTCTCTCAAGTTATCGCAGTATTGTAGCTCTCAAAGTGGAAGTTCTTTTTCTCTTAGCTTCTTGCTACCTGAATCACGACCATTTATTTAGCTGTGTGAAATCACTGTTAGTGACATTGGAGTGCCGGTGGACAAGCACCCCTTTATTTTTGCAACACATATGATAGAGTGCAGCTGTGACAGTATGCGAAGGGGTAACATATAAGCCAAACCGGGTTCTTTGAGTTAATGTTATAATATTTAAATCATTCGATTATGGTCTAGCAGGCAAAAGCGCTAACAAGGAGAATTTCAATTTGCACTTCATAATTTGTGCAAGCAAATCAAGCTGTTACATATGATAAGGGACATTTGTAGATGTGTTCAATAATGCTGCAGCGCTGAATAGCTTCAGAGCTGAGTGATACCACTATAATTTGTCTTTAAAGCACGCAGCATGCTTTAGCGTTGTGGGAGGCTGGCATCAAGAGAGGTCCACTTGTTGCGAAGCCTAAATGAGGTGTTACTATTAGAGTGACTGTATATAATTTATGCTGTAGTTCATTATGCTGTAGTTATGCTGTAGTGCTGTGATTTATGCTGCTATGAGCCAGACTTAGATGGGAAAATTTATTTCTTATTGACAATGGCAGAAATGCATGGGTAATACTTGTTCACATAGACATTACATCACTATTGTTTAACGAATTGGTGCCTCTGCATGCTAAAATTGGCAGGGCTATGTTTAAACAATGCCGACATTTGTTGTAACATTAGGGCCACACCTTTTATATAATTAAAGTTAACCATTATTGCGTACCATCATAGTGTGATATTTGCACTAAATGTATTTGACTTTGTCTATAAAACCCTGCTCACTGCTACATCATGCAAATTTATGACGTTGAACATGTCATGCAGCTTAACAATTTGCATGAATATAATGCAAGATTTCTTTTTCAATAGTTTCTGGCCTCGGAATGAACTTCACAATACATTCTTGTTTGCGACAAGATTTTAATGAAGTTTTCTCTCTTTATATTTTCCAGCACTAAAACTGAATTGTGAACACAACTTGACATTTTGCCTAATTTTTGCATGGCACGCCTTTGCTGCAAAACAATTTACCTTCAAAACTGCTTGCACCGTAGTGGAAGAATCACTTCAAGCAGCCGTAGCCACCAATAACACGCAAGACGTCATTATGAAAATTGTAATATTGTTTTTGATCGACAGGGTGTTCCAATATCCTGCACCAAGGTTTAGAAATATGTAAACGCCGCGTAACTAGACAGGAGCAAGGTAATGTTGTTTGCCGTCGCTTGGAGGCACCCCGATTATTTTTGCATTGCGCCTAATTACATAATTCTTATTTAGTTAAAGAATTTCTCAAATAATTAAATGAAGAATGTCAATTACAATAATGTACAGTAACATGAAAGCCTTCCGATACACATTTCTGTTACTCATTGTGTGCTATATAAAAGTGTTTTTCCAAGAAGCCCGCGGATACACATAAAGTACCTTGAGTGGCCAGTCCCGTGGCAATATTGTGTCGCAAAGCCAAGAATACAACTTAAATGGGTTCTTCTAAGGAAAAGACTTAGCTCAGAAAATTATCCTTTTAAGGCAGCCTGTGGCGACAAGGTTTCTTAGACATGGCCATGGCCTTCAAAGAAGGTGCCGAAGCCACAGCAGTTGATTGCGGAAGGCAAGACCACGAGCAGTTCCTCCTATGACCGTGAAAAGGTCCCCCGGAGCACAAGTATAATTCGGCTCCACCACCTTTCTCCGGCAGCTTTTCTGCCTACTTAGCTAACCAGGTGGGTCAAAGATGGCAAAGGGAAAAAGAATCAGCAGCTTCAAACATAGAAATTGCTGAAGCTCAATGCAGTTGAGGTGTGAAATTCTTTCCTTATCAGTTATAATAAAACGGGAAATAAGTTGATAGTATGGTCTTCATATGGACGCATTTTTCCCGTGGAGAATTAGCAGCGAAAAAAGCAGCTTATGAAGGCTTGAATATCGGCCAGGATGATTTGGTATAGACAAGATAATGATTATAAACGTTTCTGGTGAAGGTAGTGGTAGTAGAGTGAATAATCAAAGAGGTTAGATATCGATTAGAAGAGGAATTTCATTCCACTGCCAAAATTTTCAGTTATCCCAATAATTATTTTGTTTGATAGTTTATGCGCGCCAAGCGACAGTACTGCCTGATATTTATGCTCGCTTCTTGCTCACATCATTCTTATGCTGCATAATTTCCCTGTTTAAATTCCCTGTTTATCCCATACAAGCAAATTTACATTCTTCATAAGAAACCTTGTAGATGATTTTCGGAAACTTGCTGATCAGATTCTTGCTTGATCAGAAACTGATCACATTCTTGATCAGAAACTTGCTGATCAGAGGGTGGCATGCACCGCAGGCTTAGTGAATTAAGGAAAAATCAGACATGCACCCATTCGTAGCAATTGCTGCAAAGGAAAAATTAGTCCTACGAATTTTTCTTCAACTACGAGGCTTATCTTTCGTGGAACCCGTATGGGTTTCCTTTGTAGCAATTGCTACGAATGGGTGCATGTCTGATTTTTCCTTAATTAATTACTTCTATCCACCTTGCTAGTTTTTGCAGAACTATTATCTTGCAAATGTTGGAAATACTCCCTTTAAGCGATTTCTTGGTATCGTATTGTATTGTATTGGGTATTATGGCGCATAAGCAACTCATGCTATCATGCGCCAAACACATGGTATACTTTATTTCAAAAATTGGGTATCCTCAGCGAAAGTCATTGTTCGGACAAGGACTCTGAGGAGCCCAACAAATCATATGGAGACCTCAGCCTTCTTCTCAGGACTGAGAAAATGGGTGAGGTGCATCATAAGATGCGTGAAAAAACTGGGTAAGAAATTTTAGAATTAGTAGTTATGTGATATATTATATTTCGTCTAGTTTCGCTGCGTCTTTCAAAAAACTAAAAACAGATGAAGTTCCTACAAGTGGGTTATCTCCAAAAAGCAGACTGGGATGGAAGGGAATGCGTTCATTGTAAAACACAGGTAAATATTTTTTACTTAGCCGTTCGAGTTGTGTGCACGAGAATAAAAAGTGATTTACAGTGAGTTCATCTTCACACTTCTCACACAAGGGTTTGTCTTGTTTTGTCAGTGAAAAGTTATGCGTTAGGTCTGTGTGTCCGATGCGCAGGCGGTATAAAATTACTTCTATAAAACGTTCCTGATGCCTGCATGATCTCCTTTCTCCCAGAATAGGTTTTACTAAATGTAGTTTGTTATTTTCTTCGCTATTCCATGTACATTGGCATTTTTCTTTAAGGATAGGATAGGAATAACTTTATTAAAGTAATAACGAGTCGTGACGCTGGCCAAGCATCGACCCGGGGTTATACTCTACTCTGCACTAGCCCCGTTGGGCCCGTTTGTAGTGGGTCACGAGGCTTGTGCTTTTCGAGCGCACCCCGGGCCTGCTGGACGGCCCATAGTTGTGAGTCCTTGCCTGTAGACTGCAGTGCACATTGAAGTTCTGGCGGGTTAGTCCTGGAAGTAGCTGCCGTCAGGAACCTGGCACAGTCCCACATGATGTGCCATTGGTCCGCCGGACCCGCTGCACAAACACCACACAGCCCACTCGGATAGAGCTCTGGGTGAAGCACGTGCAGCATTGCGGGGGCGAGGAGTGACGCGGTCTGTATTTGTCTTGGGATTACGGCCTCCTCCTGACTGAGTGCCGGGTGGGGAGGCGGCATTGTCCGTCGAGCTAAGCGGTAACACTTGGTTACTTCGGCATAACTAGTCAATCTGTGCTTGGTTTCGAACCACCACACGGAACGGTCACTCTAAAGGGCGCGGAAGGTAAGCGCTCGCGCCGCCGAATGGGCCGTCTCGTTGTGGTTCGGTGAGGATGCACACTCGCCAGCGTGCGCCGGGAACCACTTGATACGGACGGGGCTGCCGTGGTCTTGAAGTTGGAGCTTGCCGATGATGGCGGCCGCCGGCGCGCATATTCGCCCCTTGGCAAAATTGCGCACGGCATTCCTCGAGTCGCTGAGCATGGTGCGACACTCAGCCTTCCCGCTTGTATTCCGCGGCGTCCACATACCGGGTGTGCGGGTCTCAGGCGTGTTGTTCGGTGAGGGCCTTGGCCCGCGCCTGCCGCCGTTCTTGGTTGTATTCTGGGTGCATGTTCTTCGAGATGGGGTCCACGTAAATGTGGGCCCGCGCCTCATCTGTGATCTCGCACGGTTGCCGGCTGGGAGCTTCGGGGTTGTAACCCAGGGACGTCAGTATACTGCGCCCCGTCTTGGTTGTAGAGAGGCGCTCGAATTACGCGGTGAGCTGCGCCTCGGCTATTTCTTCTAGGGTGTTATGGACGCCGAGCTGCAAGAGCCGAGCCGTACTCGTGGTCTCCATTAAACCCAGCGCCGTCTTGTAAGCCCGTCTGATCAGCTTATTTTTCACTAACTTCATGCAATCTGCATAGGGTATATTTACAGTACTGACATCCTTACGGCAGGCTTGCGCAGCGCACGCGTCAGCTGTCTCGTTGCCTCTAATTCAATGATGCCTTGATATCCAACAGCGCTTAATTTCGTGTCCTTGTGTTAGAGCAGTTACTATGTTATGGATTATATTTTCTATTAAAGGTTCCCTTGCGTTTCTCGCTTTCAGCGCTGTGATTGCACTCAGCGAGTCCGTGTAGATAATGCTGTTTTTAATGTTCATCTCGACTATTTTTGATACAGCCACCGAAATCGCATAACATTCGGCTGAGAAAATTGACGCGCACTGAGGCAACCTGACAACCTTTTTCCCATTTATCTTGCACTACAGCACTTCCAAAATAAAGAGTTGTTTTCGAACCGTCAGTATAAAATGTTGTGTATTCTTTGTACTTTTCGTCTAGCGCCGAAAATTCTTGTATTATATGTTGACGTGAGGTTTGCTTTTTATGAAATTGTGTCAGTGTGTAGTCACCTACACTGGGAAAGGTGTGCCAAGGTTGCAGTGGTTCGGTTCTTTGGGCAACATTAGGCGGTGTGTCTGGAATACCTAATTCCTGGCAAATTTCTTCAAATCGTCGAATAGGGGTCTCGTCGCATACGGTTTGTTGTTAAAACGCTGCTTAGACGGGCACTTCGTCACTATGGAGTAGCAGAGATGTACAGGTATTGCACGAGTTTTTAGGACAGATGCACATGTGAGCATGGCTCTTCTATCTGCGAGGGCTGGTTCGTTACATTCGACATATAGACTGTATATGGGTGATGTCCTGTATGCTCCACTTTCAAGGGGCAGACCTGAGTTATGTACTGGATCTAATTGCTTCAGGTAGGACGGTCGAGCTGAGTTGTATACTATGCACCCATAATCGAGGCAACAGCGAACTATACTGCAGTAGACGTGTAAAAGGCAGGTCCTATAAGCCCCCCAGCGTTTATGTGAAGGCACCTTAAATATGTTTAATGATTGTGAAGTTTTCTTCTTCAGGTTCTTTATGTGGGGCAAGAAGGTCAGTTTTCTGTCACAAGTTATGCCCAGAAATTTGTGTTCACTTTTTACCGGCAATTCCGCTTCGTTCAGGTGTAGTCTAGGATCTGTCTGTAGGCCCCGTTTGAGTGAGAAAATGATGGCATTGTTTTCTGTGGGGAGAAGCGGAAACCATTTCGGTCAGGCCACGTTGAAAGTTTATTCATTGTTAACTGCACTTGTCTTTCGCATGTTGGTATGTTTGAGGACGTGCAAGCTATCTGAAGATCGTCGACATAGATTGAATACATAATTGACCTTGGAATTATTTTACTGATTGAATTCATTTTAACAACAAAGAGGGTCGTGCCTAAAACACTCCCTTGGGGCACTCCATTTTCTTGAATGAAAATTCTCGACAGGGTTGAACCGAGGCGTACAGGGAATGAACGGTTTAACAGGAAGTCTTTTAGGCAGTGCAGCATCCTGCCACGAATGCCAAGTTCAGCCAAATCGTGAAGAATTCCGTACCTCCAGGTTGTGTCGTAAGCTTTCTCTAAATCGAAAAAACACTGCAAGACATTGTTGCTTGTGTATAAAGGCTTCACGGGCAGTATTTTCAAGACGAACCAGGTGGTCTGTTGTGCAGCATGACTTTTTGAACCCGCACTGATGGACATCGAGAAGCTCACGGGCTTCTAGCACGAAGGTTAATCTCATATTCACGATACTTTCAAAGGATTTTGCAAGGCAGCTCATGAGCGCTATGGGCATGTAACTACTTGGAGAGGTTGGTGGTTTTTCGGGCTTTAAAAATGGAACGATGATGGCCTTCTTCCAGGCTTCGGGTAGTTTACCCGATACCCATACCTCATAAAAAAACATAAGAGTGCCTCTACGGCAGGTTCAGAGAGGTGGGACAGCATTTGATAGTGTATTCCGTCAGGGCCCGGTGCAGTCTGTTTACCAGCGGACAAGACTGTGTTGATTTCTTGAACTGTGAATAATTTATTATATGGTTCATTTGTATATCCACTTGAAGGGAGTCTTTGTTTCACGGCTGTGTTTTTGTACGTAAGAAATCATTATTTGTAGTTTGATGAGCTGGTAACTGCGAAAAATATTCACCTAAAATGTCTGCCTGCTCTTCGATGTTTGTCTGTATACCAGGGCCTGTTAGAAGGGGAAGTGTGAAAGGGGAGTATTTACCATCTAGCTTTCGTAACTTCTCCCACATTTCTTTTGATGCGGTTGAGCTATTTATGGAAGTCAGGTAATTTTGCCACGAAGTCTTTTCGGTTCTACGGCGGATATATCGGGCTTGTGCTCTTGCCTTTTTAAAGTTTGTTAGATTTTTCTGCGTGGCCTACCTTCGAAAGTTTCCCCATGCTTTGTTCTGTTTCTTTTTGCTAATCTACATTCTTTTGTATACCAGGTTTTGTGGTTTTATTTCACCACTCCAGAAGATTGAGGTATGGCCAAGAGCGCGGCAGAAAAATTCAGTTTGTGATAATTTCATTAAGTTCATCTATACCTAAAAAATGTGGATCTATTTTTTCTAAGCTGGCATTTTCTTGAAACAGCGCCCAGTCGGCCAAATGGAGCTCCCAACGTCGTGGTTTTGTAGGAATGATTTGCGCAGATGATGATAGGTTGATAAAAACAGGTAAATGATCGCTACCATACGGGTTGTCCAAGACAGCCCATTTAAAAGCATTAAAAACAGAAGGCGATGTAAGAGACAAATCTATGCAGCTCCATTTTCCGGAGCTTGGAGAGCAGTATGTGTGTTTGCCCCTGTTGAGCGGGCATATATTATTGCAGAGAATAAAATCTTCTAAAATACGGCCTCTAGTGTCTGTCTGTTAGCTTCCCCACCAATTGGAGTGAGCATTAAAATCGCCGACTAACAGATGTGGCTCTGGTAATTGTTTTAAAAGGTCTTCTAAGTCATGGAGTCATGGTGTGGTTGGATACATACGGAGCATACTGTAATTTTTTAAAGGGTACTACAAATACTGCAATGGCTTCAAATGTAGTCTGAAGCTTGACTTCACGAGTAGCCACACTACTTTGAACAACTATGGCAGTACCTCTAGAGAGCCTATTTGCTTGCTCTCGTTCGTGGCGAAAAACTTTATATTTACTTAAAATATGTTTATGTTTTTATTCCAAGTTTGTCTCCTGAAGACACAAAACAACCGGGGAATATACAGCAAGAATATCTTTTATGTCACCGTAGTTTTTTAATATGCCTCGACACTTCCAGTGAATTAGGAACGCCATATCTTATAACTTTGACAGATGTATTTCAAAACCTACGCTCCCGGTTTTGTGGGGCCCGTTATTGGAGTTTTTCCTCCCTTTTCGTAATCAAGGGAGTTGCGCCGCCGCTGCTGCGGAGGCGGGCTACTGCTTATATCCATCGCCTCCAGCGAGGTGATGGCTTTCCGCGGGGAGCCCGCGGGGGTACCGATTTGTGGCTTCTCCCGATGGGGGCAAGCCATGCGGCCTACCGGCTCAGGGGCCAGCGACCCTTTTTTGCGTGATAGTATGGCAGCCTTGGCTGCGCCTGTAAGAGTTGTGGATGGCCCTGCCTGGGCAGTGGCCTGAAGCTCGAGTGGTGTGTCGCCACTCCCACTAACTTTGGTAGTGCCAGAGGCCGCCGTCAGGTGCACCTCCGGGATGTCAATAGTGCCGACACTGGAGTGCCGCTCGGGTGGGGGACGGGGCAGGCACACATCAACAATGGTGTACTGTGTGCCCACTGTCACCAGACACCGCTCTGCCCCCCGGCGCACGGCGTCAACATATGACCTGGATGTCTCTTGACCGAACATTTTCCTTGCCTCAGGGTAAGATATGTTTTATCGTACTTTTATATTGATTATTTGTTTTTCTTTTTTGAATACTTCACAGGTTCGTGAGTACGCTGCATGTGGACCGTTGCAATTTGCACACTTTGGTTCACTTGCTTGGCAGTTGTCAGTATTGTGTTCGGTTTCGGCGCATTTTGCACAGGTCTCCTTGCCTCTACATGTTTTGCTGCCATGGCCATACCTTTGGCATTTGAAACAGCTCCTATGGTTAGGGTTGTATGGGCGCACTGGGCACCTGATGAATGCAACCCGGACAGGCTCGGGCAAGCGAGTGCTGCCGAATGTTAGCCCGATGTGAGGTGTTGTTTTTTCTTCGCCGTTGCGCCTTATATTTATGCGGCGAAGGGACGTTACTCCTTGGTCTCGCAAATTCTCGAGGAGCTCATTTTCGTTCTCTGTCATTAGCAGCCGCTCAGAAATTACTCCCTGAACGCTGTTCAAGCTTCTGTGAGGTGTTACAGTAATGTGAAGGTCAGCAAGCTTCTTTTGTGCGAGTAACGCATCACTCTGGTTTTTGGATTTGACTTCTACAAGCACATCTCCTGAGGACAGTTTTTTTTGCTTCATATTCTTCGCCTATGTTAGATACTAGACACTTTTGTAGTACAAACACTGATAGAGTGGCCACTGGAGCGTTTTGCTCAACAACCCGAACTACCAGGAACTGTGGAAAATTTTCAGCCCATTTCTGAGTTGTAACTTTGATTCCTTCGGTGCGGTACTGTTTCCGGTTCCGATCGTTCTTTCTTAAAGGGGGAAATTGAGAATCCATGCGCCATGTATGGATTAAGGGTTCCTATTGTATCACCTGTGTTTCACCCTTATAGACACAAGAAGGTCCCGAAGCCTCCCACGTAGTAAACAGACGGGGAGCCCGTCGACTGGGGCTTGACCATGGCCCCGACAGCCACCGTTCATGGCTTCTACCCTTCACCTTACAACCTGTCGCCACGGTGCGGATTACAGCTTCGGTATGGGGGCTAAGGGTCCGTGGTGGCGCCAAGCACCATCACCTTGAGTCTCAAGGTGCCCTTGCTGGTTCTTGGTATCATCCACAAGATTATTTCTGAATACGAATTTGCTTAAATTGGTAAAACACTCAATCTAAAACATGTCAATATCGCTGACAAAGCACACGTATTCCAACTGCAGTAAATAAAAATAAATATATCACCAAATGCAACAATCAATGGCATGATGCCATTCTTTCAGTAGAATAAAATCTGTCTTCCGTTGTAAATCTGGAATCCTTTATAATTCAGACAGCTGAATACCACATGAGGTTTCGTCGTGAAATATACATGTATTTATTCCGGATTTTCTTACCTTAAGACCCGATAATACTTCACAGCATGAAAGAACTGAGATCACAGTACTTCGTACTTTATATTGCTCCAGAGATAAGTTTCTCTGCTGACCGCATCATCCGACGCTTACAATTTTTGACAGAAAATGTCAGACAGGAGGCAGATAATACTAAGGGTGGTGCTATTCGCTTTCATAGTTTGGAAATGAAGCTCATGGTGGACATGTTATGGCCCTACCTGTCATTACCTTTAAACAACAAGAAATAGGCGGCGGAGGTTGCGTTTTGCAAAACTGCATGGAGTTTTTGCTGTGTGCAACATAAATGACAAGCCTTCACAACTGATACTAAATGCACTCCCTACAGCCTTAGGCTATCGAGGTGCACTGGTTTAAACACAACACACTCTTCACCTCGTCGCGGCCCAAGGGGCAATTCAGGTTTTTCAAAGGTGTTGCATTTTAGCGATGGCTCATAGTGCTTCACTTATTTGCAAAATATTGCATTCCAATTGTGTCATATGAGATAAGTTCATTGGAGAGCTTTAACTTGAATTCTGTCATATGAGTTAAGTTCATTAGAGAGGTTTAACTTGCCCTAAATGCATTACAGCTGTCTACTGCTAAAGTGGCAGCAGCTTGCAGTAACAACAGGTTGTGTAAAAACATTTGTAACTGGCATATTATATGCAACTGCTAGTGCACAGGCACCGGCAAAGGCAATGGTTAGGGTACGCTAGTTTCTCCTACACAGGAGTATGCATGCTCCACCAGAAAATAGTTTTTCTCCTCCATCTCCTCAACCAGATTGGAATGTGAAGTAGGCTGTAATTGGTAGATTATACCTTTGCATTAAGTTCATAAGCATTTCTCCTTGTCTGCGCCACAGTTCATTGTTGCTACGACTGCGAGAGCAGGGTGCTTGTTTACGGCACCTGTAAAAAATCCTGTTTACAGGTGCTGTTTACACCTGTTTTGGTAATCTTTAACAAAACAAATAACTTGTAGTAATTTTCAAGAAATTTAGCTCTCTTCGAATTCCACTGTGGTGTTTTGCAAACTCTCAGGTTGGCACGTCTGCACAGGAATTGACTGGAGGATGTGATTCCGCGTGAATAAGTGCACTTGTGCGCATAACACCTTTTCGGCAACGTTCTGCTGCACAGAATGTCATAAGCTTTAGTATGAATTGGTCACTACCTGACAAACCGGCTGCTCCTTTGTTAGTTGGAATATACCATTATTGTAAAAAAAACATTTGATGTTCTAACAAAAAGAATTGTGCCCTCTAATCCCTCAATTCTCCTCACTTGATGCCTAGCGTTATAATAGCATGGTCGACAGCATGAGAGTCAGTGTGCTGTATAATTATGTGTGCGGTAGGGTTGAGGGGGAGGGGGTGGCTACAATAACTTTAGCAACTTTACCGGATGACGAATCGGTATCTTGGAATGCTGTTTGTTTCGTCCAGCCATTGTTAGCAAACTTCACTTTGGTTGTAGCAATAAGCATACTGTAGTTTTCTAGCGCTGCCCCCAACATATATAATGTGTAGGCATCTGTGTTAAAAAAAAGACCAGAGGCTAAGGTACATTTAGACCAATAAATTTGTAGCTTACACCTGTGGAAACTACTAGTGAATGAAAGCTCACCCAGGAGAAGTGCTCGTAATATTTCGTCTCATTATAATAACGCTGAAGCTTTCAACAGCATTTGAGCTTAGACTACCTTAAAGATGACCAATTTCCTTTGTCAATTAAGGCAAAGGTTCCACATGAAGACAGAAACTTGAAACCATAAACAGCGGCATGAATATAAACAGCGCTGAATGTTTCGCAATCTTGCGGCTGGTTAACATATTGCCCAACCCATTTTTTTCCACAGGCTGTTCTTTACTATTTTACTGTCATAGCCAATTTAATTCTGATGTCCTTATTTTTTAATATTTGGTAAATATATATTTTCTTCATCGGCTTTCAACTAAATGCGTATTCATAATGTGCCTTCTGTTGCGACAACGGCATGACCATTGTCGGTCGACGAAGCTGAGTGTAAACGATGCAACAACCATGCTCCTATAACGACCGCCAGCACAGGCCTCATGGCACAAACTAGTACGTGGTTTCGAATACTGGGCCGCGGTAAGCGAGTACATCAGACAGACAGACAGATAGATGGATATTTTTTTCCTGCCGAAACCAATTTGTGATTATGAGGCACGCTGTAGTGGAGGACTCCGGAAATTCCGACAACCTGGGCTTCTTTAACGTGCACCTAAACCTAAATACACGGGTGTTCTCGCATGTCGCCCCCATCGAATTGCGGCCGCCGTGGCCGGAATTCGATCCCGCGACCTCGTGCTCAGCAGCCTAACACCATAGCCACTGAGCAACCACGGCGGCTGATAGATAGATAGATAGATAGATAGATAGATAGATAGATAGATAGATAGATAGATAGATAGATAGATAGATAGATAGATAGATAGATAGATAGATAGATAGATAGATAGATGTTCGCCGTGATACCGTCGCCTTCATCTCTTTGTTCTCATACTATTCTGTTGTCACCCAAATGTTGTCCTGACGTCATCATTACGCTGTCGTCTTACCATCGCCATCACTTCAGAAAAGTTATGCTATTTTCAAGCTGTAGTCATACATTTTTCACCTTCCTATCGTAACATGTTCTCATCATTCGATCGTACCTATGCTGCCATTGTTATGCCTCGTCGTCCCTCATTTGTCGTCTTACCCATCACGGTCGTCCCGTAATCTTCGCATACTCGTCATTTTGTCATAGTTTTCAGAACGTCATGTTCACGCTGGTCATCTACATACCCATATCTGTCTTCAGGTCACCGTGGTAATGCCGCCTCAGTCGTTTCATCCAAATGGTTCTTTCTTCGCTACTAAATTGTCACAGCGTCGACTACATGCAGTCGTCGTTTTGCCGTCATGGTTATGCCCGCCCTCCCGAGCGAGGGTGGCAAATTGGGCCGCCCCCGGGGGCAATAAATGCCGAAGAAAATAGGATCCCAGAACGACCACTGCGTATTTCTGATATAGCCTGTGTGCCGCAAACGTGTCTCTACATTGCTTGAATATTATTGGCATTATCATCGGCACTCATCGCGAGAACGGTTCTTTGGCAATGTTCGCCTAAATATTTTATCCGGCGTTTCAACTTTCTGCAGCAAAACGCGTGCAAGCATGCGAAAGTGTCGCGCTCCACGTGCCTCACGTAGCACAGAGCACTGCTACGGAAATTAATTTTGAACAACTCACCTTAATCAATGGCTGGCTTGGCGACCGGAAAAAAGTGACAAGGCGCTGTTGCAATTGCTGGCTCCTGCTCTGCGCAAGCAGCTGCTCCAAGCTGTGTGCTAGATGTAGACGTTTGGGCGATAATAAGTACGACAGAAGTGGACTACATCAACGTCATTTTCTTATTTATTGCTGCTGTTACACCTCCATTTATCACCTTTACGCAGCAAGATAATGAGCCACTTAGGTACGTCAATTCTTAGAAGCCTCTTATGAGTGCGCTCTTATCACTAAATCTACGCGCGTAGTCCTGTACTCATTTTAAATAACTAGCTGTTCATATTGTTCGGCACAACAGTCAAACGCTGAAAAAACGCTAGGGAAAGCGGTGTGAGCAGGGGCACGTTGAAAAACGATTTAACCAACGTGCAGTTATACAATTGAACTTACGCAATTTTCTGCATTTAATATTATGTAGTATGGTCTATATATATATATATATATATATATATATATATATATATATATATATATCTACCAATTTATATTGCCAATAAATACCAGAAAAAGAATTCTGCAGCGTCCTCAAAACGACTGCTAACGAAACAACCTAGGGGCCTTCTCGTATCAAGTACCCCTGTCTACAATCTTTTGGCTCAGCTTAGCAGGAATACTATGAATTCAATATTATGGTAATATACAAAACACTCCCACATTTCATAAATCGGTATTTGGCCATTATAGGTTTGAATAAAACTTTGAATGTACATTTTGCTATAACTCATGCCTGCAACAGATTTATTTGCATCAATATGTTCCTTCTTTTTTTTCTTCTAATGCTTTAGGCGTCCATTTCCCCATATGGACTGCTGAACAGTTACTGTTTCCCTCCACTTCAATACTAGTGTTGCTGGGGGTCGGCACTTCGAATGGATCTTGCTGGGTGAATATCCTAGCATTACTTTACTGTGTGCTGAATCGTCTTTTTTTATTTTCTTGCAGCAGATACATGTCTCAAGGTGTTGCGAATCTATCTATCTATCTATCTA
This sequence comes from Dermacentor variabilis, assembly GCF_050947875.1. Taxonomy (NCBI): domain Eukaryota; kingdom Metazoa; phylum Arthropoda; class Arachnida; order Ixodida; family Ixodidae; genus Dermacentor; species Dermacentor variabilis. Next base: position 136,278,143 of record NC_134575.1, read on the forward strand.
TCTATCTATCTATCTATCTATCTATCTATCTATCTATCTATCTATCTATCTATCTATCTATCTATCTATCTATCTATCTATCTATCTATCTATCTATCTATCTATATATATATCTATCTATCTATCTATCTATTTATCTATCTATCTATCTATCTATCTATCTATCTCTTTATCTGTCTGTCTGTCTGTCTGTCTGTCTCTCTCTCTGTCTATCTATCTATCTCTTTATCTATCTCTTTATCTGTCTCTTTATCTCTATATATATCTCTTTATCTATTTCTTTATCTTTATCTTTATCTGTCTCTTTATCGATCTCTTTATCTGTCTTTTTATCGATCTCTTTATCTGTCTGTCTGTCTGTCTGATGTACCCTTATACCGCGGCCCAGTATTCAAAAACTCCTACTAGTTTGTGCTATGAGGCCTTTGCTCGGGGTTGTGATATGGTCATGGTCGTTGCATCGTGTACACAAGCTCGTCGTCACACTTCGTTGTCGTCACACTTCCGACGACGACCCTTTTACCCAAGCTATCTGATAGCTTGATACGCAGTTCTGTTGTCGTGGTGGTTGCATCGCTTCAATTACATCTTCGTCATCCAATGTTCGTGAAGCAGCCATCGTCACACCTCTTATGCCGCCCTCTACATAACAGCTTGGGCCACTAGGTATGCTCTCGTGGTGGTATCATCTATCCTGGACGTTGCATTGTCGTAATTTCAGCTTTGTACCCCAACTCCGGTCATGGCATCGTCGCTACGCCATCGTCGTCACGCTTTAGTCTTCATGCATTCGTTATCAGCTGATTCTCATTGTGTCGTGATTGTTTCAATATAATTACTTGAAGTTTGTTCTTCCGATTTTCATCATACCGTCATCTTCACGGTTTTGTTATCATATTATCAGCAACACACAGTCGGCGTCAAAGATTCGTTGTTATATCATCGTCACTATCCGATTTTTCTCATTGCTGTGCCATACTATCGTCGTCCGTACGTCATTGTCACAATACTACCGTGCTGCGGGCTTCATCACGTTGTCGTCTTACCATCGCCATCGCTTCCGCAATATATACCTATTTCGTCGTGCCCCCACAATTACATGACCATCACCTCTAAATCTGCATGATTGCTTGTTGATTCTATGCTAACTGAAAACCTAGGTAAAACTGGAGGAGATGGTAAACCCGACAACTGCAGCAAATAGTTGAGAGACAGGGTGCGCTCTGCAACCTCGACACTAATGAGATGCGCAGCAACTGACAGTGGAACATGATCGGGCGGAAGGGCCCCAAAAGATGGCTCCTTGATAATCTGCGACAGATTTAAAACGAAAGACGGCGTACGGTATGAAAAGTTGGTTAATAACTGGAGCGGTTCTGAGAGCTTTTATTCCACACACACACACACACGCACACGCACACGCACATGCCCACGCACACGCACGCACGCACGCACGCACGCGCACGCACGCACGCACACGCACACATTTATATACAGGATATACTTCTTCACATCCTGCGTTTGAGAATTAGCATGCAGTGTAGGCGCACATAGAACAGCAAGCACAAACATTTAATTTTGACGCTGCTAGCGGGCTCCAGCCTTTATCGAGAGTGCGATTCCAGGCACCCAGAGCTCAATTTGTACATTATCTCTGCAAGAGCAAGTGTACAAATTGTGTGATATATGAGTTATGTACGAAGTACATAAAATATGACAAAGAAAACATAGGGCGTTGTGAATGCAGGGCGCTGTGTGAGAATAAAATATACGTAGTTTATGAATATTAATAATTGCACATGCAATAGCAAGCAAAAGGGAGGGGTGAGACAGAAAGACTAGCCGGTGGAATGCAGGCAAGAGGGGTCACATGTTAGCATAGATCATGCGAGTTGTCGCAGTTGCCAGAAGAGTGCTTCTCTTGTTCTTTGTCTTTCCTTAATGCAGCTTAATTCTGCGCCACCACGAGGACGGTTAGTACTTTCCCTGTCGTTTATATCACAACCATAGAGTGACGTCCACTAAACTCTGAGTTCCGCGAAGTGTATGCCATTGAATTCGTTGCACAGTTGGTATCCTTCGTGAATACAGGTGAAATTGTTTGTTTTATATGCAGAGTCTGCGCGTGTATGAAAAAGAATAACGAAAATTGATTAAATATGTGCAGAAGGGCGAGCAAGAACTCTAATTAATGAAGGAAGGATAGGTAGACAGCTTCGTAAACACGCTATATTCAATGTACCCTATATCTCCATGATGTATATTTAGTAATGTAAAATAAGCTTGGAATTATATATATATATATATATATATATATAGGCCGCCGTAGGAATCTGAACCTGGCAACGTTTAACGCTAGAACGTTATCTAGTTAGGCTAGTCTAGCAGTGCTATTGGAGGAATTAGAGAGCAGTACACGGGATATAATAGGGCTCAGTGAAGTTAGGCGGACGAAAGAAGCATATACTGTGCTGAAAAGCGGGCACGTCCTGTGCTACCGGGGTTTAGCGTAGAGACGAGAACTAGGAGTCGGATTCCTGATTAATAAGCATATAGATGGTAACATACAGGAATTCTATTCCATTAGCGAGAGGGTGGCAGGTCTTGCTGTAAAACCTAATAAGAGGTGTAAATTGAAGTTTGTACAGGTCTACGCCCCTACATCCAGTCATGATGACCAGGAAGTCGAAAGCTTCTATGAAGACTTGGAATCGACGACGTGTAAAGTCAAAACGAAATACACTATACTGATGGGCGACTTCAATGCCAGGATAATCAAGCAGCAGGCTTGGCTGGAAACAGGTCAGTGGGGGAATATGGCATTGGCTCTAGGAATATCAGGGGAGAGTTATTAGTAGAGTTTGCAGAACAGGATAATATGCGGATAATGAATATCTTCCGCAAGCGGGATAGCCGAAAGTGGACGTGGAGGAGCCCGAACGACGAGACTAGAAATGAAATAGACTTTATACTCGGCGCTAACCATGGCATCATACAAGATGAGGACGTGCTCGGCAAGGTGCGCTGCAATGACCATAGATGGTAAGAACTCGAAATAGCCTAGACATAAGGAGGGAACGGAAGAAACTGGGACATAAGAAGCCGATCAATGAGTTAGCGATAAGAGGGAAAATAGAGGAATTCCGGATCAAGCTACAGAACAGGTATTCGGCTCAGGAAGAGGACCTTAGTGCTGAAGGTATGAACGACAATCTTATGGGCATCATTAAGGAATGTGCAATAGAAGTCGGTGGTAACTCCGTTAGACTGGATGCCAGTAAGCTATCGCAGGAGACGGAAGACCTGATCAAGAAACGCCCAATGTATGAAAACCTCTAACGTTAAAGCTAGAATAGAACTGGCAGAACTTTCCAAGTTAATCAACAAGCGTAAGACAGCTGACATAACGAAGTATAATATGGATAGAATTCAACATGCTCCCAGGAACGGAGGAAGCCTAAAATCAGTGAAGAAGAAATTAGGAATGGGCAAGAACCAGATGTATGCGTTAAGGGACAAAGCCGGCAATATCATTACTAATATGGATGAGACCGTGCAAGTGGCTGAAGAGTTCTATAGAGATTTATACAGTACCAGTGGCACCCACGACGATAATGGAAGAGAGAATAGTCTAGAGGAATTTTAAATCCCACAAGCAACACCGGAAGAAGTAAAGAAAGCCTAGGGAGCTATGCAAAGGGGGAGGCAGGTGGGGGGATGCAGGTAACAGCAGATTTGTTGAAGGATGGTGGGCAGATTGTTCTAGAAAAACTGGCCACCCTGTATAGGCAATGCCTTATGACTTCAAGCGTACCGTAATCTTGGAAGAATGCTAACATAATCCTAATCCATAAGAAAGGGGACGGCAAAGACTCGTAAAATTATAGACCAACCAGCTTACTGTCCGCGGCCTACAACGTATTTACTAAGGTAATTGCAAATAGAATCAGGAACACCTTAGATTTCCTTCAATCTAAAGACCAGGCCGGATTCCGTAAAGGCTACTGAACAACAGACCCTATTCACACTATCAATCAGGTGATAGAGAAATGTGCGGAATATAACCAACCCTTATATATAGGTTTCATTGATTACGAGAAAGCGTTTGATTCAGTCGAAACCTCAGTAGTAATGGCAGCATTACGGAATCAGGGTGTAGACGAGCCGTATGTAAAAATACTGAACGATATCTATAGCGGCTCCACAGCCACCGTAGTCCTCCATAAAGAAAGCAACAAAATACCAATAAAGAAAGCCGTCAGGCAGGGAGATACGATCGCTTCATTGCTATTCACAGCATGTTTACAGGAGGTATTCCGAGACCTGGATTTGGAAGAACTGGGGATAAGAGTTAACGGAAAATACCTTAGTAACTTGCGATTCGCGGATGATATTGCCTTGCTTAGTAACTCAGGGGACCAAATGCAATACATGCTCACTGACCTGGAGAGGTAAAGCAGAAGGGTGGGTCTAAAAATTAACCTGCAGTGAACTAAAGTAATGTGTAACAGTCTCGGAAGAGTACAACAGTTTACAATAGCTAGCGAGGCACTGGAAGTGGTAAGGGAATACATCAACTTATGACAGGTAGTGACTTCAGATCCGGATCGTGATACTGAAATAGTCAGAAGAATAAGAATAGGCTGGGTGCGTTTGGCAGGCATTCTCAGATCATGAACAGCAGGTTACCATTATCCCTCAAGAGAAAAGTGTATAAAGACTGTGTATTACCCGTACTCACGTACGAGACAGAAAGCTGGAGGCTTACGAAAAGGGTTCTACTTAAATTGAGGACGACGCAACGAGCTGTGGAACGTAAAATGATGTGTGTAACGTTAAGGGATAAGAAAAGAGCAGATTGGGTGAGGGAACAAAAGCGAGGTAATGACACCTTAGTTGACATCAAGAAAAAGAAATGGGCACGGGCAGGACATGTAATGAGGAGGGAAGATAATCGATGGTCATCAAGTGTTACGGAATGGCTTCCAAGTGAAGGGAAAAGTAGCAGGGGGCGGCAGAAAAGTAGGTGGTCGGATGAGATTAAGAAGTTTGCAGGGCCGACATGGCCACAATTAGTACATGACCGGGGTAGGTGGAGAAGTATGGGAGAGGCCTTTGCCCTGCTGTCGGCGTAACCAGGCTGATGATACATACATACATACATTATATATATATATATATATATATATATATATATATATATATATATTGACACGTGTACTTATCTTTATCGGGCGACCACGTTTGGCCGCCTAACAAATGTTATCGTGCAACGCAGGACGCGCCTGCATCTAAAAGAAGTTTCTGGAATGTTATCGATGGTTCCCTCCACTGTCTTTCACCGCAACTTGTGTAATCAGATAGCATGTATGCGCGACGCGAATAGTGCAGAACTTTGTGGAAGGCACGCGGGTCCTATCGGTTAATGTGGAACATTCCACGACTGATCTATAAAAGCCGACGCGCTTGACCCGCTGATCAGATTTTCGACGACCGCCGACAGTGTTCGCCGCTCTCGTTGTGCTTTAAGTGTAGCCTGTTTTGTGGGCACAGGTTCGCCCAATAAAAGCTAGTTTTGCTTTTCACAGTGTTGCTACTATGTTCTTTACGTCACGACCACGTGACATCTGGTGGAGGCGCTTGTGCGTTCATGTACCGAACGCCCCCGCAAAGCCGCGATCCAAGCCCGAAGCCCGAGCACAAAACCACGTCGCCCAAGACCAGCGTGCTAGCCGCCGACTGCAAGGACTGCCCCCAGAGCACGGACTCCTACCTGAGACGAGCAGGAAGATTGCCACCAAGTCCTCCCCAATGACAGCCCCAGCATCGCCCGTCGTGCTGCAGCAGCCCAGGGAGCCTCCCACGTTCCGCGGTTCAACATTCGAGGACCCGGAAACCTGGCTCGAGACATACGAGAGGGTCGCTGCATTTAACAGCTGAAACAGCGACGACAAACTGCGACATGTCTTCTTCGCATTGGAAGACGCTGCCAGGACGTGGTTCGAGAACACAGAAGCCACCTTAACGACCTGGGACCTTTTCCGAAGCGGCTTCCTGCACACATTCGCAAGCGTCGTACGCCGAGAACGAGCACAAGCGCTATTAGAAACCCGGGTGCAACTACCAAATGAGACCACAGCGATTTTTACCGAAGAAATGAGCCGCCTATTCCGCCACGCCGACCCGGAAATGCCCGAGGAGAAGAAAGTCCGCCTACTGATGCGTGGTGTAAAGGAGGAACTTTTCGCGGGAATGGTACGGAGCCCACCGCAGACCGTCGAGGAGTTTCTTCGCGAAGCCACCAGCATCGAGAAGACACTGGAAATGCGGAAACGGCAATTCAACCGCCGCTCTAACTTGACAAACTACGCCGGAGTTCAGTCACTGGCCACCGACGACCTGCGCGAGACTACCCGAGCGGTCGTGCGGGAGGAGCTGCAAAAGCTGTTCCCGTCATCACAGCCTGTGGCGTCGATTGCCAACGCCGTACGTGAGGAGGTCCAACAACAACTCGGAGTAGCCCTTGAATTACCGCAACCCCAGCCCGAAGCGATGACCTACGCCGCCGTCGTACGCCGTCAAGGTCCTCCTCCGCGACCGCGCCAGGGCCCTGTAACGCCGCAATTCCGTCGACCACCACCGCCGCCGCCGACAGCACGCCCACCCGTCGCCCACCAGGGCTACCCGAGGAAGACCGACGTTTGGCGCGCTCCTAACCACCGCCCACTCTGCTACCACTGCGGGGAAGCGGGTCACGTCTACCGACGATGTCCATACCAGGAAATGGGACTGCGAGGTTTCGCCGTCAACGCTCCGCGCCCGCAGCAAGGTGGACGCCCTCGTTATATCGCTGACTACCTCGCGGCTACTCAGTGAAGCTCTCGACGACCGTCGCGTTCACCATCACGAGGCCGCTACCTGTCGCCGCAGCGCCGACCATACACTGGCCCAGCGCGGGGCCGGTCAGCGAGCCCATATCCGGGAAACTAAAAGCAGCAACCGATAGAGGGGCGGTTGCTGTCCGTCGAACTGTCGAAGATCCTCCGCCGCCGACGAAGACGCCGAAGAAACTACCTCGACGACATAACGACACGCCGCCGTCCCGACGAAGTCTGGATGGAAAGAATGCGATGACGAAAGACGACCTGACGACGTCACATACCAGCCACAGGTCAACGCGACGCAGTCGTGATCCGACGCCAAGACCGAACTGTAATGCAAGACAAAGAGCCACCGACCTCGACGTGCTTCTCGACGGCCACGCAGTCACCGCCTTAGTCGACAGAGGGGCTGATTACTCCGTCATGAGTGGACACATCGCCGCCCAGTTGAAGAAAGTTAGAACTGCATGGGAAGGCCCTCAAATTCGAACCGCTGGAGGACACCTCATTACGCCGACTGGAGTCTGCACGGCAAGAATTACCGTTCATGACCGGACTTACCCTGCCACCTTCGTTATCCTCCAACAGTGTTCACGAGACGTCATTCTCGGCATGGACTTCCTGAACCAACACGGCGCAACCATCGACCTGAAGTCGAAGTCAATAACGCTGTCGGAAGACCAAGCGATACCGCCGGAGAGCCCTCGTAGTCACCACGCCTTGAGGGTGCTCGAAGATCAAGTGAGCATCCCGCCTCGCTCCAGCATTGTCATTTCGGTCGGCACCGAAACACCTGCTGACGTAGAAGGCGTCATCGAAGGCGACCAACGTCTACTGCTCGACCGTGAAATTTGCGTCGCAAGAGGGATCGCTCGACTGCCTGGAGGAAACACGAAGGTGTTGCTGACAAACTTCAGCCAGGAGTTCAAGCACATCAACAAGGGCACGACGATCGCATACATCGAGGAAATTCAGGAAACGAGCGATGCGTTTGTCCTCTCGGATTCTGTCGCATCTACCCCGACGACCGCAGTTCCCGAGCCAGACTTCGACATAAATCCAAGTCTCCCCGTCATTAAGAAGCAACAGCTCAGAAGTCTGCTTCGACGATACAAAGACTGCTTTTCGACGTCATCGAGGATTCGACAAACCCCAGTCGCAAAGCATCGCATAATAACTGAAGAGTGCGCTCGACCACTCCGCCAGAGCCCTTACAGAGTTTCGTCGCGAGAACGCGAAGCTATAAGACACCAAGTCGACGAAATGCTGAGTGACGACATCATCCAGCCGTCGAAAAGCCCGTGGGCCTCTCCAGTAGTTTTAGTTAAGAAAAAGGACGGAACCCTACGTTTCTGCGTCGATTATCGTCGATTGAACAAAATCACGAAGAAAGACGTATACCCCCTCCCACGGATAGACGACGCATTGGATCGGCTCTGCAATGCTATATACTTCTCATCGATGGACCTCAAGTCTGGCTACTGGCAAATAGAAGTCGACGAAAGGGATTGCGAAAAGACCGCCTTCATCACACCAGACGGCCTCTACGAGTTCAAGGTTATGCCATTCGGATTGTGCTCGACGCCTGCAACGTTCCAGCGCGTCATGGACACGGTATTAGCAGGATTGAAGTGGCAGACCTGTCTCGTTTACTTGGATGACGTCGTCGTCTTCGCGGGAAATTTCGACGATCACCTCAAGCGGCTTGCGACAGTACGAGAAGCCATCAAGTCATCAGGGCTCACTCTGAAGCCGGAAAAGTGCCGCTTTGCTTACGATGAGCTTCTGTTCCTAGGCCACGTAATCAGCAAATCGGGTGTCCGCCCAGACCCGCAAAAGACAGCTGCGATCGCACAGTTCGTAGATTCCTTGGCATGTGTGCCTACTACAGGCGCTTTGTCAAGGATTTTTCACGCATCGCTGAGCCGTTGACACGTCTAACTAAATGTGATGTTGAGTTCAAGTGGGAAACGCCGCAGTCCGACGCATTTGAAGAACTCAAACGACGCATGCAGTCGCCGCCGGTACTTGCGCACTTCGACGAGTACGCCGATACCAAAATCCATACTGACGCCAGTAGCCTAGGCCTCGGTGCCGTTCTAGTCCAGAGGAGAAACGGAGTCGAACAGGTGATAGCTTACGCTAGCCGGTCACTGTCAAAAGCGGAAGGCAACTATTCTACGACCGAAAAGGAATGCCTCGCCATCGTTTGGGCTACAGCTAAATTTCGCCCTTATCTTTATGGCAGGCCATTCAAAGTCGTCAGTGACCATGACGCGTTGTGTTGGCTAGCGAATAGAAAGGATCCTTCAGGACGACTAGCGCGGTGGAGCCTCAGACTACAAGAATACGACATCACTGTCACCTACAAGTCCGGGCGAAAACACTCCGATGCCGATTGCCTATCACGCGCCCCCATTGACCCGCCGCCGCAAGACGACGAGAATGACGACGCCTTCCTTGGAATGATAAGCGCGGAAGACTTCGCTGCACAGCAACGGGCAGACGCGGAGCTAAAAGGCCTCGTCGAATATTTGGAAGGGCACACCGTCGTTGTCCCCAGGGCATTTAAGCGCGGATTATCTTCCTTCACGCTTCAAAACAATCTACTCGTGAAGAAGAACTTTTCACCAGTCCGCGCCAACTACCTTCTTGTTGTCCCGTCAGGACTTCGTCCAGAAGTATTGCACGCCCTACATGACGATCCGACCGCTGGACACCTAGGATTTTCCCGGACACTATCGAGGATACAAGAAAAGCATTATTGGCCGCACCTGACCGCCGACGTCGCCCGTTATTTCATAACATGCCGAGACTGTCAGTGACGCAAGACACCGCCGACAAGGCCAGCCGGATTACTACAGACAATCGAGCCTCCTTGCCGACCATTCCAGCCGATCGGGATGGACTTGCTGGGACCCTTTCCGACGTCAACAACCGGAAATAGGTGGATCGTCGTGGCGACGGACTACCTCACCCGCTTCGCTGAAACTAAAGCACTGCCGAAAGGTAGCGCAGCCGAAGTGGCGAAATTCTTTGTCGAAAACATCCTGCTGCGACATGGCGCCCCAGAAGTCCTCATCACCGACAGAGGAACGGCCTTTACAGAGGATCTCACCCAAGCCATTCTGAAATACAGTCAGACAAGGTACAGGAGGACAACGGCCTACCACCCGCAGACGAATGGTCTTACGGAGCGGCTGAATAAGACCCTCGGCGACATGCTAGCGATGTACGTCGACGTCGAACACAAGACCTGGGATGCCGTCCTGCCGTACGTAACATTCGCTTACAACACGGCGGTGCAAGAAACAGCACAGATCACGCCGTTCAAGCTGGTCTACGGCAGGAACCCGACGACGACGCTCGACGCCATGCTGCCGCACGTCACTGACGAGGAGAACCTTGACGTCGCTACCTATCTCCAGCGCGCCGAAGAAGCCCGACAACTCGCCCGCCTACGGATCAAAAACCAGCAGCGTACCTACAGCCGACACTACAACCTCCGACGACGCTTCGTCGAGTACCAGCCCGGCGACCGTGTTTGGGTATGGACCCCAATACGCCGACGAGGACTGAGTGAGAAACTACTGCGACGCTATTTCGGACCCTACAAGGTCATCCGACGTATTGGCGCACTGGACTATGAGGTCGTGCCAGACGGCATTTCGCATTCACAGCGGCGCCGCGCACGACCTGAAGTGGTCCACGTGGTGCGTCTTAAACCATTTTACAGACGCTAACGAACTTCCCTTATTTTGTTGTTTTCTTTGCTACGAGTGCTTATTTATTACTTTCGTTTGTTTGCAGCATCAGGTCGATGCTTTTTAAGAGGGGGGTAATGACACGTGTACTTATCTTTATCGGGCGACCACGTTTGGCCGCCTAACAAATGTTATCGTGCAGCGCAGGACACGCCTGCATGTAAAAGAAGTTTCTGGAATGTTATCGATGGTTCCCTCCACTGTCTTTCACCGCAACTTGTGTAATCTGATTGCATGTATGCGCGACGCGAATAGTGCAGAACTGTGTGGAAGGCACGCGGGTCCTGTCGGTTAATGTGGAACATTCCACGACTGATCTATAATAGCCGACGCGCTTGACCCGCTGATCAGATTTTCGACGATCGCAGACTGTGTTCGCCGCTCTCGTTGTGCTTTAAGTGTAGCCTGTTTTGTGGGCACAGGTTCGCCCAATAAAAGCTAGTTTTGCTTTTCACAGTGTTGCTACTGTGTTCTTTACGTCACGACCATGTGACAATATATATATATATAAGTACAAAGAGCACAGGCGCGATTTTTTTCATACATTTTGGGCTTATTTTGCTACAGAGCTTCCGTAGGTAGACGTACAGTTGTAGGTGGAGCAGTCTGTTTTTACAGAACTTGTCCAACGACGGAAACTATAGGGCAAGTATATCCAAGATAACTGCGAAGCTGTGCTTCTCATCTTTGTAAGTACGTTAGCCGCACCGTAGAATCCAATCACATTATATGTATATATAATCTGCGTGCACGGGTCTGTCTGTGTATTGATCGACAAATTAGTAGTGCCGGTGACCACAGGTCAGTTCTCCGTTATATTGCGATAAATCAGGGTATGCGGGTTTTAAGATAACATCGGTTGAAGCACGTCCTCTATATTCTAGATGTCATTGGAGCCACAAAACTTCAAGCTTAATCAGTGTAGGCGCTCACGTACCACGTAAGCGAAATGTATTTGATATTGAACACTTCCTTGATATTCCTCAAGACCTCATATTTGAGCAGCCCCATACACGCACAATTCTATATATGCTACTTTTACAGCTACAGAGAAGCTTTTACAGCTACAAATTTTTGACTAGCAGTGTTTCAGAGAACACGTGTGCTCTTCGTAATAGAAAAAATTAAGCGACATATTGAATTTTAACATGCTATATTCTGGGCTTATACGTGTATCGGGAGCGAACAGAATATAGGAGCGCAACATATTTTCCGCAGTCAGTGACTAAATTTTTTGTCTACGACTTTCGTCTTTTAGGGACCATTGCGCATGTACTATTGGGTGTGTTCCACTCGGTATTTGCCCAATCTTGGCCAGTTGGGAATAATGGCTAAGTGCATGTTGTACACAATGCTCGCACAGTCGTTAGTGTGACAAGACAAGTGCCGTACTACTCACTGCAAACTGCATGATGTTCAGCTTTCGACAATCGTTAGAAAAAATATTCTTTTATCCCCATGACAGCGTTCCGCTGCCGCCTCAAACTGTATATTTTTGGTTTTGTCGTTGCATTTCAGCGTACCTTTTGCGTGGTGCATTTCATTTCATTTTACTATACTGTCAGCCTCATATGGTCTATTACAGGATTAAAGAAAAGAAAACATACATGCACAAAAACGGCCATGGCTTAGCTTGGTTAAGCCTGGTGATTGCGAAGCAATAGTGTGTTATTCTCGGATCAGCTGGTAGTATGGCGGGTGGTAGTCTTGGGTTATGCTAGTTATGCTAGAGCGGAGCTGTTTTATACAGTTGGTGTGACGTCATACCGACCCTAGCGCCCCTGGTGAGAGGAGCGGGAGTTAGGCCGCCGTTGGTGGCTACCGCCTCGCCTCGCGACGGCGTGAGATGGGGCCCCGTTTTTACACAGTTGGTGTGACGTCACTCTAGGTCACGTGGTGTGACGTCACGCAGCGAGGTTACGCTAAAGGTCAATGGTGCCTACCACCGCCTCGCCACGGAACGGGCTGAAGTGCGACCTAAAGTAGTATTGCTACGCAATAAAAACTCAACTACTCACTATGCAACATCCTAACACTCTCTGAATAACATATACAGTAGAATCATACAATCAAAGAATAGCAAAGTCAGTTTACTCTGATGCCCAGAAAACAAGCATCATCTGAAACTACAACATCCTAGAACACTACGTCATTAAGGTTTTCCATGACAGAAGCCACACATTCAGATAGAACAACAGAGCAGCTGTACCCCTGTACCCAAAAAAATCATTGTGCGGTCTCGGAGGAGGAAGGTACATGTTTCCCAAGTTTTTATTTCTACGTACTTTTATTTGTCAATTTTTTGTTGATCGTTAATTACGAGATAGAGTAATTTGAGGGTTTCATACTCAGTCTTTTTTTCTAGTGGTTAAAGTAGGCTGGCTTAGAAAGCTCAGTTGGAAAGTTGAAACACTGTTTTTGCTAAATGTAAAAATTGTGGTGACTCGTTGTATTTTATCAAGTTTACTGCAATTACTTTGTGTATGCACATTCTATATAACTTCTTACTCAATAGCTTGCCGTACTTGCGCCTGGTAAACCAAGCATTTTATTTCTGGACTTGAATTGCGCAGGTTTGTGCGAAGTCCCTACGACGCCCTATTGGCTTTAGCACAAATATATTCGATGTGCACATTCCATTCTAAATCTGAAGTTATCAATAAGCCCAAGTATTTATGTTCGTCTACTGAGGCAAGTTTATGTTCAATTATAGAGTACGTTCGTTCTAGGTTGCGTTTCTTTCCTGGATACGCTCATCACAAGTGACTGTCCTGCATTCAAATACATCTCAACCTTACTGCACCATTTTTTGTTATTTTGTGGAGGTTTAGGTTTAGTTCTATTGATCGGAAGAAGTAGCAATTGTATTATACATTGCGCAGTCGTCTACGAAAACCGTAAGAAAACCGTAATGTCTTTGGGCAAACCATTAATAAAAATCAAAAACCAAACAGGGCCCCAGACACTACTTTGGGGAACTCCAGAAATAATGTTAGCAAGTTTTGATGTTATTCTGCTGATGTGAACCTACTGATTTCGACTGGAAAAGTAAGAGAACTATTTGGTTATGTTGTGTTCTTATAGAAAGAGTTATTTTTAACAATAATTTCGGGTGAGACTGCATAAATTTAAACGATCCAGCCAATGAAAATGACATCATATTACACGTTTCTTAAATAGAAACTAAAAATAAATTGACGCAACGAAGTTACTTGCACACGGTTTATGTGAGCCCATCTCCAATGCTCCGTTTCTTAAACCTCACCACCTGTGCTCTGGATCTTCGTAATATTTTCAAGCCTTAGCAACATGCTTTTTCTGAGCCTATTTTTTGTGAACGGCATTTTTTCTTACGATTTCTTTTGTCCTTATCACGATTGAGTTTCCATTGACTGCAAACTTCTCGATAACTTCAGGTACTTAAGCTGGCTACCCATCCACTTCTGGTAACTCAGCACCGCGGAAGCCCGCTCAGCCACTAGCCCTTCTTCCCAGAGACTTTGATACACGGCGACTCTTTCAAGTTATTATCATTAAACGTACGCGATAACAGTACTGCGTTAACAGGCGTATGTTCCTAACAGTACGCAGTTTGATGCTAGCAAAGATCGCTCTTCGTCGTCTTTTCATGCGGATAGTATTTCACTCATCGACGTGTTCTTGGACCAATGCAATACATGCTTATACAAATGACGTCATGTCGCATGTCGTCATATTATATAAACTGCTCACATATGAGCATAGTCTTTCGATAGGTATTTTATTGCCGTCGAATAAAACGCAGCTTCAATATGGTAGTAACGCTGTTTGTAGTTGGAGCTCCACATAGGAAAGTGTTACATATTTATCAGCAAACTGTTAAATTATTGAAAAAGGAAAGAATAAATTTCTAATAAAGAGAACTATTCGCCTTGAAATTTACGGTGTCAATGCTCGCGGCTGCCTTACTCTCGTAATATAGTGTTTTAAAAACAGTGTATCGAAAAGTGCTGTATTCTTTTTCGGTGTCGTATGAACACTATGAATGCGTAATTAGAAATGATGCTTCTGCTAAAAGCACGAGCTCACGTATTATAATGTCGGATTGCTGATATTTTTACGTGCTTGGTTTCCCGTGTCATTCCAGATACCAGGAGGAACACTTGAGATATTTGCACTAGAGGCTTCTGCTCATCTGCCGACAAGCTTGATATCTGGAAAATAGCAACAGCACTGTTAGTTCTATGCCTTTCTAAGTTATCCTAAATTAACATGGACGATGGTCACATATACACGTTGAAAACAACTTTCTTTGTGGTCCAAAGTTCACACGAGGAGACACATGTCGCTTTCTTGAGCACCAGCATAGTAACGAACTTACAGAAATGTATTCGAAGAATTCTCGTGGAACAATGCACAATAGCTCACTGCTTTATCTTTCTTGTCCGCCCCAACATAAGTAGATGTTCTCCTCAATTTGAGATTGTGACATTGATAGGAAAAGACACAAATGGCTAAACCATCATCAAAGTTGTTTTTGTCATGCATATTTGAACGTCGTAAATGTTAATTTATGGATTTATATATTTTTTAATTATTGCAGAAATAGAACGAGCTGCACCTGTGTGACTTTCCAGACATCGAGCTTGTTGGCAGATGCGCGGAAACCTATAGGGCAAACGTCAGCAGTGCTCTTCCTAGTAGCTAGTATGGCATGGGTAACAAGCAATCCGACATTGTATTAGGCACGCTCCTGTTTTTAGAAGAAGCCGCTTTTCAGTTAACGTAGTCATAGAGGGTGTATGATACCGAGAAGAATATACCACTTTCGCATAAATTGTTCTTAAAAAACTATATATATATATATATATTCCACAGCGCCTGCCATTCTACGTGCTGCGCCAGGAGGTTCACCCGCTGCTTGGGCATAGTTCACTGCAGCACCTCCAATCGAATTGGACGCAACTCCGCAACTCCAAGGTTTTCGCCACATGCAGCTGGGGAAATAAAGTAGATCCGAGAAATAGCGTGGGTTCGAGTCCTCGCTAAGCTGCTATCAAGACTTCTTCAAGGGCGAACTTGGCCCAGTAAAAGATGAAAAGGCTATCCTATTCTTCAAGGTTGAGGAGAGGCCGAAAGTTTTCAAAGCTAGAAGCGTGCATTTCGCAATAAAAACTGCTGTCGTACACGAATTATCCAAGCTACAAGAGCTAGGGGTAATTATACCTTTACAACGAGCCCGTATGCTACGCCTGTCATACGAGTGGTGAAATGCCGCGGTTCAGTCAAACTGTGTGATAACTCGACATCGAAAGCTATCCCCTACCAAACGCTCTTAGGCGCACTTACGGGTGCAAAAATTTTACAAAAATTGCCTTAGCAGCGCGCATCAACAGGTCGAAATGAATGACGAGCCCAAGCAATACTTTACGCTGAACGTGCAGAAAGGTGTATTTTTGATCAACCGCCTAAAGTTTGGCATTTCGTCGGCTCCCGCCAGATTTCAGCGCATTATGAATAACGCGTTGAAAGGATGGAATACCGTAACTTGCTGTATCGATAACATACTGATGACCGGCCGCACGGAAGCACAACATTTTCTTAACTTTAAGCAGGGCTGAAACGGCTATCACAACGCGAAATACGCCTAAAGCTTTCGAAGTGTGATTTCTTTCGCGCATGAACTGCAATACTGGGTTCATGTGATCAGGGAAGATGGTAATCGGCCGACAGATGACGAGTGTGTCGCAATCAGAAATGAACGGACTCCGACAGATAAGCAGCAGCTGCAGTCGCGTCTAGGACTCATAAATTACTGTAGAAAGTTTGTTCCGAGTTTTTTATACGTACTTCTTTCCCTGAAAGAGCTCTAACGCAAGGCCGAAGCTCGGGAATGGAACGCCGCTTGTCTAAGTGCGCTGGTATATGCAAACAAACTGCTAACATCAAAACATAGTTTGACTCATACCAACCTCAGTTGACCTTTGTAGCTTTCGTATGATGCTTCTGCCTGTGAAATAGGTGCAGTTCTGCCGCACATTTCACATTGGCAGGTTCAGCCAATCGCTTACGCTTCAGGCACGCTGGCACAGGCTGGACAAGATCATGGCCAATCAGAGAAAGAGGCACTGGCACTAGTTTTCGGCGTCAAGAAGTTTCACTACTACGTTTACGCACGCAATTTTACGTTGCGTGCAGCCTATAAGCCACTTGAGAAAATATTTGGCATCAAAACAGGCATTCCTGCTATAGATGCCGCCAGAATCCGGTGCGGGGCAGTCATAGTTTCTGCGTATTCTTTTTCGTTGCTGTATTGACCTTCACCTCAGATTGTGGAAGCTCACTGCTTATGGCACCTTCCACTTCAGCACCCTCGCAGGGATGATTCCAAAGAATATTGTTTCCTTTTGCATTTGGGAGCATGCCTGTCTGCAGCAAATGAATCGCACAAGAAACCGCACGGGATCCTGTAGTTTGTCAAGTGGTACAGCACATTTTGTCAGGCTGGCCCACTAACATTTTGGAAACCTGAAACCATTTTTCTATAGGAAACTAGAGCTGTCCTTATATCCAGGTTGTGTCATGCTCAGAATACGTGGCGTGGTGCCACAATATATGTCGATTTCTCCTAGACAAAGTGCATGAGGGACATCGAGGAGTCGCACGCGCGCGATGGAGTTGACAAGAAGCTAAAAAAGAATTATGGGGTTTTACGTGCCAAAACCACTTTCTGATTATGATGCACGCCGTAGTGGAGGACTCCGGAAATTTCGACCACCTGGGGTTCTTTAACGTGCACCTAAATCTAGGTACACGGGTGTTTTCGCATTTCGCCCCCATCGAAATGCGGCCGCCGTGGCCGGGATTCGATGCCGCGACCACGTGCTCAGCAGCCTAACACCATAGCCACTGAGCAACCGCGGCGGGTACAAGAAGCTATGTGTGGGGGCTAGATATCGACCATGACATAGAGAGGTGTGTTTCAGCTTGCCAAACAACCGCCGAGACATCCAGTTTGCCAATAAAAGCACCTCTACATCCTCGGGCCTGGCCAACACGTCCATGACAACACTTACCCGTGGACCTTGAAGGTCCCATAAATGGTTTTTCATGCTTAGTGGTAGTCGACGCTCATTCGAAGTGGCCAGAAGTATGCCCCTTGACGACTACTGCTACAGGAGCAACCATTGCATGCATTCACGAACTTTTCCGCGTATTTGAACTTCAGGAAAAATTGGTTTCCAACAACGGAAGCCAGCTCATCCTTGAACTATTCCAAGTCTACCTGAAACAAGGGAGTATAAGGCACGTACGGACCACACCATGATCACCCAAGCAGCAACGAATTGCCGCAGAATTTTGTACAAACCTTGAAGGCAGCGCTTCGCAAGAGCAATCCGAGGTTTGCGAGTGCTAAACTAGCAGACTTTATTCTGCCTTATAGTAACACACCCCGTGCTACAACAGAGGAAGCCTCTTCCAGTTTGCTCCTGGGACGGCGTCTGCGGTCTAGACTACACCAAGACTGAGAGCTGGGCAAGTTGGTGCGCTCCGATCTTAACGAAAATCTGCCTCAAAAAGTTGTAGACGAGAAAGAAACGATAAACACGGGTGCTCGTGTTTGTCATTTCTCTTTCTCGTCTATGTTCTTTTCGCGCACTTTATAGCTAATATGGTCTAGACTAGACCTGTTGCGACCATCGGCCATTAACAGCGTTACTGCGGCAATTTCATCAGACAAGGCGGCACTTGTGTTGCGAGAAAGTTTAGGTGTGGGCGATGGCGGCCGGGTGCGCAACTTCTGACCGGGACCAAAACGGCTCTGTCCAATAGTTGTCGCCCGTATGGGACCAGCGTCATACCGTTTAAACGTAGTAACATTATGTGGTGCTTTCAAGTGGGCGAGTCACCAAAAGCCCAGCCGCAATGACAACACCGACACCACGGAGTTGAATCTACCCTAAATTAAAAACAATCAAGAATCTCCAGTAGAGGTTCCAGCGGCCTGCTCTTCAAGCCATGAGAACAGCACGGCGATCATTCAGTGCCAACCGTTGAAGCCTTCAAGCTATCCTGACGAACACCGTTACCCACAGAGACAGCGCCGTTTACCCGATCGCTAGTTGCCATAAACTGTTGACTATATTGGTGGTGACAAGATAAGTGTAGGGAGATGTCGCATATCTGTGAACGTGTATATTTGGCTCGGGTTTTGCCGCTTCGGTCACGCGGCCTATATTGCGATCTCATCGCTCTCGTCCACTATGTGCGTATAAGCGCTGTTTGCAAGGCTGGGCTGTGTATTCTGCCATGTTAAGTTGCTGCCATGCAATAGAGCATGTTATTAGTACGGTCTTTCTCTTCTTTCACAATAGCGCCGGAACACTACACCGCCACGACGATGCTGGTTTTTCGAATTTCTATCTAGAGATTGGCTACGGTACCATGGCCCATGGACCACATAGTACATCGTCACGCACCCTCATCTACTGCCTACGCTCATGATGCTCTTGTCGATGCTGACATCGCCTGCCAGGTCACCCGTGTATCGAATTCACAGGGTTATTGAAATGTCTTTATCACCGTCGACACCGCGACGTAAACTTTCCTCCGCGATCGCTCGTCTTGCTGTTGTTGCCACCACGTCACGTTAGACTCTGCGAAAACTTCTCTTGTGCTATGTTGGCTCTTACCGCGTCATATGAAAATTCACTAAAGTGACCAATGGGATTGCTTTACTGAATGCTAAGTCAGGATCTGCAACAACCACGAAAGACGTATCCCATATTTTATTCCATATGTTATTCAGCCACATTCCGTATCTCGCGCCTTAAACTGTTCCATTCTCGACAGGAGCCCTAATTGCACAGGGACTCTGCTTCTGTCACCGGCGGGTGATGTAACGGGCGCCGAGATCCCTGCTCGGTGCTTGGACGATGACGACAACGACGGTGCGGCGATCTGGTGTGCAAGAGCTAGCCCTACCACCGCTGCAGCGTTGTGTGCCTTCCCTTGTAAATTTATTCTTTGTATATAGATTCTCGCCGTAACAGTATATAGAATTTCTTTCCAGCACTAAGGATGCGCAACACACTCTCGTATCGCACCAAATTTCAACTTGTTTAAAATGATATGCGGTAGTGTGTATAGTATGCTTTTCTTCTTCATCTAGTACAATTACCTCCCAAAATGACCTCCGCATTTAACTACAAATTTTCACACTTTACAGCCAGTATGGAATAAGCAATCCCAAAACGCCCTTCAGTAAAACAGCAGCTCTTTCTCAGCCTTGGCTTTAGCTATACATACAACTCAATCTATATCACAATATCGCCATCAAACTGAGTATACAAGTGAGGAAAGGCTGCCTCTCTTAGCAGTGGTATATAGATTCCCCTCTGATTGCCATTATTTTTTGAATCTGTACTATATACATTGCAGCCTCAACATTCAAAACCCGAGTAGAATGTTCTACACAGTTGGTAAAGGCATGAACGCAGTTCATGTCGCATTGCTGCCTTCCTTAGTTTCTTCAGGGAGCTTTTGTATGTACGAGTGAGTAACATTTATCTGTCATAATATACCAACAAACAAAGACACCAAGGAAAACATAGGAGAAATTACTTGTACGTACTAATTGAATTGAAAAAAATTATGAATTATTAGCAAAGAAAGTGGATGAAAAAACAACTTCCTGGAGGGGGGAACGATCCCACGTCTTCGCATTACGCATCGCACGCGTAACGGGAAGACATGGGATCGTTCCCCACCTGCGGAAAGTTGCTTCTTTCATGCACGTCCATTGTCAATTATTTATCATTTCTTTAATTCAGTTAATAAGTATAAGTAATTTGCCCCATGTTTCCCTTGCTGTCTTTGTTGGCTTCCCAGGATATGATAATAAACTGCCTTTCTTCTCGTTCTAGCAGATATATGGGATCATATAGTGTTACTTTAAGGTGTGTTATGCAGTCTGAGTGTCACGTTTCACGCAACCATAGTCATTTTCTCTGATACATAAATCTGCAGGCAATGCACTTGGCAAAAAGAACATCAACTGCCTCAGTAGGTACACATAATGAGGTGACAAAAAAAAATTTGGAATTTTCCATGCATTTCACAAGATATGTTTGTATTTCCAAAACAAACAAAAGCATTTCTTGTGCTTAGAGTGAGAAAATAACTTCAGTTGCTGCAGACATCACATTTCACCTCATATTTATCCGAGGGATTTGCAAAATTCGCTGCGTGTGCAGTGGTTCCGCGGCCCAAGCATTTCCTACGGAAAGAAATTTCAATGTTTTTTTTCACAAGATGAGAAAGGAGCCTTGTTCACCATTTGCTATATAGGAATAAATCATCTGCAACAATTTCATAAATTCTCTTCTCGATGCCCTAATTTACAAGGAATTGCTTTTCTTGCTTCTATGGGATAGTCAATATCAAGGCGAAATGTCGCTTCCGTATTCTGTTTACTCTGGCTCTTCCGTAGAGAAATGTGTAACTGCAAGCACATGGAGCAAAAATGTTACTGCACATAACAAAGAATGGCATTACACCATGTTTATAACTTCGGTGTGTTGAGCAATTCGAATCTTTGAAAGTGATGAGTCTAGCTACAGTTGGCCGTTAACGAAAGCCTCAGCCTGCTGCCGGCAGTATGCGAAGAGAACTTGTGTTTGTCAGGGTTTTGCTGACAAAGTGAAGTACCATCAGTGCAACATTGCCTCAATCGAGAGCCTTTCCTTATTGGCTTATTGTTGGTCAGCGGAAGTCAGCATCTCACCGTGATCTATTTTTCTTGTTATGATTAACCTCACAGGGTTCACGTGCTAACGAAGGGCGAATAAGTATTGCTTACTATTGCAGTACAGGTTTCTTGACAGGCGCAGAACAGGCAGGCGCACCGCTATGGGGCAGACGACGGCTGCCGTGTGTCCAGGACAGCCGGAACAAAGCCTGCGGCCATGCTATTGAGCCTGGCTGTCAGGGTTGCATTTCGGGAAGCTTGATGGCCAGGTCAGATGGGGGCTGCACCACGGCTGTGGACGGTTTTGAATTGTACGGCCTACAAACCCGGCAGGATATTCAGTGGCAATGGCAAAAACGTCCTGAGCAAAATAAAGCCCCAGGCTCAATGCAAAGGATGGTTTAGCTCGAGGCTAGCCTTTCTTATTGAAATACGAGTAAAACACAAGAAATACTTCAAAAAAAGAAACGCTACATAGATTTGAACACTACTTGTTCCACTTCAGACAGAGGTAAAAATAAAATTAAATTATTAGTCTTTCGTGCCAAAATCCCAATCTCATTTGGAGGCACGCAGTAGTGTGGGATTCCAGATTAGTTGTGACCAGTTAGGGTTCTTTAAGGTGTACGTAGTATATGTAAAGACACGGGCGTAATGATGGGGACTGTGGTGTGTGGCTGTGACAAGACAATGTGTTTGACCAGCCAGATTGGAGTGATGGTGACTGTGTCGCAACAACAGGGGGAGAAGGGGCGATGGTGATTAGGAAAGGCGAAGACGGCGTGCTACGAACAAGGAAGCGGCGAGAGAGTTAGCGGGAGGTTCGAACGGTGGCAAGCTGACCAGCGGTCGAGGCTCGAGTGCCGGCGTCCCGGTATACTGCTACCGTGCGGGCCTGGTCTGAGATCTCGCTCGGCCCTATGCTCTCCTGCGTACCAGCGGCCTCATGTCAAACCGCTCTAGTGCCCTGCTTCGCGCTGGGAACCAAGGCGTTCCACGAGGCGCTGGCGAGGCGTTATTCGAAAATTGTTTTACTTGTTTGTCTATCCTTATCAAGCTTATATTGGTATGGTTAAGGACTGTTTATGAGCACCTTTTATAAACATGCAGCTGAATGTTGTTTTACTTGATTTGGGTGCATTATACCACTATAAAAACTGTGATAATTCACTGTTGGGATACCGTATGTGATGTGTGGTGCGCGACATAGTGCGGTGGTTGGGACGGTCAAGAGCAGACGACACTGAGTGCACGCGCGCCGAGGTGGAAGAAGGAAAACGACGCCGAAGAGCGTCCGGCACGAGAACGCGCGGCGCATGAAACAACAAAAGGGAGAAAAGCAACCAATCGGAAAAGACCACGGGGAGTCAGGCAGCCTATCCGAGAATGCCGAATCGGCCAGACAAGAAGAAAAAGCGTGATGCGCTGGCAGAAGGAGCGGACACTCGAGGACACGCAGGGAGACGCCGGGGAGACGCCAGGAGAGTCCCAGGAAGCGACGGCAGGAGGAGGTCAACCACCGGAGCGGGCGTTGAAGACGGGCCGTCGGGTTGCAGAACCGAGCCCACCAGGACTTCACCCAACCGGGGCCTCCTGCCAACCTGTTCCTGTGCGTCGCCCGTCTACCTGAGCGTGCCGCCAGCTGCTCAAGGCCGGTGAGCTTCTGCGCCAGTGGGCAGGACGAGAACAGTCGGGCTACGGGCCCGAGTTCTACGCCAGCTGCCCGGCCAGAACGCCGCCCCGTCTGTCGTGCCGCCTGGTGCCCGAGGCCGGCGTTCGAGCTTCCGTGCCCGTGGGCGAGACGGGAACAGTCGGGCTTCGGGCCCCAGTTCTACGCCAGCTGCCCGGCCAGAACGTCGACACCGCCTGCTCCTGCCACCCAGCCGCCAGCGTTACCTCGCCTAGCCAGAGCTGGCGCGCTCCCGGCGCCCGGTCAGTCAGCCTACGCCGCAACCTTTGGTGAGACCGGCGCCACCCCTTCTGCCAGCTTGTCGCCGCGTTGCCGTGTCGAGACTGCGACGCGTCCCCGCCCTCGTGGCAAGCCCAGACTCGCGCCCTCGCTAACCACATGCAAGCCCTATGTGTGTTCCTTACCGCAATGTCCGCTTGAGTGTTTATCTTATGCATGCTTTCTGTTTCTTTTTATTTGCTTTATGCCTTTTTTAGTTTGATTACAAGTCTTTGTGTGCGTGCTTCAAACCAACGGCTTTGTCCTCAATTGGGTTCTCGGAGGCTCCGCCTAAGAGAACCGTTAAAACATTGAGTACCCGAACCTTTGCCCCCATAAGTGGGTCATCACACCATAACAACTATGATGTTGTTGGGATAATTAATTAGATGTTCACGTTATGACCATTTATTTGAGCGTATGATGCTAAAGCCGACAAATTCTGAAGCGAACACATTCCTTCTGCCAGAAGTCATCGCAGACATTTTTCGGCACAATTTTTTTCTGCGGGAGTATTCGGACTTCTCTTGATGTTTTCCTAAGGTGCTCAAAAACAGCGTTTAAGAAAAGTGAGATTCAAACCCCTGGTAGCCCAGAAGACTCATATAATTTACTCTTCAATCACCTACCCATTATTTCCTGCCTTATCTGTGACAGAATTAAAGCCAAAGACAGCGGAGGGTATCAAAATATGGTAATTAAGGTGGTGAGGTGGGATACTACCCACATGAATAATTTTTAGGAACGTATAGGAGATTAAACGGTCGGTAACGACGAATGAGTATATAGCAACAATAGAAGAAACCCAGGATTGTATTTCACGAACACATACACGCAGGCACACACCTACCAACATACACACCTACATACATACATACACACATACACACCTACATACATACATACATACACACACACATACATACATACATACACACATACATACATACATACATACATACATACATACATACATACATACATACATACATACATACATACATACATACATACATACATACATACATACATACATACATACATACATACATACATACATACGTACATACATATGAAAGAAGTACTTCGGATTTGGTGCTTAATAAATCCCAAGAAGTGCCGGCGCACATAGAGAAGGAAAAACTAGCATTTATTTGAACGCTTCGGCCGGGGTCAGGCCTTTATCCAAAGTGCGATTGCAGGCAACCAGAGCTCACTTTGTACATTTTCTCTGTAAGGGTGAAGCATATTCCAAAAAAGGAGAAATAAACGTAGGGCGTTATCAATACCAACACGCGTACGTTCACTTTAAGAAAACAAAGATAGGTTGTCTATCGAGTTAAACGCATGAGCATTCAGTAGCATCCACAATGGAGGCGCGTGATAAACATAATATGGAAAGGGTTACCCAGTGGAATGCAGGCAAGAAGGATCACATGGTAACATGGAGCACGCGAAGGGTCGCAGTTGGCAGAAGAGTGTTTTTCTTGTTCTTTCCCTGAACTTAGCGCAGCTCTCACGAGACCTAGAAGACGGTGAGTATACTCCAACTTGCTTATATCACAGCTATAGTGTGACCTCCTCTAACCTCAGAGTTGCGTGCACTGCATTCCATCGCATTGCTTGCAGAGGTGGTGTCTGTCGTGAATGCGGGCAAACTGTTCATGCAGGGTGCATGCGTGTGTGAAGTATAATGGCAGAAATTGGTTAAAAAATGTATGACAAAATGAAATAATAAATATCAACATAACAGAAGGACGAGAAGAATATTTAATAAAACATAAGAGAATAGGCATATAGCTTCTTAAAAAATCTATATATAAGACACCACATATAGCTATTATATATGTTAAATTTTTATAGGATGTGTTCAATATATAGAATATATATATATATATATATATATATATATATATATATATATATATATATAACCGTTCTGCAGTTGGGCAGGGACATCATCTATGCCATGGCCATTGGCGTCTGTGCGTAGTTGAGCTGGTCCAGATGGATCAAAGCAGCCTAATATCGGAGGCATTGTTAACAAGCGGATGAGGGTGTTGAAGGCGTCCGCTTGTTCGCAGCCTCAAATGACGTCGTGTTCTTCTTGAGAAGATCAGTCAGTGGCTGCGCGATATCCGCGAAATGTTTAACGGACCGACGAAAATGGGAGCATAAGCCCACGAAGCTGCGCACATACTTCGCTGAGTAGAGCACAGGAAAGTTCTTGAGTGCTTGAATCTTAACAGGATCAGGATGTATACCGGCACCACTGATAAGGTGGCAAAGGATTTTGAATTCGCAGTGCATAAAATGTCACTTAGAGAAGTTGAACTGAAGGCCAGCCTCCCTAAAGACTTGAAGAATAGCGGCGACGACCCTGTGGTGGGTTTCAAACGTAGGGAAAAATACGATGACGTCATCCACGTAACATAAGCCGGTGGACCATTTAACGCCTGGAAGGAGGGAGTTCATCATTCTTTAGAAAGTTGCTGGGGCATTGCAAAGTCTGAAATGCATACCCTAAAATGGTAAAGGCCGTCCGGTGTAACAAAAGCGATCTTCTCAGGGTAGAGTTAATCAACTGAAATCTGCCAATAACCAGATTGAAGTTCGATTGAAGCGGAGTATTTCGACCGGTGAAGGCAGTCGAGAGCGGAGAAGGTATACATCCTTTTTCGTGACCTGGTTCAGACGACGGTAGACGACATAAAATGGCCAGCTGCCATCGTTCTTTCTTAACCAAGACTACCAGTGACGCCGGAGGATTCGAAGAGAGCTCAATTACACTTTGGTTAGCATCTTGTCCATTTCAGCCTGCATAACGCGGCGTTCTGTGTGAGACGCGATCGGGACGTTGGTAGATAGGACGACCGTCACCTGTGTTAACCTTAGGTGTCACAACGGCAGTCTGTCCCAGCGGGTGATCCTTAAAGTCAAAACGTGACAATAAGGCATGAGGACGTGACAGAGATCCGCAGCTTGTTCGGGAAGCAGGTAATGAGCAATCATCTTTGACAATATGCCGGTATTGGACGCTGCGGAACTGATCGGACAGCAGGTGGCTGCAGAAGAGGACATAACATCCAATACTGAGATGGCGGTATCGTTGATCGGAGAAGCGTTCCAGAGTGACTTGCCTTCCGGGATAACTAGCGTACATGAAACAAAGTTTAAAATAGGAAGGAATACGCGGATGTCGGCCACAGTCACAATGGTATGAGACACAGCAACTGTGCGCAGTAGGAGAACGTTGACATTAGGAGTTAGCACATAGTCACCGTCAGGAACAGATTGGAAGGTATATGCATTGTGGCTTGAGGCGATAACAGTAATAAGTCTGCAGAACGTAAACGAGGCTCAGCTGATTTTGGAAGACAGAACTGATTAGGCAGTTCGAGTTGGAGAAGGCCAGCATTGCAGTCAGTCAGTGCTGAATGGTTCGATACGAAGTCGACGCCGTGGATCAAGTCATGGGTATACCGCTCAAGAATACCAACTAAAATGGAAGTGCTGAAATGAGCAGCAGCTATTCGGTAGTACACATGCCAAGAATAACGCGCGTTCCTTCATCAGCGACCTCGATAACGTGGGATGTGGCTGGTGTAAGGGCTTTCTTCAGGCGGCAACGCAGATGGTTGCTCATTATCTAGATATGGGCTCCAGTATCAACAAGCGCTGGGACATGTACACCAACTTCTACATCGAATATTTTGCGTCTGGTCAGCAGGGTGAGAGGCTTTGGCAGTGACGTCGACAATGCAGCGCCACCTCTGGGAGTGTCTTTTAGTTCTCCGGAGGTACGCGCTCACCTCGGAAAGACGGCGACAGGCAGCGAGACTGGGATGGCCTGGACGACGGGTGACAACATTGCGACGAACGGGACTGGTGACTGCTCGCCCATGGTGAACGACGCCGCTATCTGGTCGTACCATCGGTTGCATGCAGGTTCGACTTTGCTTGCGGCTGGAAATGGCGAATACTGCCCTTTCAATATGGACTGTTCTAGAACAGTATCGTGGAGCAGCGGGTTCGACAGAATCGGGCACCATGACCAACGCTGTACCAACTGAAGCAAATAGGTCGATGATCCGGTGTTCGCTACTTTGCCATATTGCGAGAACATCGAGGGGCCGGCTGAATTAGGGGATGCACTACCAAAGGACGTTCGATGATTGTAACTGATTATAACTAATTGTAAGCCGACATTGGCGAGTTTTGTTGCGCTATTGCCTGAACATGTGGGACCATAGGAGCGCATGTAGCGTTGACAGGTAGTTAAAGAGCCGCAGGACACATGGCTTCCACCTCACGGCGCACAATCTTCGTCAGCTGCTCTGAAGGCTGCTGCTGCTGCTGCTGCTGCCGCCGCTCAGGAGAATCTTGTCGGTCTTCACAAGACGATGTTGCAGCCGTATTCGGAAGCCGTGCAATCGACTGGTAAATACGGCGGCTTTCACCTGCTCCAACCAAACGCTTGCGATCGGTGATAACCGTCATTATTTGAAGTACAGTTCCTACAGATCAGTAGATTGAAGGCTTCATCGGCGATACCTTTTATGACATGCCCGACTTTTTCAGATCCGGGCATTTCAGCGCGGCCTTGCGGCACAGTGCCAGTACGTCTTGTATATAGGCGACGTAAGCCTCGATGGACGTTTAAACTCTGGATGCCAAGTCTTCATTGGCGATGACCTTGCGACACAGCGGTTTTCCAAAGAGATATTCTAGCTTCTACTTGCAGGTCTCCCAGTCACTGAGTTCTGTTGCGTGATTCTGAAGCCGCACTCGCGCTGTTCCCGCCAAGTAAATAATTATGTTCAGTAGCATCACTGTGGGATTCCATTTGTTGGGACTGCTGACCCCCTCGCACATCTCCCGCCACTCGTCGACGTCGGCGCCATCGGTGCCGCAGAAGGTTCCCGGGTCACGAAAATGCTTGAATACGAGAGTCAACGCAGTCGATGGGGCGTTGCCGAATCAGGAACCGTCTCCTGCGACTTCGGTGAACTGAAGCAGTGTCCACTGGAAAGCTCCGTTTTCAGTCGTTACCCCGCACCTCCCCCAAATGTTACGAAGAGGAAGCGCAACGCACGAATGTACATATACTATTTGCATAAGAAAAAGTTAGTGCAAAACATGCAGGCTGGTTACAAATGTCACAGCTCCAGAGTCTACCGCTTCCTCTTCGTCTCCCTCCTGCGCGCACCGTCCTTCCAAACGCACTGTAACAGCATATAATCTGTGCGCGCGCGTGTGTGTCTGTTTAGTGATGTACACAGTAGTGTGTGGGACCGCGGCTACGTTCCCTATTAAAATGCGATGAATCACAGTATGCGGTCCGTCAACATAAGCTAGGTTGATGCATTCTGTCTATATAAAAAAAATAAATTATGGGGTTTTACGTGCCAAAACCACCTTCTGATTATGAGGCACGCCGTAGCGGAGGACCCCGGAAATTTCGACCACCTGGGGTTCTTTAACGTGCACCTAAATCTAAGTACACGAGCGTTTTCGCATTTCGCCTCCATCGAAATGCTGTCGCCATGGCCGGGATTCGATCCCGCGACCTGGTGCTCAGCAGCCTAACACCATAGCCACTGAGCAACCACGGCGGGTATGCTGTCCATATTCTGAGATGCCATTGCTCCATAAAAATTCAGTCATGAATCAATGCAGGCATACACGGACCTTTTAATAAAAAAAAATTACCGACGATTACGTTACTTCCTAATGCGAAATTTGAGCGCAGCAAATAAGCTGTTTCACCTTTTCGATAGATTGAGGCAAAGAAATCGAGCAACACATGTATGCGCTATCACAGAATTTTTTTTTATATTTCCCGTACTCCTGGATCATCTCGATGGCGGCGACGGTAAGCTTCTGCTTCGGCGGCACGCACATCTGGATTCTGACGGCGACGGCGCTGGGCCTCTGCTCTGGCAGCTCGTTTAGCAGCAGCAGCAGCAGCAGCAGACGGAGGACTTCCATCGGTCGTCTCGCTCATGGCTCAGAAAGAACTGGCAGATAATTTCGCAGTGGCGAACAGCAGCGGCAATTTCGGCTCGGGCGGTGCACATATACAGATCCGCCGCCACCGATCTGGCTCTCTGATTGCCACCGCACATGGGTTGCATTGGAGGAGGAGCGAAGAAAGGAATTAAGTTCGAGCCGGCGCTTTGACAACCGGAGACTCGCAGGAAGAGGGGGGAGGGGTGCGGCGTGTACACCCAGCGGCAAACGATGGGGGCAGAAGCGCGCGCAGCAAGCGGACAACACGATAAAGGGAGGAGGGAAGAGATAGCAGCGACTGACTGATGCCGCTGACGCCGATAGTGAGTCAACCCCAGCTGCGGAGTTGGTTTCAGGGACAACGCCGCCGATGCCGACACAAACAATATGATACCCTCGCTTCCGCAGCGCTAAGAACCAGGTCTAGCCGTGGGAAGGTGGTCACGTATTCGTCGACGTGCCGGGGCCTACGTAAAATAACCGGCGCGTCGGCAACTGAAGAGCACCCTATCCGCCACACAAGAACAGGGGGGGGGGACCCTTTCCTCCTCTTTCTGCATGGCGGTGACGGTGTTCTATGCAGTCACGTTATCTTGACTCTCTAGCGGCGTCAGCGGCATCCAGCGGTATCAGTCGGTCGCTGCTAGCGCTGGGGGGATGAAAGGGGGGCGGAGCTGGTTACGAGGCCGACGACAACGCCGACGACGACGCGAAACCCAGGAACGGACGCCAAAGAGCTGCGCTCTAAAGGTATTTGATAAATAACGCTTCTTTCGTATTCATAAATGCCTCATATATGAGCAGCCCCATGCAAGCACAATTCTATATATGCTACCTGATGCTCCGACAAGCATTTACAGCATGAAGTGTTTGTGAGCCCACGTCTGCTCCTCGTATAGAAAAAAATTTAAGCAATATATTTAAATTTAACATGCTATATTGTGGGCTCATAGGTGTCTACGGAGCGTACAGAATAGAGGAACGCAACATCTTTCCCAGAGTCAGTGATTATAATTTTTTTTTGTAGGACCTGCCTCTTTTAGAGATCATAAGGCATGAGATATTGGGTATGTTCCACTCGGTATTTGCCTAATATGGATCATTTGGCAAGAATGGCTCATTGCCCACGTAACACAATGCTTACGCAGTCGTAAGTGTAACTAGACAACTCCCTTACTACACACTGCACACCACACGCTGCATTACGTTTAACTTTCGACAATCGTTATAAAAAAAGTATTTTATCCCCATGACAGCGCTCCGTCGAAGCTTCAATCTGTATACTCTTTGTTTTGTCGTTGCATTTCAGCGTACCCTTTACCTGGTGTATTTCATTTCATTTTACTATACTATTAACCCGATGTGGGGTATTACAGGATGGAAGAGGACAAAACATACAAACTAAAAACTAAAGTGCTCCCTATGCAACATAATAGCAAGCTATGAATAACATGCACACAAGATTTATTCAATAAATGCATAGCGAAGTCACTTTACTCTGATGAACAGATAACAAGCATGATATTATACTACAACAGCCTGGAATATGTAGCCGAGAGTTCGACGAAAGTTCGTCTGGTCAGGTAACATGATGACGAAGAAATTGCGGTCACGCACCAGGTCAAGGTGAATATAATGCAGAGACGTTTCGGGACCCATACGGGTTCCTTGATCACACGACAAGCTGGCAAGAGCCGCAAGTCGTTCTTATGCCAAAATGTGACGTAGAGAACGCGTGTATTTCGCAGACAAATTTCCATCAGTCCTGTTGACACTGTTGTCCGTAGTTTGAATAAATAAAGATTCTAGCAAGTCACGTCATCGGATTCTTTTTCTTAGCTACTATAGCAGCGTTTTCCGAATCGATGCGGTGACTGCGATTATCGGCGTGTTCGGCGAGGGCGATCGATGCTTCTTTGTTGTTGAGACGTCGCATTGGCGCTCTTTTAATCTTCTCGTGAATTGGCCGGTTTTGTTTAATAAACTACTTGTTTATTCACAAAATGGAAGCTCATGTCCTCCATTCAAAGCCGTCTCAAGGAAAGTCGTTCGCGAAGCGCGCAGTCGTCTCATATGTGGCTGGCGTCAGCGAAGCTCTTAGCCGCGTATTCTCAAGATCTGATCTTACCATAGCACACATGCCATTCAACAGGCTGAAAAATCATTTTGTTAGCGTAAAGGATTTCCTTGAAAGGAAGAATTACTCCGGTGTCAACTACAAAGTACCATGCGCAGACTGCAGCTGCGGTTACATTGGCGAAATCGGCCAATTCACGAGAAGATTGAAAGAGCACCAAAGGTCGTCTCCAACAAAAAATAAGCCTCGAGGGCCCTTGCCGAACACACCCATAATAGCAGTCACCGCATTGATTGCGAAAACGCTGCCGTAATAGCTAAGGAATCCGATTACGCGACTTTTATAATCTTTGTTTATTCAAATTATGGACAACAGTATCAACAGGACTGATGGAAATCTGCCTGACAAATACAGCCGTTCTCTACGTCACATTTTGGCATAAAAACGATTTGCGTCGCTTGCCCGCTCTTAGTGTGATCATTGGAACCCGCACGGGTCCCGAAACGTCTCTGTGTTGTTTTCACCTTGACTTGGTCAGTGACCGCAATTTCTTCATCATCCCAGAATACTACGTCATTCAGGTTTTCCTTGAAAGAAGCCACACATTCAGATAAAATAATGGAGTTCTACAACCTGTTCCACTCGCTGATCGCCCACGGAAAACAACTCTACCAAAGGAATTGTTGTGGAGTCTGAGAGGAGGAATGTACGCGCTATGCAGGCGTCATGACGTTTTCCCAGTGTTTATGTTGATGTGCTTTGATTTTTTAATTATACAATGTTCGTTATTTAAACTCCGTCCTCTTTTCTAGTAATTGAAAGTGGGCTAGCTTGTATCTTAGTTTGAGAGTGGGAACGCTCATGTTAATTAAATATGAAACATGTCGCGAGTAGCCGCATTTTATCAAGTTTACTGCAATTACTTTTTCTGTGTGGACACCATATAAGCTTTTCATTCTTCAAGCTGGCTATACTAGCGCCTTGTAAGCGAATCAATTTTTTGTTGGATTCCGTTATGCAGGTTCTGTCAATGTCCCCACAACGCCCCGTTGGCCTTAGCACAGAGGGAGTTGATGTACAAATTCTATCTTAACTTTGAATTTATGAATTAGCACAAGTGCTTATGTTCCGGTACTATGGCAAATTTATGTTCATTTTTAGAGTGCGTCCATTCTAGGATGTGTTTATTCCTGGATATGCTCATCACAACTGATTTTGCCGCATTTAAATCCATTTGCCGCCTACTGCACCAATTTTCTCGTGGTTTAGACTTAGATGTATTTTAGAGGTAGAAGTAGCTATTGTATTACACACTGCGCATTTGTCTGCAAAAGTCTGTTAGGGGATCGCAATGTCTTTGGGCAAATCAATAATATAAATCAAAAACAAAACAGGGCCCACGAAAATACCTTGGAAAACAACCACAACTACCATTAGCTAGGTTACATTTTTTCTTTGTTGGTGTGAACGTACTGCGTTCGATTGGAAAAGTAAGAGGATAACTATTTGGTTATGTTGCGTTTGTTAGAAATATAGTTATTTTTAATATTAGTTTCGGGTGAGACTTTGCACAAACTTAAACGATGCACGCAATAAAAATGACATAATATGCGTTTCTTAAGCAGAAACTAAACTAACTAAACACAACGGCTTTAATTCCACACGTTTTATGTAAACCTGTCTCTAAGGCTTCGTTTCTTATAACTCATTACCTGTGCTCGGGATCTTCGTAATATTTCGACACCTCAACAACAAAATTTGTTCAGTGCCTATTTACCGTGAACATTTTCTTCTTACGATTCGTTTTATGCTTATTGCGACAGAGCTTTGATGTATTCCATGTTTCTAGATGACTCCAGAGTACATAAACTGGTTTCCCATTCACTTCTCCTAACTCAACCCTTCGGAAGCCCACTCCACCGCAAGCCCGTCTTCCCAGACACTTTGTCACATGGTCATCCATTCAACATCTTATCGTTAAACGAAGGCGCTAACAGTACTGTGTTAACAAGCATATCTTTCCAGCAGTACATAGTTCGACGTTACCAAGGATTGTTCTTCGTTTCTTTCACATGGATAGAATGCGACTCAAGGATGTGTGCTTGGACCAATGCAATACTTGTTTATACAAATGAAATCATGTGATATTTATTCAAACTGCTCATATGTGAGCATATTACTTACACAGGTATTTCTAATCCGTCGAGTAAAGTACAGTTGCAATATGTGAGTAGTGCAGTTTCTAGTCGGAGCACCACGCTGTAAATTGTTAGAGGTTTACCAGCAAATAGTTAAATTAATAAAAAATAAATAATGATTTTGCAATAAACAAAACTATTCGCCTTGACGTTTAGGACGTCAATGCTTGCGGCCACCTTACTCTCGTAATAAAGTATTCTGAAAACAATTTATGCGAAAGTGGTATATTTTCTCGGCATCGTATCCCCGCTATGAATGCTTTAATAAACATATGGCTTGTTATACAAACAGGAGCGAGCCTAGTGCAATGTCGGATTGCTGATATTTGTATGCGCTTAGTTACCCGTGTCATACGAGCTACTAGGAAGAGCACTGGTGACGCTTGCCCTAGAGGTTGCTGCACCTCTGCTAACAAGCTTGATACCTGGAAAGTCAGACAAAGGCAGCTCGTTATATTTCTCTATAATTTATACAAGAAGTAAGTACATAAATTAATATTTACGACGCTCAAGTATACCTGACGAAAATAACTTTTTTCATGGTTTAGCAATTTGTTTCTTTTCTTATGAATGTCAAAATGTCATATTCACCGAATCATGTACTTACTTTGAGGCCTAAAAGAGACAGAACGCTCTGAGCTTTGATGCTCCGTTCCACGACAGTTCTACTGATACATTTCTGTAAGTTCTTGACTATGCCGACGCAAAAGAAAGTGACTATGGCTCTTCTTGAGAACTTTGGTCATTAGTAAAGAGGCGATCTAAGACAATAAACGAACTGTGTGTATCACTTCGAGAAATTCAAGTGGGATGTCCTGGCGTCAATAAATTGCTCTGCATTGGCAACCCGCATTACTGTTCTAAATTTCAATATTTATTCTACATATTTGGACTCCTTAGCAGTTCGTAGCCTAAATATCATCCCAAACAATTTCTATGTCTTTCAATGCCAAGTAAGAAGTGTATTCTACAATTAGGCGCAATAATTTCGTGCTTTTATTTGTAATATTTTGTAAAATAGTTCGAGGTGGTTTGCATTCTTTTATCGCACATTGATTGTATTTGTTTCGTGGGGTTCGGCATAGTATTTATTGCACACATGTGTGTCGCTGTCAGCAATCATTTGGTGTGTTGGAAAATAGGACCAATGAAAAGCACACGACCCAGGCACTCACAGTAAGCATCTGATAAGACGTGTGCATCTAGCACTCGGCCCTGGACAACAGAAATAGAACACACTAAAATAGCTGCAAGGCCCTAGTTTTCTAATCCCGGACGATGTTTCCTGTGAAAAAGATATCACCACCGTTCGCAGAGCTGCGGCAAACTTAGTTGAAAAAAGCTCACACGGTGCTTAAAATTTCAAGGCATGGTTTAGGCTCATGCGGTGTGTCAGGGGCTCCGTCGCAGCCAATATCAATTGGGACACCCACTCCAGTGTGGTCAGTAGTTGTACTTTCTCCACCCACGCAATGTCAGAGCTTGACGACTACTAGGCCATCGGGCTACAAGACTGATTTTCACCCGGTTCTGCGTAATACACCCACGAATAGCCTGCAAGCGAGCGCATTTAGCACCGGCCAGGAGGCGACGGGGATAACTTTGGCGCCTTTGGTGCAGAAGGATCACTGCGGTTCACTTGACAGCGGAAAAAATGTAATGACAAATGATCAAGGTAAAAATTGCAAAAATTTCACGGAATGAGCTGGTTGGTGCATTCTTAGAATGAAATGAAACTGCGCTTCAGACAGGACGAAATAAAAAGCTACTGCGTACAGAAAACAGTGTTTGTCTTCTTTTCATCTTCCTATGGGAAGCTTTCTTCAATTCCCTTCTACAAGGTCCAAGGTCCAGGCAAAGATCAGTCACTATCAATTTCATCTTTTTACCTGACGCACAGAACACTTTTCTATAAATAATAAAGCGACGCAAATTATGAGTTTTAGAGTACTTGTTCAGAACCATGGTGACGCAACCAAACTAGTGACGGGATATTAGCCTGAACTGTTCTATGTCCAGGGTACACACCTGAATACCTATGAAATAAATTTATTCGGACGATATGCCATGTTGCGGAAATCTCCCCTCACCTCGTTCGGTGAGGTGACATTTACTGTCGATAGTTGCGTTGCTTGTCAACATACATCATTAAAGACGCCAATTGAGGCAGTTTCTATGCGAGCGATTCTGCTCAAGATGCTGGTGATCATAGTTTCATTCAAATAAAACCCAACTACCAGTTCAGCGAGTTAGGATTCTCGAGCCTCACAGGCAAAGTACCCGAACCTTACATCATCCACAGTATTTTTTAGTTCTTATAAAATAATCTCTGGAGACGAAGAGGCCGACTAGTGCGGATGCGATGATTTCGGCTTCTGGCTTTTTCAATGATTTCGGCTGGTTTCTTTCCTCGAAACCAAGTAAATTATGTGTTAATCGACGCAGCAAGTAGTGAGGACTTCACCGGTACCGGACGTTTCACGGTGGGTGACATTTTTGACGTTTTACGAGTGTGTCAAGTTCCGACTACGCCTCGGCACAGCCAACCCTAGCGAGCGAGCTAGGCCTAACCTCGGCGAGGCAGCGCGGACAGGCCTGGCTGGGCCTAGCCCTGCGACCACGGGCCAAGATGGAGCGCAGGGCGGAGATCGTGGAGGGAGGAGACATCTCTCAAGAAGCAAGCAGCCCCGGCTGGATGACGGCATATGGCCGCAAGAACGGCAAGGGGATAAGAGCGGCGACTACTACCCGCGAAGGCAACTCAAGATGTGGCGAGCGAAAGGACGGAGGCCGCACTGCCGCCCCACGGAGCGCGTACCAGCGCATCGTCGCCACCTCAAGTCTCCCTCGACTGCCGAGGGGCACGTATCGCATCATCGGCAGGCCAAGGGACGGCCTGAACGTGACCAAGGTTAGCCAAGTACGTTTAGAGCAAGCCCCAGCCATGGCGGCGGCCCTGGCTCCGGCCGAAATCGAAGAGGACACCATTTGCCCCAACGGTGCCCAAAACATCTATGTGGTGTGTAACCCTTACGAGAAAAATGCGTGCGCCTACGTAGAGGCACAGCAAGCCCGGCTAGGCGAAAGCACGTACCGGATCTCTCTGTACCCGGCTCGCCCCTACGATACGTGTAAAGGAGTAATACGGGGTGTCAACGTGGATGTCAACGAGGCTCAACTACGCGCAAGAATCGTGAACCGCCGCAACCCAGGAGCCATCGAGGCCAAAAGAATCAAGAACACCACTGCTATGGTAGTATTGTTCAAGGGTATGAAGGTGCATAGTTATGTGTCTTGCGGCGCGAGCATGTTTCGCTGCACGCTCTACAGGAGACACACGGAGGTTTGTTACGGCTGCGGAGGTTTAGGACATCCTGCCCACGTTTGCCGTAATCCAAACAGCAAGTGGTGCCGCACGTGCGGACAGAAATCACCAGCGGATGATCATGAGTGCATTCCAAAGTGTTCGCTATGCGAAGGTCCACATCCCTCTGCGGATAGAGTATGCAAACACAGATTTCAAGTCCCCTACATCGTCAGAAGGAGAAGACGCCAACGCCACCAGCGCGCCGATAAGACGCAGGTGACCCGAGGAATGCAGTCACACGACTCCAGCGTATATACCAGCGTCGCCAGCACCCTCGGAAGAGGTCGCTCCAGGACGCCATCTACGCGGCGGCGCGACGCCGAGCGGAGCCGCTCCCGTTCCAGAGGGCTCTCGGCGTCTCGAACGAGATTTCAGCAGGAGCTCACCTGGGCTGGTCGAGTAGCGAAGACGCCCAAATCCAGAAAGGTAACGCGGTCGGTATCGCCAGAGCATAGTGCACAGCGTGAAATTCAACAACTACGTCAGGAGATTGCTAGTCTCAAAGAAGAGCTACGCAAGCAGAAAGTTGCGCAGGCCATTCAAAGCAGGGTCGAGGGTGCGAAAGCGGCGGATAATGCCGTGCAGAAAAGCGCGCAGGAACCCGAAGTCGAGGTCAGCAACGCCAAACGTAAGGCCCCCCTCCACTTGAGGACGATTCGGAGATGAGCGAGTCGGAGATGGCCGGGGCGGAAAGCTCGCAGAACAAAATGATGTAAGAGTTACTTAGGATTTCCAAAGAAAATCAGGCAAGCATTAACCAGCTCGAGCAGCTCATGGGAGCACTTGAGAGTAAAGTAGGAGCTATAGAGAATAATGTAGTAGCAGTTGAAAACAAGATGCCAAGTCAAAGATTCGTAGGTAAGCTGCAGCTAATGACGGTACTGGGACGGCCGCGAAGGGTCATCAAAATCTAAACTAGCAAAATGGTGGGCACTCAAAAGGATCTAGTAATTTGGCAGTGGAATTGTGCTAGCTTTCAAAGGCGCAAGACTTCGCTGCAACAGTACGTTACAGCTGAGGCCAAAAGGCCGCAAGTAATTTTGCTACAGGAGACACTGTGTGTTACACCCACCCTCGCCGGCTACAAATCGGTGGGGGCAAGGAGGGAGTCCAAGAGAGGTATAGCTACGCTAGTGAGCAAGAAGCTCGCATACGTTGAACGTGACATTCAGCCAGGTCGCGGCTGAATGGAGGCGCTTCTCGTTGAGGTTATCCCCAAGAGCTGGCTTAAACAGAGCGTGTTCATACTCAATGTTTACAGCCCACCATGCGATCAGAGACAATCTTTCCACTCCCTGTTTATGAAGGCGGCTTCGCTTGCTAGAGAGCCACCATTAGTAATCGCGGGAGACTTCAACGCCCCACAGAACGCATGGGGGTACATCAGGCAGACGGCTAAACGCAGAAATCTAGCGCGGGCCGTCGATGACCTAGCGCTAAGAGTCATTACCGATCCCTGTTTCCCCATGAGACTGGGCACGTCGGTGGCTAGAGACTCCCCGATCTCGCCCTTATCAGAAATGTAGAGCAAACAACCTGGGATAACAAGCAAAAAAACCTGCGCAGCGATCACTTCATCATTACTGCTACCCTTCAGGTCGGAGACCCCCAGGCCAGGAGGGCTCTTACGTAAGCTCAGAAAGGAGGATACGGGCGAATACGCCAGCTTCAGCGAACTCGGCGAGACACTCAGAGCAGATGTCGAAAAGGCTACGAAAACTATTCAAACCGAGCTCGAGGTTTCCAGTATGGACCCGCACCTCGCACATCTCTTGGAAGCTAACGCCTCTATTTTGATGCGATGGAAAATACAAAGGTTTAACCGGAGGTTGCGAAAGAGGGTTGCGCACTTAACAGGGAGATTGAACAGCACAGCACCGAGTTAGCTAAGCTACAGTGGGATGAAATCAGTTCAGCAGTCGATAGGCGCATGCGCACAGGAGGAAAATGGAATCTCCTTAAACACATGCTAGATGATACGCAAACCAAAAGCAATCAAAAACAGACATTGTGCCGCCTCATTCACTGGCACAAACAAGAAGGAGGAACCGAACAAACGCTCTTAGACGAGGTAGCCAATAGATATCTCCCGCTAGGCGCAGCACTTTCAGATGAATATCCCAACATCGAATGTGTCACGGTAAAGGAGCTCGATGACCCCTTCACGGAGTCCGAAATCAGAGCAGAACTTCACAACTTAAATAGCAGGTCGGCCTCAGGTCCGGACGGCATCTCAAACAGACTGCTAAGGAACCTGGATGATAGATCACTTGAGCTGCTAACGAAAGAGGTCAACAAGACTTGGGAGAACGGGTGCGTCCCGGACGAGTGGAAATCGGCCTCGGTTGTGCTTATCCCCAAACCAGGTAAACGCCTGAACCTTGACAACCTAAGGCCGATATCGCTAAGCTCTTGCGTAGGCAAGGTAGAGGAGCATGCGATGCTCCACAGGATATTGGATTACATAGAACGCAACAAACTGTTCTCGCACAACACGGTTGGCTACTCCTTAAGCAGCACATTTTAGATAACAGCACTAGGGAAGTTAGGTGCATCTTAGGCCTTGACATGACCAAGGCCTTTGACATCGTATCTCATCGATCTGTCCTGCAGGCCACGGCCAGCCTAGGTCTGGGAGCAAGGTTTCAGGCTTTTGTTAGATGATTCCTCATGAACAGAACAGCCACCATCACGATTGCGCAACTCAAGTCAGATGAGTTCGCACTAGGGGCCAGAGGCACTCTCCAAGGAGCAGTCATCTCCCCCTTACTTTTCAACATAGTCATGAAGGGCTTATCGGAGAGGCTCAGATCCCTTCCTAATATAAGCCACTCGTTATACGCGGACGATATCACGATTTGGTGCCCGGGATGATCACTCGCAGAGGTAGAGCACGCGCTACGATCAGCCCTAGAGGCAACGGAGTCCTACCTGGAAGACACAGGCCTCCAATTATCCCCAAACAAATCTGAATTGTTGCTGTACAGGCCGGCCAGGCAAGGTGATAGGGGCTTGTGGCGACGAGCGACCACGTAGACCGGTAAAGTCGGGCTCTCGCAGGAGAGGAAAAACCAACATTCGATCGGTTAGCGTAGCATTCCTTTATTGATCTCCTTCGGAACGCTAGCCCATGTCGGAGCGTGCCAGCCGCTCGTGCCTCGTGTAGACGCGAGCGTCTACGCCAACTCTCGTGCGACGCCGATGCTGCTGCCGCTACAGAGGGCTCCCCCCTAGAGAGGAGGAAAGTTCGACGAACGATGGAAAGTCCACGTGACGCGGCGTGTCGTGGCGTTGGTCTTGGGTGTCACGTGCGCAGGCGGCGGCGAAGGATGCAGCAGGGTCGCGTCGCATACTGGTGGAGCTGATGGCGCGGGTGCTTCGATGTAGGCGGGTTTGAGACGTTCCAGGGCAATTGTGTCTGATCGGCCGTTGACATTGACAACAAATGTCGTCGGACGACGCTCTAGAACACAATATGGCCCGGAGTAGTGTGGTTGCAAAGGCTTCCGCACGGCACAGTTACGCACAAAAACGTGGGTAGCAGAGGTGAGTGCGGGCGAAACGTAGGGGGACCTTGCTTCTTGTGAACGCGTAGACACGGGGCGTATCTGGCTGAAGAAAGCTTGCAGTTCGGCAACGTAGTCGGCACGTGTTGGCATAGGCGTTTTGGGGGTGGCGACAAAGAAATCGCACGGAAGGCGTAGGTGAGTGCCGTAGACTAGCTCAGCACAGGAGCAACCTAGGTCGCTCTTGAGTGCGGCTCTGATGCCAAGTAAGACGAGGGGCAAAAGCAGGACCCACTTCTCCGGTGATTCATGTGCCATAAGGGAGGCCTTGAGATGCCGGTGAAAACGTTCAACTAGTCCGTTGGACTGCGGGTGGTAAGCAGTTGTGCGAAAACGTGTCGTTCCGAGTAGTTTGAGTAGCTCGTTGAAGAGTGCTGAGTCAAACTGTCGACCGCGATCTGTGATTATTGTGGATGGGCAGCCGAATCTTGCGATCCAGGTAGACACGAAAGCTGCTCAATAGCGGGCGCTGAGTTGGCAGATATAGGTATAGCTTCTGACCACCGTGTATAACGGTCGATGCATGTAAGTATGTAGCAGTAACCTTCAGAAGGTGGAAGAGGGCCGACGAGGTCCAGGTGTACGGTGTCAAAACGAGCATCCGGTGGAAGAAAAGACTTGCCAAGCGGAATGGGATGACGCTGGATCTTCGAACGTTGACACGACAAACAGCAGCGAACCCAGTCACGAACTTGCGCGTTTAGCCGAGGCCAAACGAAACGACTGGAAAGGAGCTTCTGTGTCGCGCGTATGCCAGGGTGCGACAGGTTGTGCGCCGATTCGAATAGACGTCTGCGAAGGCATGCCGCAATGTATGGTCTAGGTGTGTCGTTAGAAGTGTCGCAGACGACGGACGTACCATCTGGGGTCACAACGACGTCTTCCAATTGCAGGGACGTTGACGAATTCCGGAGTGTACGAAGTTCAGTGTCGTCACGCTGTTGACTGGCGAGTAAGTCGGCCTCGATGATGAAAGGTTCCGATGTCAACGTGGAAACGACATTGACACGACTGAGGACTCGGCTGGAACGTTGTCGGTGCCCTTGATGTGGCGGAACGTTGTTGTAAACTCGGAGATGTAGGAAAGGTGTCGAATCTCACGGGGCGAGTAACAGGACGCCGAACGATTCGTTGCGTGCACAAGGGGCTTGTGGTCTGTCAAGACAGTGAACGCACGGCCTTCGAGGAAATGGCGAAAATGCTTAATAGCCTGGTAAACAGCGAGTAATTTACGGCCGAACACGCTGTAGCGGGACTGCGCAGGCTTCAGTTTCTTGGAGAAAAGAGCGAGTGGATGCCACGCATTGTCGATGAATTGCTGCAGAGCGGCACCAACGGCGGTGTTTGAAGCGTCGGTCATGGTGGCAGTGGGTGCGTCTGGCTTTGGGTGTCTAAGCAGCGTGGCGTCGGCGAGGGCAGACTTGACTCTTGTGAAAGCGTCGGTGGCCTCTTCAGTCCACTGAAGCACTTGTTTGCGTTTGTTTACCAGAAGAGCGTCTAGCGGAGCCATAAGTCGTGCGCACTCGGGAATGAATCGGCGGTAGAAATTGACGAATCCGAGAAATTGGTGAAGCTTGGTGAGTGTGGTCGGTCGGGGAAGGTTTTAGATGACGCGAATCATGGACGGCAGAGGTCGAATGCCATTAGCGTCGACGATATGACAGAGGAACTCGAGTTCAGGTTGACCGAATTCACTCTTGGCGGCGTTGATGACAATTCCTTTACTGGCAAGGCGTGAAAACAACAACCGCAAGTGCTGAAGATGTTCTTCTGCCGAAAAGCTTGCAACGAGAAGGTCGTCAATGTATGCAAAAACGAAAGGCAAACCTCGGGTGACGGAATCGATGAAACGCTGAAAGGATTGGCCCGCGTTCCGTAAGCCGAAAGGCATGCGGAGAAATTCGAAAAGACCGAAGGGTGTGGTGATGGCGGTCTTGGGAATGTCTTCTTCAGCGACCGGAAGTTGGTGGTAGGCGCGAACGAGATCGATCTTAGAAAAGATCGTCGCACCGTGCAACGCTACTTTGAAGTCCTGAATGTTCGGTAGAGGGTAGCGATCAGGAACTGTGACGTTGTTTAGTGCCCGGTAATCGCCGCATGGGCGCTATTCTCCCGTCTTCTTAGGCACCATGTGAAGCGGTGATGCCCAGTTACTGGAGTAAGGGCGGATGATGCCAAGTTGCAGCATGTGTTCGAACTCCGCGCGAGCGATCTTGAGTTTCTCCGAGGACAAACGCCGGGGTCGGAAATAGACCGGTGGGCCGGAGGTGACGATGTGATGGCACACGTCATGTTGCACCGGTTGCGTCCAGTCCGGCAGGCGCGTCAAAGTGGGAAACTCGCGTAAGAGCGCGGCGAAAGGAACGTCCAACATGGCAGAAATAGGCGCTATGGGTGATGTGCCTGATGATGGCACGCCGGGAACGGATAGCTGGGTCACGGAGTCGATGAGACGGCGTTGTTGGATGTCCACAAGGAGTCCGTAGTTATGCAAAAAGTCTGCTCCAATGACTGCATGACGGACATCTGCAACCAGGAAAATCCAGCGGAACGCTCGTCGAAGGCCAAGGTTTAGCATGACGGAGCGTGACAAGAAAACTGGAATCCTGGTGCCGTTGACGGCTTGCAAAAACGACACAGGTGTCACTTTTCGGTCGGAGTGCTGGGCCGGTAGAATGCTGACGTCAGCAGCTGTATCGACTAAGAATCGTTGTCCCGTAACTCTGTCCGTCACGTAGAAAAGGCGACATGTGTGCTGGGCCGGACCACTCGTCGCCGTTAGAGTACGGCCGGCCTGTTTCCCTGCCAAGCGCAGGGACGCCGACAGTGACGAGCGTCGTTTCCAAAACGGCGGCGGTAGTAGCAAACGCCAGGCGCTGTAGTTGAGGTTTCATTGTGGGTGCCCTTGCGTCTTGATCTGCTGGAACTACGGCTGCGTGGGTGACGAGACGCGCTGCGATGTTCCGCTGCAGAGATGATGCGTTCCAGGCGCTCACACAAGGAGCCGAGCGGAGATTGCACTGCGGAAGAGCAGGGTAGAGTTTGCAGAGCGGTTGTATTGTCACCCGGAGACGGTGACGTGGCTGCGATGGTTGGGGTGGCTACTTCCATGACTTTGTCGGCCAAAGTGGCAAGACCGGTAAGGTCCATGGTAGAGGCTGTCGCCGAGACCATCTGCACGTTAGCCGGGAGTCGTTGCAAAAACAACTCGTGCAACAGCGTGTCGTCGATTGATCTCGCGTTGTTTCCGAGCAGCTGGCTCATTCGGCGAAAAAATTGACTAGGGCGTCGGTCGCCGAGTTCTTCAGCGGACAGAAGCTGCTGGATGCGAGAACGCTGTGAAGCTGTTGTGCGCTGTAGCAGTGCTGCCTTGAGATCGTCATAGGCGGCGGCAGACAATGGGGTGTTCAACAAATCTGCTACCTCATCAATGGCGGCG
Source organism: Dermacentor variabilis (assembly GCF_050947875.1). Classification (NCBI taxonomy): domain Eukaryota; kingdom Metazoa; phylum Arthropoda; class Arachnida; order Ixodida; family Ixodidae; genus Dermacentor; species Dermacentor variabilis. The sequence goes on from NC_134575.1 coordinate 136,322,124, forward strand.
GGCGAGAGCGCTGCGACGGCGTAATGGAACTTCGAGGCTTGAGAGGTGATACCAGCGACTTGAAATTGCGCTTCGGCCTGAAGAAACCACGCCGAAGGATGCTGGTCCCAGTACTGTGGGAGGCGGACAGCGATGGCGGAACAGGAGTGCTCAACGCGTTCCTCGGAAGAGTTCTGGTCTTGAGCTCTCGTAGCGTTGGTCTGGTCCATGGTCGTCTCTACCACAGGAGCGTATGGCAGTATCACGTCCGGGTCACCAAACTGTGGCGACGATCGACCACGTAGACCGGTAAAGTCGGGCTCTCGCAGGAGAGGAAAAACCAACACTCGATCGGTTAGCGTAGCATTCCTTTAATTGATCTCCTTCAGAACGCTAGCCCGTGTCGGAGCGTGCCAGCCGCTCGTGCCTCGTGTAGACGCGAGCGTCTACGCCAACTCTCGTGCGACGCCGATGCTGCTGCCGCTACAGGCTCAACCCTCTTAACCAACTTCCCATATCCCTCTTTGCAAGAAACGGGCAGCCCATTCCTCAAGTCGAATCTATCCGAATCTTAGGATTACTGATTGATGCGCGTGGATATAATGCCAAAACGCTCACGCGCATCACGGCCAAAACCGACAGCATGCTGAGACTCGCTGCTAGAGTATCCGGACTAAAGAAGCGACTAGCTGAAGACAACCTCCTCAGGATCCATCGCGCTTTCCTAATGAGCCACATCAACTATGTAGCCTGGGCCCTTAACTGAACCAAAACCGAAAAGAATAAGCTTAGCATTCTCATGCGCAAGAGCATCAAAAAGCTACTGGGGTTACCAGTAATCACTTGCTCGGACAGAATAAGCAAACTCTACATGCACAACGACATTGATGAAGTGATCGAAGCGCAGGTCACCGCTCAGGTAGTCAGGCTCTCGTCAACCAGGTCAGAGAGACGCATCCTAGACGAGGCCTGCATGGCTCTGATAATACTCAATGAACGGAAAATCGCCTTATCCAGGGAGGCACGGGCAACCTTTGTGGTCAGCCCATTCCCTCGGAATATGCACCCACAATACAATGTAGGGAGGCGAAAAGGCAGAGCATGGGCGATTTTACAGAAGCCCAGTGCGAATCAAGATTCGACTGTCTTTGTCGACGGGGCTCAGTACAGCAACTCTAGCACGTTCGCGTTGGCAATCATTGACGTCAAAGGGGAATTACTCTCCTCGGCCTCGGTTAGGTTCGCTACGAGCGGAGTCGAGGAACAGCTCGCCATAGCCCTGGCCATGACCGACCCCTCGCGCACCAACGTTTTCACCGACTCACGAGCGGCCATCAAAGTTTTCGAATCGGCTAAGCTAACCCAAGAGGCTGCCTCCATTCTGGGAAAGAGAACAAACCCTGGCACTCACCTCATCTCTTAGTTTCCCGCCCATATGGGTGTGGACGTTCATCAGAACATACCTAACCTCAACGAGTTTTCCCATGACCGTGCGCGAAATCTAACGCGCTGCGGCGGCATGGAGGCCTTATGAGGACAGGATGCAATCCAGCAGAACGAACCGTTCCTCACTTTTCACGAGGTAACATCTCATTATCGGCTTAGTAGAAGGGCCCATCCTCTTCCTCTCCCGAAGTTAGACAGGTCTCAATCAGTTACACTTAGAATGCTCCAGACGGGCTCATTCCCCTCGCTGGGCTTTCTCAGCCTTATCTACACAGACGTCAATTCAAGCTGTCCGGACTGTAATTAGATTTATTGTTCCTTAGCGCACAAGCTCTGGCAATGCCCCGCGTTACTTAACGGCCCTCTGTCCGGCGAAGCCGACTGGGAAGAGGCACTCCGGAGCCCATCGCTCCAGACACAACTAGAGGCAATCCAGAGGGCCCTAGAAAGGGCGGAACATCACGGTATCCCTCCCCGACTTGGACGCGGCCAGCGGCTTCCGCGGGACCCCAATAGGGGCCCCCGCTGAAGCTTCTCAGGATCAAATAAAGTTCATTGTCTGCCTTTCGGTCTGGAGACTCACGGTGAAAAAGGAGAGGCAGACTTGAAAACCCCCCGTTGTAACCTGAGCTTCCGGCCTCTTTAATAAGCAATTATCTACGCAATATAATGTCTATCATAATTTTGATCCCTAATAAATGTGTATTATTTCCTTTTCGGGGTACAATTTTGTTGTATTGATAAATGCACGTGTGCCGAGTATGTACCGTTCGATGCATACTAGCCTCCACTGAATAAGAACCCTTTAAAGAAAGAAGTTATTGATTAAGATATTTCAAAACGCATCTTAGTATAGATGACGCAGGGGCGTATTTTGCAGCTTTTGTCATGAGCGAAGCAAACAAGTGCATTCCACAAAGAAGTGGACTTCCATGAAAAATACGAATTTCTTTGTGAAAGGACAAGCTCAAGAATGCCCGAAATAAACAAACTAAAACAGGGCACATGCTTAGTTGATGGCAAACTGCGGAGAATGCGATCGTATTCAAAAGCAATAAATTACAGTGAAGGCGCAGAAAACGGAAACTGAGGACGGCAAGCTGAAAAAAAGTCTTTTCGAGAAATATTTCATACTCACATGAGGAAAAAGTGCGGAACCTAGTTTGGAACAGGCTAAGTAGGATTAGGTGACAGCATATGTATCCGTTGTTCTTAATTGATGGAGAATAAAAGAAGGTCAAAGACCAGGCCAATGATATTGGGGAACACGTCGAGTGATCGTATAGCTTAATTAAATCACTATTCGCAGACATTCGCGAAATTGAATATGTACCTGAGCGAATCGGCCGTAATTGAAGCGCAAACGAACCTTATGGATATATTTTTAGCGTTTCCGATTTCCAGCTTCCTTTACCACGTGTCAGAAGTCTGCGCCGGAACATAAAATATTCAGGCACGACATAATTTTACAGCTAGCCTCGAACACACAAATCACGCTACTTATACTTTTCAGTACTACCTGAGCTCCTGGGAATCTTCCATCCAAATGAAGAAAAGTTATTGCGGCGACACTTTTGAAACATGGTGACTGTTTTTATCGGTTAGAAGTTGCCACTAGAGAGCGCATAGAACCTGCCTTTGAAAGCTGGTACAGAAAATGATAAACGCCGTCCTACACGTTTCCCATAGCCTAACAAATTCATTTATTCATATCATTGTGGCTTTAGAAAAGGCAGGTCAGCAGCCCATCATCTGGTGTGCATCAACACAAGCAACCGTGATGCACTTGTCCACGAACAGAGTTTTCAAATTGCTCAATATAGAAAAGACTGTGAGCAAAACGAGAACGAGATGAAAGCCGGTGCGAAGGGTTCGACAAATGGACTTCCTTTTTCAACGCACTTGTCGTAACCTTGGCTCCGGCTTTCACCTTGGTCTCGTTTTGCTCATAGACTTGAATTTGCATCTCCCTCCTTCGCCGTATTCTTCCTCAATATAGAAAAGACTCAAGACGCGGCATGCTAATACGGAATAATGAGAGACCTGGCCAAGATGCGTTTTCGAGGTAACGTGCTTACCAATAGGGAAAGTTATATTGGCTTTATAGAATAAAAATGGGAAATACATTGTCGCGCTCATTTGCGCAGGAAACTTGCATACCAAAGAGACGGATGATCAAATGCAGTCCCTTCATTGTTAAGTTGAACTCATTCCGGTTTTTTTACCTCCTCCAATCTTCTATTCCTATGCACGTAGACGACGTGCACACACTTTTATAATCTCGTAATCTTACAGTCTGCGTGCGTGCAAGCTTAGACTGCACTAAATATTGAAACGGGTTGATTATTGGTTTTCAATTTCTTACGCACAAATTCATTTTGCTGTCTTCACCCGAAATATAGGCCTGCTTCACGGCATCATGGTTCAACTGCAAGATGAGCACATACTGCTGAATACCGGACACCAGTTTAAAGGGACTCTCATGAGGTCCGGCCATTTTGAACTGACAAGATTAATACATACTATGTACGTTACGGATCGTGTCTGCTAAGCTTTAGATATCAAAGGGTATTCAACTGGGATAGTTGGTTCATCCTTCGAGGATTGTAGCAGCAGAACTTAAGTAACACGGACGCAAAAGGAACGACTACACGAGGACGCAGCTGCGTCCTCGTCTAGGCCTTCTTTCAGTTTGCGCGTTCCTTAAGTTTTGCTGCTACAATCCTTCACGTTTTATATCCCTACGCGTCGCGGAAAAAGCTTAAACTTCAAACTAAACGCCGTGTACCCGTCTCCTGGCGGGCGTTGCTCTCTCAACTGGACAGTCGATGCAAGTCGCACAAGTGTGTCTACGTACATGGAAGCGCTATGGCGTGAGTCACAGTGACATGTGACTTCGATAATTCTCCGAGGCAATATGATTTATTTGTTTATTCGGTTGCTTCAACAGACGCAATAAAGTTTAGAGCAATAATAATACCTAGAAGCCGAATGGTCGGCGTGTCTGTGTTTTACTTTGTACCGTAGCAAGATAGATGTCAAAATGTCGAAACTATGTCATTTTCTACCGTGTTTCAGCGCCGCGGTCATGCCCTCTTCTCCTCTCGCGTCCGCCTTAGTGGACTTCATTGTGCCGCTGAGTCATACCGCTAGTGCAGAGCGCGCGAAATCGTCCGCTCAGCGAAACGAGACAAACGCAACAGCTCGCGCGGGAGACCGTCACCACAAGTGTGCCAGTCAGCAATAACGCGAGAGAGAGAGACAAAAAAACACACAAAGGCGAATATCCCGTGAAGTATTCGTCATGCACTCCTCCGGCTCCAATGTGGGAGAATGCAGGGAAGGAATTTAACTTGCGGAGGTTAGACGGGGTAAGTAAAATGAGCGTCTGCGTTGGCAGTGACGCTCGCGTCCTTGAATCATGGATTCACGGCACTACAATTACTTCTATGTTAAGAATAGTTGCGCCTATGGAAGAACAAACACAGAGAAAAAAACGAGGAAGACGGAAAAAGCGCTTTTTCCGTCTACCTCGTTTTGTTACTGTGTTCGTTCTTTGTTAGGTGCAACTAGTCGTGCCAATGCACCAACTCGCCCAGCACGAAGTTCTTCTAAACTTCAAGTATTTCTATCTCTGCTGTGAATGAACTAACTGGAAAAATTCTAATGGTAGAACACTGCTTAGGAGGCACGTAACAACTTCCCATGTATAAAGAGTATTTCCTATATCACCGACGAAGTGTTTTTTGATACAGCGTTGTTATTTCTAGCTCCGGTTTATTCCTGTGAAAATCATAAGTGCCTCAAGGCTCATTATGACAGTTGAACTACGTGAGCGTAATTAGTATACATTGATGAAGAACGAATGACGCGCATGGATTGACGAAAGCAGCATAACAACGATGGCGTAACGATAACCTTATGATGATGATTTTGCGATGATGCCGTTGCGAACGCGGCATGACGAGAATTTCATTGTGCCGTTAGAATGACGTCGATGGAACGACGATTACGGCATCACGGCGATGAAACAACAAAGAATGCGCCAACGCGACTCATTGACAACGGCGCCAGGATGACAATATAATCACAAGAATATGAAAGACAACGGGAAATGGACAATGAATAATATGGCGGATAGCAGACCTTGAAGGCTTATCGATTCAAAAATTAATATGACTCATTCCAAAACGTCACTGTACGCGTCATGATAGCTTCTACCAATGAGATAGATGCGCTTTTCACATGATGTAAGAGGGCTGTCTGTTCTGATTTTCTCTAAATCCTATGCTAATGCACGTCCAACGCAGGACTCTTCAGCAGGTCTGGATAAAAGTAAATAACCCGTGTGGACGCAAAACTTATTCGATATGTTGCCAAATGAAAAGAGCGGAAACAACAATGGTATTTACGGCATACTTTAACACCCAGCTATTGAAAGCCGGTAACGTGCGGTTCACCGAATTCTTGGAGGAAGCGTTGTGCACAGTGGCCATTCAGTAACTTTGTACATATGTGACAAATCGTAGGAGTAATATATACGTGTCTGTGAAAGGTCTACGCAAACTGCAAGTCTTAAAGTATGCAAGCTACTATTCCATCAAATGCATCTGATGTGTTCCATCTCCGTAGATTGTGGCAATAGTGAAGAAATGCAATATCAGCAAGGGTGGTTTGAAAAGGTACGTAGAGAAAATCAGATGGAAGAAATAAAAGAAGTTGTCGGCATTTGTCGTAAAGTATTGTTAAAAACAATGAAATATGCATACGAAAAAATTCAATGCGTTATACGTACAGAATTTTTAATTGTGTGTTGATACATAAGATAATATTCTGAGATCTGCTTCAATATAGAGCAATATTTATTCTGTGAGGATTTGTTTTACGTTCTTTGCGTCTTAACAGCACCTACTTAAACTGCTAAACAGCAATTATGGCGATTCAAGAAACTCTGTCACTCCAGTGGAAGGGGTTACGCATCTCGTTCTGGACTCTGCTTTTGATAATTGAATGCATCAAACTTGCCTGATATGGGCCTGTCGCTATGCAATTAGGACGAGGTGCGGAAAGCAATGCTCCGCACATTGCTTTATTGCATCCACATGAAGCAAACATATAATAAAGCGAAGGAAATATCACGCCACTTTATTGCTGCTTTTTAGTTCAAGTGTAGAAAAAATAAGCTAAAGGGAAACGAAAGCCAACAGTGAACCACGTGCAGGTTGTGGGGTCCGAAGCCACAATCTCCGTACCATGCTTGGTTTGCAGTGCCAATTATTCTACAGTGGCGGGCTGTTCAACCAGTTTGTCGTTATCGGACATTTCTGCATGTGTACGCTATTTTACCATAAGTGTGCAAGCGAGCACCACCTACCGCCATGGCGGACGACATGGAACAACTTTTTGACCGATTAGGTAATGTAAAAAATAATCTTCATGATCATATAGCTAGTGGGATAACACCTCGTATACTATCGGAACGAATCAAGCGTACCGTATTCTAGACGCGCGGTATATAATTTGGAAATGTTCGCGCATTGTCACTTTCTATTAGGTTTTCCATTAAAATGTGAATATATCAGTTTGGTTCTTGGTAATTTGTTTCCATTCTGAGAAACAATTTTAATGGTCAGGCAAGCATGCAGATAATACTGCAATGCCATCAATAATGGCAATTAGGGAGGCTCTATTGCAGAATTTCAATGTTTCCTAGAACTCATGTAGCGCCACCAGGGACCGTTTCTTAGTGTCCAAGACAACACAATAAATTTATATATTTTTCACACACACACAATGCCTATCAGCTTGATATTATTACTAATGAGACTGCAGGCGAACGTACTGCATATCACAACAATAGTCATAATGTAGTAATTTTATCTTAGAGCAGTCTCAATTTTCTTCAGTCAGAGGCTTGTAAATTGTGTCCTCAAATAAAGAAAAAAAATCATTGTAATCAGTTACGATTCAGCAATCCTAAAATAGTGTCTCGGACATCGGAATAAGAAAGTAAAATTATGACTATTGGAATTACATTAGAGTTTTCTGCTATTATGATAATATAAAAGATTATAGCATCAAATATACAAAGGTCCAACTACTTGCTTGCGATGAATGTTTTCTGACCAGAAAAAGCTTGGCTACCGTGCGCTCACTTAACCACTGTGCTGACGCCAATGGCACAAAGAAAATTATTGTGCATTATAGGAAAGCAAACAGTCATGATATTTCATAACGAATGACAAAAATTATTAATACGATGCCTCAAACCCAAATTTATTTGTAGCATACGCAGCCGAAAGAAGGACTTCTTGCAATCATATTCACAAAGGCGCGTTAAGAATTGCTAAAGAGTCTGAATATAAAGAAGAAATATTTAAATCATAAACCTTGAACATAGTACCTCAGCTATGCAGAACAACTTGTTGCCGATAAGACTCCCCATTTGAATTTCTCGAAAGATGAATTTAATTTTTTACGCCTCAGCATGAACAAGTATTCATCCAAATGCTTATAAACATTCTTGTACAGCGAAGAACCATAGCACAGGGTACCTTGTTTTTCTTTTCCCCAACAGCGGTTTGTACATTGCTGGATATGACATTGATCAAGCACGAGAGGAATGTCAAAATCTCGAACAAACTTGTTTTCGACAAGCACATCGAACCATCATACGTGTAGATTAACGCACGCAGACGTGTTCTAACTCTTGAATAATTTATGAACTAAATAAAGTTGTACTTGTGCTACGTTGCGGAAAAGGAGCCTCTTGCACAGTCGCAGTAGCCTATAGGATAACCTCCACCAGTGCTCTTCATGGTAATTTTTTTTTTCACTGCTAATCCATCAAGCACAAACAAAGGCAACCTGGCATTGTAAAATGTGTACTGCTGCAGTTAATAGAAAAGGCAGTTTTAATAAGAAATCGATGGTAGTAATTATACACAGAAAAAATATTATGTTTTAAAAGAAAGAAGGGGGAAGAGAAAAGAAAGGGAGAAGGCAGGAATGGTAACAAGAAGTGCGGCTGGTTGCCTACCCTACAGTCGGGGACAGGAAAGGAGGAATAGAAAGATGATATTGAGAAGGGTGTTGGAGGGGGAGAGACGCGGTGAGAGCGCGCACGGAGGGACCCACCAAGTCGAAGGCGTTAACACAGGTCAGTCACTCTCAAGAAAAAGGGAACTGCTTTCATAGATTAGTGGGTGGACGATCGATGGGGGCGGTCTTCGGGTTGTGCCTGCGCGGTCAACAGCCAATAGTCCAGTCGTCACAAAGCGATAGATAGTTTGCCTAAGCGACTAAAATCGACCACAGCGATAAAATAAATGTTCTCTGTTATCTTCGCTGCTGCACACGCCCCAGACAGCACTGTCGCTTATTGCAATCAATGTTGTGTAAGTCTTCGCGAAAGCTATTCCACATCACAACCGATATAGAAGCGATTCCTCAGGTCAATCAAGCCCGGGTGTAGGTCAGTCAGCGAGCTGAAGTAAATGATTGAGTTCCTGTAACATGGTGCGCTTTACATGTTTAGGATGGGTATATAGGAGAGTAAGGCACAGGCGAGCATCAAAGTCCTGAAATCAAGGCGAATAGTTTTCTTCAGTGGCGATCCAGCCAGGAAACGTTACATTAATATGTGACGCCGAGTCCGTGTTAGTTATGGAAAGACCAGTTTTGAATACAGAAATAAAAAGCATCGCGCTTTACAATTTAGTTAGCTGAAATCGTCAAAAATTAAACAGTGTTACGTAGGGTTACTGAATACTACACCAACTTGTTACTTACTACACGAAAGTTGAAGCCGTGTTTTATTGGAATGAAGAGAAAGAAGCAATATATCAAATGGCATCGATTATAAAAATAAGTAATACATAAGAATAGCTACACATATTTAGGGACATCCTTTTTACTGTAAGTAAAGGGGAAACATTGTTCATTGTAGCAAAGTGGTTAACGTCTTAAAAAAAACGTCACAGGTGTCTTTAGCTATCGCTTAAGAAACGCGATGGCGGAAGCCTTGTAAAGCTTGTTGTAGTTCATCTTAATCCACCTTAATCTTTTTTATTCACCGTGATCCACCGTAGTCCTCCTTCATCAGTTTTATTCAGCCCTAATTCATCTTATTGATATACAGCAAAGCTAAATCAACCTTAATCCTCCTTCAACCACTTTACTCCAGCTTAGCCCACCATAAATCCATTTATTCTACCTTAATCTGATCTATTAGGCCATAATTAACGTTAAACCAATCACTAATGAATCGTTAACTTTGCTAAGCATTATTGATCTCTTCGAGCGGCTGGACATGCTTTTTTAGTTCGCTTCGGCTTTCCTCGGGTCACATGATATTCTGTACCTCACAACGCGACCTTGTAACATAGAGATCTAAGGCTTTCGCCTTAAAAATGTGATCATCATCATCATCAGCTTGGTTACGCCAAGTGCAGGGCAAAGGGCTCTCCCATACTTCTCCAACTTCCCCGGTCATATACTAATTGCGGCCATGTTGTCGCTGCAAACTTCTTAATCTCATCCGCCCACCTAACTTTCTGACACCCCCTGCTACGCTTCCCTTCCCTTGCAATCCAGTCCGTAATCCTTAATTTATTTGTACATACTGCAGCCCCTATATGGGGCTATCGCAGGAGTGGGTTAGACAAAAAAAGTCACAAAAAACAAGTAAACAATAACATTAAAAAATTCACAAGAAATAAGGCAGATGACACAAATGAAACTCAAAATAGCAGCAACACTGAGAATCAGTACAAAAACGAGAATGAGTAAATACACTGTAACAATAAGAAAATACATAAAATCAGGTGTGGTTAACTTTTAACAGGAAATCGTTGAATGGCAGTGACCTAATTGTTCCGGGAATTAAGTTCCAGAATTCAATAGTACGTGGGAAAAAGCTGTATTTAAATTTATTAGATCGAGCAAAGTAAGACTTAATATTAAGGTTATGGTGACTCCTACTTGACCGAGGAATGTCTGAAGGAATATATATGGGATGTGAGACACGATAAGACAAATTGACGATGCCATGCAGAAATTTCAATGACTCAATGTGACGGCGTATGGATAAAGGGGTTAGGTTCAAAGAAGATAAGGCACGAGAGGGTGAAAAATAGTGATCATAGCGACGATATATGAACCTAATAGATTTTCGTTGTATGCTCTCAATGGAGTTAATGTCGCACTGCTTATGACGGTTCCAGACCGGAGAAGCATAATCTAGGATTGGGCGAATTAAAGTTTTATACATTAGTAACTTAGTTTCCTTTGGAGAATTGTTAAAATTGCGCCTCAAATACCCGAGCTTCCGGAGTGCTTTAGTGCAAATGGAATTAATGTGTTGTGACCAGGACATGTTAGTGGTAAATATGACGCCAAGATACTTGTATTCTGAGACCCTGTGCAAGGATAAGTCGTTGAAAGTGTAATTGGTCAATGAAGGAGAGGCACTATCAGAAAATGGCATTATCACAGTTTTAGTATAATTAATTTTCATTTGCCAAGTGTTGCACCAGGTACAGAAGCTGCCAAATGAGGAATTTAGTTCAAGATGATCTTCTGGTGTGTTAATCACGCAATGCAAAACACAGTCGTCGGCATAGAGGCGTATGTGTGAAGTGACGTTTCGAGGTGAGTCATTAATGTATAGAAGAAATAGTAAAGGACCAAGAACCGACCCTTGGGGTACACCAGATGACACGTCAACAGATGAAGAATTAGTTGAATTATAACGTACGTATTGTGACCGATGAGAAAGGAAACTGGCAATCCAACTAACCAAGTGAGAATTTTTCAAGATTATGTTAAGCTTTATTAAGAGATTAGAATTCAGTACAGTATCGAAAGCCTTGGAAAATCTATATATATATAGCATCGATCTGGGTGCCGATATCAAGGGCACAGAGGATGTCGTGTGAGAATTCTGCTAGTTGTGTTAAGGTGCTGAAACCTTTCCTAAAACCATGCTGAAAGTTAGAAAGCACGTTATTAGATTCCAGAAATTCCACTATATGTTTGTGAATTATGTGCTCCAGCATCTTACATGAATATGATGTTAATGAAATAGGTCTATAATTAGATAAGAGCTGCTTATTACCAGATTTGAATAATGGATGTACTTTGGCCAGCTTCCATGAGGATGGAACGAAGCCGGTATTGAGGGACTTTTGAAAGATGATGGTTAAGTAGCGAGCAGACCACAATGAATAGCGAACCAGAAAAGAATCGGGTATACCATCAGGAACGGTTGATTTTTTAGTGTCTAACTTTAGTATTAGGTTCAGTAGACCGTGCTCATTAATCATGATATCAGTAATCGGAGTTGTCACTTTAGGAGGGTCAAGGATGGAACATCGTCGGTATCTGATGAAAAGACAGATTTAAAGTAGGCATTGAAAGCATCAGCTATTATTAACGGATCATTAGTTGTTTCATCATTTACGATTATAGATGCCGAAGTAGACTCTGTTGGCAAGACAGAGCGCCAAAATTTGCGAGGATTAGTTTTTAGAAGATTTCCTAACTGGACATTGAAGAAACGATTTTTCGCCAATTTCGTAAGTACTCGCAGTTCTTCCTTTGCCCTACGAAATCTGATAGCACTATCAGGGTCTGATAAACGCTTCACGCGCTTGAGGCGTCCAACGCGGCGTGATACGTGAAGGATATCACGTGTCATCCAGGGTACTTTGAGGTTCTTTTTTTCGTTTTTAGCGGAACAAAACGTCACATGCAGTCACTGACAATACTTTCAAATTTGCTGACTAGTTCGTTGATGTCACCCATGTGACTAATCGTGTGAAATGCATCGAAAGAAGAAGCCTGGTTACGCCATCAGCCAGGTTACGCCGACAGCAGCGCAAAAGCCTCTCCCATGCTTCTCCACGTACCCCGTTCATGAACTAATTGTGGCCATGTCGTCCCTGTAAACTTCTTAATCTCGTCCGACCACCTAACTTTCTGCCGCCCCCTGCTACGCTTCCCTTCCCTTGGAATGCATTCCGTAACACTTGATGACTATCGGTTACCTTCCCTCCTCATTACATGTCCTGCGCATGCCCCCCCATTTCTTTTTCTTGACTTCAACTAAGATGTCATTAACTCGCGTTTGTTCCCTCACCTAATCTGCTCTTTTCTTATCCCTTAACGTTACACCTATCGTTCTTCTTTCCATAGCTCGTTGCGTCGTCCTAAATTTAGGTAGAACCCTTTTCGTAAGCCTCCAGGTTTCTTCCCCGTACGTGAGTACTGGTAAGACACAGCTGTTATACACTTTTCTTTTGAGGCATAATGTCAACCTGCTGTTCATGATCTGAGAATGCCTGCCAAGCGCACCCCGGCCCATTCTTATTCTTCTAGTTATTTCAGCCTCATAATCCGCATCCGCAGTCACTACCTGTCCTAAGTAGATGTATTCCCTTACCATTTCCAGTGCCTCGCTACCTATCATAAGCTGCTGTTCTCTTCCGGGACTGTTGAACATTACTTTAGTTTTGTGCAGATTAATTTTTAGACCCACACTTCTGCTTTGCCTCTCCAGGTGAGTGAGCATGCATTGCAGTTGGTCTCCTGAGTAACTAAGCAAGGCAATATCATCAGCGAATCGCAAGTTACTAAGGCGTTCTCCGTTATCTCTTATCCAGAATTCCTCCCAATCCCCGTCTCTGAATACCTCCTGTAAATACGCTGTGAATAGTATTGGAGAGATCGTATCTCCCTGCCTGACGCCTTTCTTAATTGGGATTTTGTTCCTTCTCTATGGAGAACTACGGTGGCTGTGGAGCCGCTGTGGATATATTTCAGTATTTTTACCCACTGCTCGTCTACACCCTGATTCCGTAATGCCTCCATGACTGTTGAGGGTTCGACTGAATCAAACGCTTTCTCGTAATCAATGAAAGCTATATATAAGGGTTGATTATATTCCGCACATTTCTCTTTCACCTCATTGATAGTGTGATTATGGTCTATTGTTTAGTAGCCTTTACGGAATCCTGTCTGGTCCTTTGGTTGACGGAAGTCGAAGGTGTTCGTGATTCTATTTGCAATTACCGTAGTAGATGCTTTGAAGACAACGTACAGTAAGATGATTGGTCTATAATTTTAAGAGGTCGATAAGGCCTCTCCCTGCGATCTCCAATTACCCCTGTCCTGCGCCAACCGATTACAACTAGCACCCGCAAGTTTCCTAATTTCGTCGCCACACCTAGTCTTCTGCCATCCTCTACTACGCTTTCCTTCTCTTGGCACCCATTCTGTCACCCTAATGGTCCAACCGTTACCGAATCTGCGCATTACATGACCCGGCCAGGGCCATTTTTTTCTCTTAATGTCACTTAGAATATCGTCTATAGCCATTTGCTCTCTGATCCAAACCGCTCTCTTTCTGTCTCTTAAAGTGATTCCTAGCATTCTTCGTTTCATCGCTCTTTGTGCCGTCCTTAACTTGTTCTCAAGCTTTCTGTGAGTCTCCAAGCATCTGTCCTGTATGTCATCACCGGTAAAATTCACTGATTGTATACCTTCCTTTTCAATGATAAGGGTAAGCTCCCAGTCAGGAGCTCACAATGTCTGCCGTATGTGATCCAACCCATTTATATTCTTCTGTGAATTTACATCTCATGGTTAGGGTTCCCTGTGATTAGTTGACCTAGGTAAACGTACCCCTTCACAGACTCTAGAGGCTGGCCGGCGATCCTGGACTTATGTTTCCTTCACCAGTTATTCATCATGATCTTTGTCTTCTGTATTTTAATCTTTAACCTCACTCATACACTTTCCGTGTTAAGGTCCTCAATCACTTCTTGTAACTCGTTTGCAGTGCTGCTGAGTAGAAAATGGCATCGGCAAACCGAAGGTTGCTGAGGCCTTCGCCGTCGATCCTTACTCCTAAACCTTCCAAGTTTAATAGCTTGAATACTTCTTCTAAGCACGCAGTGAATAGCATAGGAGAGATTGTACTCCTTGTCTGACCCCTTTATTTATAGGTATCTTCCTACTTGTGTAGAGTTAGTGGCTGTGGAATCTCTGTAGATATTTTCCAAGGTATTTACGTAAGCGGTTTGCACTCCTTGATTGGAAAAATGCCTCTATGATTGCAGGTATATCTACTGGATCAAATGCTTTTTCATATTCTATGAAAGCCATATAGAGAGGTTTATTGTACTCTGCGGATTTCCCGATAACCTGATTAATGACATGGATGCGATCCATTGTAGTGTGTCCCCTTCTTACGGCCACTGTGTTCCCTTCGTTCACTAATGCCCACTGTTGCACTTATTCTATTGGAGACTATTTTGGTAAATTTTTATATAATCGTGGAGTAAGCTTATCGGCCTTTAATTTTTCAGTTCTTTAGCTTCTCCCTTTTAGGGATTAGTATAATTCTTGAATTCTTCCCGTTTTCTGGGACCCTTGCAGTTAGTAGACATTTCCTATAGAGAGCCGCTAGTTTTTCAAGCCTTATGTCTTCTCCATGCTTTATTAAATCGACTGTTATTCCCTCTTCTACAGCCACTTTTCCTAGTTTCATGTCTTGAATGGCCCGTCTGACATCAGAAAACGTTTCTCGCTAAGTCCTTGTCGGCCTATTGGAGTCCAAACCCGAACATGGTCACCGGGCTGATATTCCACGTAGCGTCGTCGAAGATTGTACTCTATGCTGCCCGCACTTTGCTCGCTATTGATGCGCAGGCGGGCATGTTGTGCTTGATTAGGGCGGTGCAGAAAAGCTGGGACGTCGACAATTTCTTCGCGCGTAACGTGTGGCAATATGGCGGCTAGAGTATTTGTCGGATTGCCGTCATGAACAAGTTTGAATGCTTGTATCGGAGTTGATTTTTCCACTGCCGTCTTGCAAGCGAAGATTACGCGCTGAAAGGTGGCATTCCACGTCTTGTTATCGACGTCGACGTAGGTTGCAGACATCTCGGCGGGTGTCTTGTTCTGCCGCTCCCTACAGCCATTCGTCTGTGGGTGGCAGAGAGTTGTCCTCCTATCGTTTGTCCTACTGTTTACCAGAACCGCTTGGATGGGCTTCGCTGGGAAAGCCGTTCCTCTGTTGGGCACCATATCGTAACATGATATTCTCGACAAATAATTTTGCCCCTTCAGCCATACTATCTTTAGACAGGGCTTTTATTTCGGTGTAGCGGTTAAGACACTCGGCAGCTAAAATGACCGATTTATTGGGGGTAGTTGACGTTGGAAAAGCCCCGTACGTGTTCTTCCTGATCGCTCGAACGGTGGGCAAGGAGGCTCGATTGCTTGTAGCAGTACCACTGTTTGTTATGTTCGTGGTGTCTTTCGTCGCTCAGTCTCGACTTGTCTTGATGCAAAGGGCGATGTCGGTGGGCTGGGGTGGCCAATAGTGCTTTTCTTACGCCCTTTTGAGCTTACGGCAAAAACCGAAACGCAAGTAGTCAAGGACCTCGGGCAACAGTGCTGCGGACTGGGGAGAAGTTCTTTACGAGGACGTTGTTCCTCAGCGAAAATTACGACCACCCGAGTTTAGGAACCCTCGGGACAAATAGATATTGCCTTCCAAGTGCTCAACAAGGCTTCTTTGTTCAGAGTGCGCTCTCTGCTCTTCAGCGAAGTCGTCAGAACTTATTGTTCATAGACGTTCCGACCACAGCCAGTTTTTTGTCGTCTTGCGGCGGAGGGACGAAGGGGGCATGACACCAGCAGTCAGCATAAGTGTGTTTCGGTCCTGAGTTGTAGATCATGGTTGCATCCAGTTCTTGCAGTGTAAGGCTGCACCATGCTAGGCGCCCAGATGGTTACTTTAAGTTTGCCAGCCGACGGAATGCGTGATGGTTAATCACGAGTTTGAAGAGCCTGCCGCATAAGTGTTTTCGAACCTCTTTAGTGGCCCAAATGGTGGCAAAGCAAACATTCTCCGTCGTAGAATAATTAGCTTCCGCTTTCCATGGTCAGCTGCTAGCTTATAGTATTACGCTTTCAAGTGCGCGTTTTATTTAGACTAGACATCGGCATAAATTTCTGTATCGGAGTTTTCGCCCAAGTGAGCGAGTGGTGTTTGTGACAGGGACGCATTATTTGAGCTCCTGGATTCCTTCGGCTTGCGGCGCTGGCCATTTTAACTTGTCTGATTTCGAGAGATGGGTCAATGGTTCAGTGATTGAAGAAAAGTCATTTAAACTGTGCCTGTACTAGGCACAGAGGCCAAGGTATTTGCGGATCACTTTCCTGACGACGCGTTGCTTGAATTTTGCTATTGCAGCTGTTTTCTTCTCGTCAGGATGGACTCCTGACTTGCTGGCTCGCTGTCTTGCAATGTTCAGGCGACAATGAGCGATACAAAAGCGCAAACTCCCATCCTTCTTCTTCGCCAAGACACTAGGGGACGCCAACGGGCTTGTCTACGGCATAATAATATCGTTGAGCACCATTTTACCAACATCTTGCTTTATCGCTTCCTGTTCTCTTGACAAAACTCGGTATGGTCTCTGGCGGAGTGGTCTAGCGCAACCATCACTGATTATGCGAAGTTTAGAAATTGTCCTTTATCGAATATTTGAGGACGCCAGAAGGCAGTCTTTGTCCCATTGTAGAACTCTTCGATGCTATTTTGTTGACAGATCGGAAGACATAGAGCTTTGTCGAAAGCTGGTTTGGGAACTAGGGCCATAAAAGTAGACGCGGCGAAATCCAAGAGGACATTCGTATTCATGTGTTTTAAGATTTTTTCGATGTGTGCAATTGTTATTCCCTTGTTGATGCGTTTGAACTCCGGGCCGAAGTTTGTCAGTATGAATTTCGCTTTCCATCGGGGCAGTCGAGTGTATACGCTAATTTCACCGTCGAGCAACAGAATTTTGTCGCCCTCAATGGCGCCTTGTACTCCTGCAGGTGCTACGGAGCCGGCGGAAATGACGACGGAGCCACGTGGAATGGCTATTTGATCACCCTCATGACATGCTGACTCGGAGAGCGCTCTGACGGTATAGTTTGATCATTCAATAGTGTCATCGACTTCGACTACAGGTCAGTGATTGCGCCGTTTTGGTTCAGGAATTCCATGCCAAGAATTGCGACTCGTAAGTACTGTTGCAGAATAAAACATGCTTTTGGAAAGGTGCTGTCATGAAATATAATTCTTCCCGCGCAGATTAGAGTCCATGTTATCAATGGTCTTCCAGGTGCGCGGATTCGAGAGCGAGAGAAAGACAACTTTATGAATGGCCTTGCTAGGGGGGGGAGTCAGGACACTAGCCCCCCCCCCGAACTCTCCTTCCTCTGGTGGCTGCCATACCTTGAGTCTTGGCGGCGGCGGCAGCCAGCCGGACTGCGCAGAGTTGGTACTCCGGTATGCGCTACGCAGGACAGCCTCTCTTTAAAATCACCACTCTGGCGTGGTAATTTTCAATGTATAGTTGGTGCTGTGTTTAAATGTGTGTGTCGCTATGGGACATGCACAGATTATGTCGTCGAGGTCGGCGCCAGTCGCCGCGCACTCTCTGCATTGTAGTGTCTAAAAATCTGGGTAAGTGTGACTGTACAGCGAGTGTATGGGAATGTGCGTGTCTTTATCATCGCCATGTTGGCGACTGATACATATTGAATGAGTTGTCAGGAGGAGGGTACTTCATTATTGCGTCGAACTCGGCGAACATGGCGACGATGGGATGTGGATGTGCTTGTGGTCGACGGAAAATAAGCGCACAGGAAGACACACACGAAAAGCCGAGAAAGACACAAGCCAGGCGCTCTCCGCTCTTCGTGTGCGTCTTCCTGTGCGCTTATTTTCCGTCGATGTGCAATGCACCACCTAGCCTGTCTACAGGTGATGTGCTTGTGAGTATGCAATTTCCTTGCGGCGAGATGACGCCTATGGTGAAGTTGCGGATGGCCGTCTTATAGTCCTTAATGATGCAAGAGGCCCTAGTAGTGGCGTAGGCTAAGCGATGGAAGCCTCTTCGCCATATGCGTACGGTGTGCTGCGTATGGAGCATGCGTTGTTAGTGCTATGGTTCGGCCCCATGACCACAGCTAGGGCTACGACCGGTATTTGCCGGCACTTCGCTGCGTCTGCTAAGCCACATGTTTCGCCCCTCGTAACACTTGCTGAGTGCATAATGGCGGTGTTTGCATAGCGCACGAAAGCAGGGAAGGAAGGGCAGAGACGAATAAAGAGCGCTAACTTCCAACCGATCCATATTTGCAGATGAACATATTAAAAATGCGCGGCCAACAAGAAAACACACAGAAACGGGAAATACGCAGAGCCAGCACATGACTGATAAGTCAGCTCCCTTCACGTAAATAAACGCAAGTTGGAAGTTAGGGATCTTTACTCGTCTCGATCGTTCCTTTCCTACTTTCGCGCGCTACGCAAACACCACCATTATGAACCACCGCCAACTCGCACAAGCCTCTACCCTAATATGCGTGTTGAGTTGTCTCGCACGGTCGGCGTGCCGTTCTGCAAGGTAAGCAGGGAGCATGTTGCCTGGGACGGGAGGGATGAGGAAAGTGTCTGGGAGGTCTATGAGTATGGGGACTCCGCAGTTCCGGATGACGGAACTGCGGCGTTCGCGGTTCCTATCTGCATAAGGTATTTTATGTTCACGGTGTGGAGGATATGTCGCCCGGTCTCTGTCTGTGATAGCCGCTCGTAGTGCGCAGTGTGCTGGGTCTCAATTAACTCATCAGTGGTGTTATGTAGGATCAATTCTGTGAGCTTGTGATTCGCGAACGATTGCGGACATGCAGGACCTGCTTATATGCCTCACTTAAAAATGTTAATGTTCTATTTTTCAGCGTTGTAGATGCATAGGAAAGATGTGACGTACATGATGCGGCTCATAATAAGGGCTTGTACCAATCGGGTCGGGTTGCCCTCCACATGCAGTTCTAACTCCGTTCATCTGGACGTTGAAGAGTGCACCCATGACGGAGTAGTCGGCCCTTGTCTTTATTAAAGCAGTGACAGCGTAGCTGCAATAAAGGACGTCGAGATAGGTAGTTGCTTTCCTGCATTGCACTTAAGAGCTGCGTCAAGTTTCGGCTGTGTGACGTTGTCCCCGCGATGTTACGTGAGGTCTTCAAGTCTTCCTCAGGCGGTGTTTTCTTGTATTCGAGGCTTCCTTCGGATGGCGTCGTGACGTAATCATGTCATTGAACAAGGTTTTTACATGTCATCTGCCGCAGTGGAGGATCTTCGCCATTTCCAACAGAAACAGCATCTCCAAATGTTGCGGCGTTTACTTTACGAGCACGGGCCAAGGGAACGGCCACACATGGGTAAGGCTGTGGATTGGCCTTACCAGCCTTACCAGTGGCTGAGGCGGTTCGACAGGCTATGTAACGGCCATAGCCAGTGTGGCTGCTAGGTACCTGGTGGTGGCTCGACGTCGAGCGCACCACTTTGGACGCAGCGTGTTCACAGCGAACCCTCCCCATCTAGTGGTACGATCACCGGCATGCAGTACACATTGACAATGATTCCGCAGTGATAGCATGGAGGATGGTGGTAGGGGTTGCACCACAACGCAGTCTTCGTTGGAATGCTGCGCAGGCGCTGGGTGGCTGGGCTGGCGGCGGTGGCGGATGACGGAACTGCGGCATTCTCGGGCGCGTGCACAGAGAAGTAACGTTACGGCGCCTGACGGTGGCGCAGTGAATTACTTGTGGCTTAGCATGCGGTGGTTCAGGAACTCGTAGTTACTGCTGGAGCTTTTGGTGGACGATGCCGGAAATGGAATCCACCTGCGGCGTAGTCACAGGAAACAGTCTTCGCAGTTCGCGCAGAACTTGGCCTATTGCATCCTGCCAGTTCTACGAGCAAGGGCTTAAACTTCTGCGAAATCCGGCATCGAGCGCCAATTCATTTGTGCGAGGCGGATTTACACCATCTTCTCTACCGTCGTGGACTCTGAGAGTAATCTTTCTACGGTCTTGGGCGGGTTCCAAATGAATCCGCCGAAGACCGCATGTGAGTAAACATAATTCCTATCCCTCAGACATTTCCGGGTCGGCAGGACAGAAAACACGAGTAATATTTTCCGTCAATACGCGATTATCTTCTTATGTATCTGTACTCGTGCTTGCAGTAGAAGGTTGGCATCTTTTCTTCGGATGACGGTTCTGCATGTATGTATGAACTTGCTGCTCAGCATGTCTCATGTCGCGAACGATGACTATCGATTTTCGAAATAAGTGCTAGCGGCGCCCTTCAATATAATATAGAAATGGCGCAAGTGTTCTTCAGGGTTCCACTTCTTGTAGATGGACACTCTCTCGAACGTCTCGGACAAAGACTCCAGGCTCTCTGATGAATCTCTACGGGCGATAGGTGGCTCCCTGCGTTACCGAAGCTCGATTGTTGATAGCGACACTGGTATTGACATCATGGGTGCTGATTTGTTGTTGATCTCTCGGCTCTGCTGGGATAGACGTCAGTGCTCTGGGAGCAAGGTTTGTAGTCTGCGGCTTGCCGGATGGTCCGATGTGCCGTTGGTGTTGCCTTCGCGGTTTGTACTTGTATCACTGCTTTGCGGGGGCGTCCGGTACATTTTGTTTATTTATTCATCATTGGTTAAGGCACAGTGAAGGCCTTGTGTGGCAAGTATTACGGCAGTAAAGCTAAAAGTATGCATGTGAACTGAGAGCTTGCGATACCCGCCGCTGCAAAGAGGAGCGCCGTAGGCCTAACTAAGCGGGAGGCCGGCCCCTCGAACCACGATACTCTAGCAGAAGCCCCCAAATCCTATGCTGACATCACAAACTTCTACTAGGAGACGAGACGCGTGTACCCGCTTCGCCACCCCAACCTCGACCGAGCGCAAGCCACGGTGCTTCGCAGACTGCAGGCCGATTCCATTCTCAGTCATTCTAGGCTTTATTTACTCACTGGCGGGGATTACGACCCCCTATGTACTATATGCGACCATTGTGTGTTCGCCACTGGGGCACACATTCTCTGGGGATGCGAGGGTAACCCTCCCCCCCCAATCATTACTGCCAGCTGCCTCCGAGGAAGGTTGGAACCAGCTGCTGACAAGAGCACAAAAGAAAACGCAACTCGCACTCGTCTCGTGGTCCCAAGAAGTCGCCCCTACCTGGGAGACACAATTGGCCTACCTGCCCTAACTTCCTACCCTGCAGTGGCAAATAAAGTTGTTTCTCTCTCTCTCTAGTCCAAACATGGCGTGTATGTAGTGATAGCCAAGTGCGAAATTTAGTACTTGCGCCAATAATAGGCGTTAGTGGATTCAGAAAACCTAAACAACTGTCGAAGGTGCCGACGTACGAAGAAATGTATACGATAGGTGGGTATCGGCTTTGTGAGCATAATTATGACTATCTGTACCGCTGGAGCTGAGGCTGGTAAGCGTCGGAACGCGCTGTTGCGGCCGATTGACAAGAGGCAACTACTGATAGCCAGGAATGGCGCGTGCTTATGGTGCGCTGAGATTTGTCATCTGAAAGGGCATCGGACAGTTTTAGTCCGTACTTCTAGTGGGCGTGAGCTGCTGTGATAGGCAGTAAGATTAATTCTGTGATGCAAAATTCGGCCTGATATCTGATAAGGTGCATTTATTTATGCACGCCGTAGACTGACTTTTCGTACTCCTCATGGCACGCTAATACGCAAAACCAAATAAGGTGTCCGTCCCTTATAACTATCAATATTGTCATTGATGTGTTTTGATCATTTCTGTAGTTTATTTTTGCAGTTTGAGCTTTATGTCATCTTTAGGCCTGCGGATCGCTATTTTTCACGACGCTTTAAAGGATGTGGGAATTTATTGTGCACTTCATCATCTTTATATTATCATCATCATCATGTGTGCGCCCTTATTCATCGTGCGGGTAGTCGCTTCATCATAGTAGACTGTGCCGAGTGCCCTTCGCCGCGTCTCTGAGGCTTAATAAAGGTCGGCCCCTACTGTGACGTCACAAGTGTTGGAGGCGCTTCTTCATCCCCTGTCCTCTGCACGCCTGGCATACTCCCTGAAGCTTCGTTCAGGTCGCTGCTTGTGCCGACTGTCCGCCAGCATGTCGCAAGGCGAGCAGGCTGGCGCTTCTACCGTAACCATCTCGACACCGCAAGCCGCTCCTTCTGTGATCATCAGTGGCGAGCAAGCGTGATCCCCATCTGTTCGCTGGTCTCCGCGGTGAAGATGTTCATGACCGGCTGGACGATTACGAGCGCGCAAGCTCTGCTAATCGGTGGGATGATTACTCAAGCTCCGCATGTCTCATTCAATTTGACGGGAATGGCGAAGACCTGGTTTTTCAACTATGAAATTGATTTCTCCGATTGGACTACCTTCAAGCGCCAGCTTCGACAAGTATTTGGAATGCCAATGATTCGCTCCGCCCTTGCGAAAAAAACTTTTGATACTCGCAAACAACACTCCGGTGAGTCCTACACATCATACATCGAGGATGTACTTGCACTCTGTCGCCGTGTCAATGATGCTATGGTTGTCGGACAGGGTAAGTCATATTCATAAAGGCACTGGGACGGTGCCCTTCAACGCGCTCGGTCTGAGGCACCCGGCTACCGTCGCTGACGTCGTCATGACGTGCCAGCACCTCGACGAGCTCGAGTCCATGCGCTTGCAGCCGGGTTGTGAACACCGTCCTACGGCGGACCCCGACCTGCGTGTAATGATTCGGGCGATTATTCATGAGGAACTTGAATCACTTGGCTTTACATCTCCGTTGGTTCTTCCTCCTCAGCCTTCTTGTGCGATGCGCGATGTCATCAAGGAGGAGCTCGCATCCATGGCTTGCTCTGCACATGTTGACCCTGATGCTCCTCGCGCCCTGCCAACATACGTCCAGGTTGCTACCGCACCTCCAACCGGCGTCCGTTCAACTTGACTCTACCCACATACGCGCAGGCTAGTGTCGCTCATCCGGACAATGTCCCCTGAATACCCCTTGAGCCTTCACAGCCTCATCCGACCGCACTATCTCCTAGCGTATCGAGAGGGGCCTACTACCCGCCTTGGTGACCATCTCGTCATATATGCTATTACTGTGGTTATCGCGGCCACATATTACGTTTTGCCGCAAACGCCAACAAGATTAACGTTGCGGGTACGATATGAGTGAACGCGATGCATATTCTGGTGGTGCCACTTCTCAAAACCGGCGTTACGCGTCCCCTCCGCGCCGTTCCACATCTCCGCCCGCAACAACCGAGACACCGAGTGGTTAGCGCAGCACCAGACGCCGCTCACCTTCGCCCTTTCACCGCTCCTCGTCACCGCTCCGGCATGCCACGTTCACCTGGCAGCAGCAAGGGCAGCCTGACGAGACCATCTAAATCTTGTCCGCTATCATTGCAGCATCAAGTGCGCGGCCGGTATTCATCGGTATAGGAAGCAACCGTCGGCGAGGAAGGCAGGCAGCGTGACGACGACAGTACGCCGGTGACGTCACGTCCACCAGGGAAGCGCCTGCTACAAAAAGGGCCGCGCTTTCACCGAGGAATCACTTGGCAGCAGCAAGGGCAGCCTGACGAGACCATCTAAATCTTGTTCGCTATCATTGCAGGTTAGAACGTTTTCCATACTGTGAAGTGCCATTTCTGTCCTTTCTGCCCAAACTGCTGCCAACGCCGTTGCTTGTGTGCACTCTTTTGTTGCATTTGAGATGAGTGAATCTGCTGAACTTAGGAAGGAAATGCGCGAATTTCAAGCTAAACTTGAACGGGATCTAAGAAAAGACCTAAGGGAAGTCAAGGCAAGTCTCGAATTTTTCAATAAAGAATTCGAGGACAGAAAGAAAGAACGTGATGAGCTGGCAAAAGTAAACAAAGAGCTCCAAGCGGCTAATGAAAAGTTATTAGAGGAATGCCAAGCGCTCAGAACGCAAGTTTTACATCTCGAGGATCGAGTGACTTTCTCGGAGCAGTATTCAAGGAATCGGAACCTTGAGATTAAAGGGATCCCTTTCTCTGAAGATGAAAACCTTCCTGATGCTCTTGATAAAATAGGGGAGGCTTTAAAGGAGCCTATTGCGAAAAGCGACATTGAAATTTGTCATCGCGTCCCTGCAAAAAAACCCAACACTGTACCGAATATCGTCGTACAATTCAAAAGCCGCCCCAAGCGAGACGCTGTGCTCCAAAAAGCACGTAAAATGCGCCTATCAACTGAGGACCTGGGTTTTTCACCAAACTCGCCGCTGTTCATCAACGAACACCTGTGCCCTGCACTAAAGCGAGTACTTGGCATGGCTATTGAACAAGAGAAAGCAAAAGGTTGGAAATTTGTCTGGACAAGCAATGGTAGGGTTCTTGCACGGAAGGATGAATCGTCATCGATTCTGTACCTTCGCAATGCTCAAGACGTGGAAAAAATGGTTTAAGTGTCTTCACTTTTTTATATTTTGCATCTCGCCTGTAAAATGGCTCAGTCTCCGCACGACATAAACACCACATTTAATACATCGAGGAAAATCGGCTTGAGCTCTTTTCATCTGAATATTAGATCAGCGAGGCATAAAGAAGACGAGCTTTCTATTCTTCTAAATGAATTTGTTTTTGACTTCGATGTAATAATGTTGACTGAAACGTGGTATTCATCGGATACAGAGGTTTACAGGCGTGATGGATATAATAGTTTCTTCCTAAACAGACCTAATAAACAAGGTGGTGGAATTGAAATCCTCATCAAAAATAATCTAGAATGGGAAATAATTCCTGAACTGTCTCTATTGACTGAAGATTTTGAATGCCTATGCTTGAAATCGAGAAAATACATCTACTGTGTGATCTACCGACCGCCAAATGGTCAATTCAATCAATTCATTTCCCACATTGAATTGCTATTCAACTACGTGAATGTAAATAATTTGGAATTACTACTTGCGGGTGATTTCAACATTGATGTGCTAAAACCTTGCCCTGCGCAAGAGACCTTTCTTTTGGCAGTAGAAGCAAATGGTCATGCTATCACTACTAAAACTGCAACACGTGTTACAATGTACACAGAGACTTTGATAGACCTTTTTATCACCAACATTGATGTAAAAAATGTGATATCAGGAGTTGTATGTAATGGCATAAGCGACCACTTTCCGATATACCTTTTTGTTGAATGTGAAGATAAAAGAACACATGCGCAAACTTCGATGACAGTAAATATCCAGAACATCACCCCTGTAACTTTGGAATCTTTCTACTCGAGTCTTGTGAATGAAAACTGGGATGGTGTATTCCATTGTGACACTGCAGATGAGGCATATAAAACATTCATATCTATTTTTAAGCGCATTTACTGTGAACAATTTAGAGAAATTATTTTAAAGCCACATCATAACAACCGAAAGCCATGGATCAGCCGTGAGTGTTTAAAACGAATAAAAAAGAAGGGTAGATTATATAAAAAGTTTGTCAAAACGAAGTCACTTTTAGATTTGAAAATATTTAAGCAATATAGAAATAAGCTGAATTCCTTCATGAGAAATGAAAAGCGGCGCTTCCTGCAGGATCAGTTCCAACAGGAATCCTGTAAGGATAGTGCAGACGTGTGGAAAAAACTAAACAAATTGCTAAACAGAACCCCATCGTCGCCAGTTATCAAAGATCTCGTTTTTCAGGGCCGCCGCATACATGGCACAGAGCTTGCCGAAGAATTTAACAAATTTTTTAAAGATGTTGTCAGCAGTTCTCAAAACCCTCAATCTCTGAGCAGCACTATTCCTAGGAATAATCGCAGCATTTATTTTGATCCGACAGATGAACGCGAGGTATGTAATAGCTTCAACTCGTTGAAAAATAGCACATCACGCGATATTGACGGCATACAAATTATTCCAGTTAAATATGTGCTGAACGTTATTGCCCCCCTACTGACTTATATATATAATCTGGCGTTATCAACAGGTTACTTCCCCAAATTAATGCAAATCTCCAAAGTAATTGTACTTTTCAAGAGTGGCGATAAAAACGATATGTCCAACTATCGACCTATTTCTATTCGGCCGATTTTTTCTAAGGGCCTAGAAAGAATAATTCATAAAAGACTCATGAACTTTTGCAATAAGCTTAACCTCATTAATCCGTCACAACATGGTTTCCGCCCAAACAGGTCCACTGAAACAGCCTTACTAATGCAAAAAGAGATAATCCTCGAGGCACTTGAAAACAGGGAGATATGCATAGGTGTTTTTGTGGATTTCTCGAAGGCTTTTGATCGCCTAAACCATCAAATACTACTCACTAAGCTAGAAAGATATGGAATCCGTGGCACTGCAGCTTGTCTACTAAAGTCCTACCTACAGCATCGATATCAATGTGTAACAATAGATCAGCATGTTTCGACCCTTCAACCAATAACCACTGGAGTTCCACAAGGAAGTATCTTAGGACCGCTACTGTTTATTATATACATAAACGACATAACAGATATCAGCAACCTTCCAAAATATCTTCTGTATGCAGACGATACGAGTCTCTTGTTTAGGGGTAATAACATTCCATTGCTAATTTCTAGCATAAACAGCATATTAGAAAAGTTGAAATCATGGAGCGCAGCAAATTCCTTGATAATAAATAGTAAGAAAACAAAAGCGGTACTTTTTCATTACCGGCAGAGCATCGTTACATCAGACATTAGGCTAAAAATAGACAATTCTATTATAGAGGAAGTAGACACAGTAAAAACACTAGGAATTTTCTTTAACAAGAACATGAGCTGGGACCCTCATATTAGCTCCACTTTAACCAATTTATCAAAGTGCGTCGGAATGCTCGCGAAATTTCGCTCCTATCTACCTGTATCGATTAAATTAATAATATACAACACATTATTCATGTCATATGTTAACTACTGTTTCCTTGTTTGGGGCACTACTACTCAAACTAACCTGCACAAAATACACATGCTGCAAAAGAAAGCAGTACGTTACATAGCAAATGTTGACTACGTCGCACATACCGAAGAATTGTTTAAGCGATTCAAAATCATACCCGTTCATAAGCTATACGAATTTTTCTTAGCCGTAAGATATAAAAAATCCATTTTTCACAATGACAACTTCTTGATAGCATTGTCATCCCTCGAAGCAAACTCAACGCCATACTCGTTTCGAAAACACGAACGTTGGACCATTCCCTTTTGCCGTACAGAACATGGTCGACAGATGATGCGTCATGCAGTTCCAAGGTTACTAAATAAATTCATATTTGAACGTTTTTCTCTTGAAACATCTAGTACACAAACTCTAAGAAATCACTTTTTGTAAGCCGCTGTATTCCCTTTGCATTAAAGTCTGACACGAATGACATTTGCATCTCTGTTAACATCTATGCACTGTGTATAAATGAGCATGTACGACGAGTTTATATCCATTGTTCTGAATTTCACTAATAACAATTTTTCTGAATTGTTCCGCTGTATTCCCTTTGCGTTAAAGTGTGATGGAAAGGGCATTTTCATCTCTGTGAACACCTATGCATTGTGTATTAATGAGCATGTACCAAGAGTTTATATCGACTGTTCTGAATTTCTTGTATTATATTCTGTTATGTAGTGTGTGTGGATTTTGTACTTTATTTTAAAGCTTTTGACCTTGCTGTACGCCATGTAGGGGGGCTCGGGCTTCTTCAAGCGAAAATCGTTCGCTTTTTGCCTGAGCCTACCCACATCATAATGATGTAAATAAAACTGACTTGACTTGACTTGACTTGACCTCTGACCGTCGCCCGGAAAACAAAGTAAAGCAGTTTGCGGAAGAAAAACTGCATTCACCGACAGGACTACAATTCCTCCAGCGCGCCCTTGTAATATGATTTCTGTGTTCGTTGAGGGTGTGCAAGTTGAAGCTTTGGTGGACACTGGTGCCACTTTATCTGTTATACATACTAATTTGTATGACCGTCTCCGGAAAGTTACAATGCCTTACGATGGACCACTGCTGGTTACAGCTCAAGGGGACTCTATCCCCCCTTCCGCGCTTTGTACTGTGCGTGTAATGATCGATGGCATTATCCACCACATACAGTTTGCTGTGCTGTCACCATGCACCCACCAGCTCATTTTAGGATGTCATTTCCTTGCCTCTGCTTCTGCTACTATCTGTTGTGGGCAACGTGTCGTACATGTGACCGACACCAATTATTCGCTTGGCGATGAAAAGTACAAGCCACTTCGTCTCCTCGCCGCAGAAGGTATCGTGCTACCCCCAGGCTGTCAGCAAATTCTCACCATCACCTCCGACATCATCGGCCATGGAGATGCGCTAGCATTACCTTCTTCGCGTTGGTTCATGAAGGGGATAGCCATTGTATCAGGCCTAGTTAGATTTGACCATGGGTCTGTGCTTCTCGCCACAAGGAACACAACACCCGAGAAAATTCTCCTTCCTGAAGGGGCCACTTTGGTTTGCGTTGTTGATTCCGAGCCTCTTTGTGTCGTTCCCCTGAAGGCGACTCCCCCTGAAATCTGTTATGCTGGACACTTTCCCTCTACCTCCGCTCTTGCAGCCGTAATCAGCCCCGACTTGACACCTCGCAGACGCAACAATTAGTTTGTTGAAGAGGCATAAAACTTCATTCGACGCCCATTCTTCGACATTGGGCCAGAGGTCCGTCACAACGCATTGCATTCAGACAGACGGCAGATTCATCGTACGTCGCCGACCGTATTGGGTGTCTCTAGCCGAGCACAAAATTATTGAGGAAAACGTCGCCGACATGCTGCAACGTGAGGTAATCCACCCCTCAGCCAGTCCTTGGTCGTCTCCCATCGCTTTGGTCCGAAAGAAAGGGTGCTCCGTGCGATTTTGCGTCGATTACCGAGCGCTCAACAAGATTACGCGCAAGTATATATACCCTATGCCTCGCATTGACGATGCCCTCGATTCTCTGCAAGGTACCGAGTACTTCTCCAGCCTGGTTCTGCGTTCAGGTTCCTGGCAAATTTCGATGCACGAAGACGACAAAGAAAACACCGTTTGCAACCCCAGATGGCCTTTACGAGTTCAACGATATGCCCTTCGGCCTCTGCAATGCTCCCGCAACTTTTGAGCGCATGATTGACACTGTTCTGCGCGGCCTGAAGTGGAAATCATGCCTGTGCTATCTGGACGATATGGTTATTTTCTCATCGACATTTGCCCAGCACCTGCAACGTCTCGACGAGGTTCTCACATGCCTCGCTAATGCTGGTCTTCAGCTCAACACCAAAAAGTGCCGTTTTGCAAGCAACACGATCAAGGTGTTAGTTCACATTGTGAGCAAGGATGCTATTCGACCTGATCCTGACAAAAATTTTGGCAGGGCTTTGCTTTCCCCGACCAGAAAAGACCAATGAACTATGCAGTTTTCTTGGCATTGCTTCCTATTTTCGCCGATTTATACGCGACTTCGCCTCTATAGCTGCTCCTTTACACCACCTACTTCGTTCTGGTGCTCCCTTCGTGTGGTCACCGGAATGTGAATTTGCCTTTGACCAGCTGAAGGGTGCCCTCACATCTGAACCTGTCCTGTGTCATTTTGATGAGACCGCACCCACCATCTTGCACACGGACGCAAGCGGCCATGGAACTGGTGCTGTCCTCCTCCAGCGAGGCACCTCTTTGCGTGAGAGAGCCGTTGCATATGCAAGCCGCGCACTCACGGTTGCCGAGAAGAACTATACCATCACCGAGCGGGAATGCCTGGCTGTTGCTTGGTCCGTCTAGAAGTTTCATCCTTATCTCCACGGCCGCCATTTCACGATCGTTACGGGCCATCACGCCTTGTGTTGGCTCTCCACACTCAAGAACTTGTCAGGGCGTCTTGGTCGCTGGATTCTTCGTCTACAAGAATGTGACTTTGAGATCACCTACAAGTCTGGTAAGAAGCACGAAGACGCAGACGCTCTTTCTCGCTGCCCGTTTCCTACAGCTGCACTGATCAATGACTCCGCAACTACCTCCAGGGACGCAGTCCCTGACGGCTCTTCTACAGCGAGTTTGTCCTTCACCACTCTTGACCATCTCACTTCGGACGATCATAAATCATTTTCTTCTGAACAACCCGCCGATTCGTACGGTCGACGAATTATTGAGCGCCTTCGTGGAACTTCCCGCCCGCCTTACGCCAGGCTCCGTAGACCAATCAAATCAAATCAAATCTTATTTTATTCTCCAGCAAGTATCTGGATGGTCACCTGGGATAAAAGCTGTACGAACAGCTTGACGAAGGCCCAGGAAACCATCACATGGCAGCAGTAGACAGAACGAAATAATATCAATACAGACGTAGTCATCAAATCAAATATAGTACAGCAATCAAGTACAGCATCAAATCAAGTACAGCAATAACACAGAACTTTTCTTAAACGACATATGAATAAATACGGATTACATGTGCACAAAGTATGTTCTTAGTTGTTTTCGACTAAAACCAGCCGTATGTTTACGTTTATTGAGATAAAATGGCAGATTGTGAGCCAAGGATTGCAGCTTGTAATCGGTTCGAAACTGTGGTAAGGACCAAGTGTCAGTACAACGAGTGTTAACTATTGGTGTACAATATTCAAGGGAAGCAATTTGTGTCAGGAAATTACTCATACCTGTGGAAGAAAAGTATGTTATTTGTAACAAACGAAATTCATATATATTATCTACACGGATCAAATTAAATGATTCTATTGCGGGATTAACACTCGATGATGGGTCAATGTTAACGATAAGGCGAATAATTTTTCTCTGCAGTACAAGAAGCTTGTTCATATTTCTTTTAGTTGTTGTTGCCTATACCAGTGTACAATAGTTAATGTGAGAAAGAAATAGGGCGTAATATATTCGTAGTTTAGCGCTAGTGGGAACAAGTTCGCGGCAGCGTAAGATTACACCTGTAACTGCAGACAGTTTTCTGGAGACGTAGACAACATGAGCGTCCATTTCAGATGGGCAGAAAAATACACACCGAGAACCTTGTGCTCGGGGACTATTTCTGTATGCTGGTCTTGAAAAATGAATGAATTCACCGGAGGACCTGCTTTATTTTGAGCACGAGAAATAACTGCTTTGGATTTAGTTGGGTTTACTTTGATTCGATTTACTGTAGTCCATGCTGATAGTTTAGTAAGGATATCATTGCATTTTAGCTCTTGTGTGCTAATATTACTCCCAGAAATAAGTAAGGTGCTATCATCACCATAGATTACAAATTTTACTGTGGTGTCGATATTTACGATATCATTGATAAACGTATTAAATAAAAGGGGTCCCAATATACCTCCTTGTGGCACGCCACATGCAATTGGTAAGAATGATGATCTTTGGTTGTTAATATACACGCACTGGTACCTATTTTCTAAGTAGGATTTAACTAAGGCCAAAGCTGTACCACGAATTCAATATGATGAAAGCTTACTAATGAGAATACTGTGATCAATAGAGTCAAATGCTTTACTAAAATCGAGGAAAATTCCGACTGTCAGTAAATTATTATTAATATTTTCCAAAATTATTTCCTTCAGGGCTTACAAGGCGGCTTCAGTTGACCGCCCCTTCCGAAATCCATACTGTGAGTTTGTCAAAATACTGTGCTCATCATAAAAGTTTGTAATGCGAAAAAAAAATAATTTTTTCCAAACCCTTCGAAAAAGCTGGGAGGACGGAAATGGGACGGTAATTAGACTCAAGGTTGTGATCACCGCCTTTGTACAATGCAGATACCCTTGCACATTTCTTAGAAGTTGGAAATATACCTGTCTCAAGGACAAGATTAAAAATATGAGCAAGGGCAGACGTTAAGAATTCTAATACATACTTAACAGGTTTGATTTGAATACCGTTTGTATCCAGTGATCTAGTGTTTTTTAGGCTCATGAATGTGCTCTATATTTCATTTTCATCTGTAGGAGCAAAAATATGCTTTCAGCGCAGCTATAAGCTAGGGTAACTGTATTCAAGGGAGTACTAATCGGTCTTGCAGCGTTTACAAAATAATGATTGAAGTATTTAGCTATGTCGCTATCTCCAAGTTCACGGCTATTAATAGTTATATTTCTCGGAATTGAACGCGAGTCATCCCTTCCAAGGACATTGTTTGTAACTTTCCATGCAGCACCAGGTCGTTGCCTATTTATATCTGCAAACAGTTTCTGGTAATATGCAGTCTTCGCACGTTTAATCTCCGCATTTACTTGATTCCTTGTTTTGTAAAATTCCTTCAGTGCGGCTTCGGAACGTGAACGAAGAAAATCATGATAAAGGCGGTTTTTCGTTCCGATCAATTTGAGGTGTTCCCGGTTTATCCATGGTTTTCTCGTTTTCTTTGATGGCTTAAGTGCGATCAATGGGAAGTGCTTTGCGTACTTGTCCATAAAGATTTTAAGAAATTCCCCATATGCATCATTCGGATTGGTTTTGTTCAGAACCGTTGACCAATCAAAGGCCAATAAGTCTTGTTTGAACATTTCCAAAGTGTCCTGCGTGATGGATTGAATTATAATGGGTTCTTTGGGCTCCCGTGGTTTGAGAGCAGTTCGTTTGATAGGTCATAAATACAGGGCAATGGTCGCTTATGTCAGAAGTTAGAGTACCACAGGTATGAACTTTGGCATTATTATTTGTCAAAATAAAGTCGAGTGCGGATGGAGTAGTGACTGTAACTCGTGTAGATGTTTTTATTAGGTTCAGAAAACCAGAGGAATGCAACACAGTGTTAAATTGTCGAGTAGTGTTGGTATCGTCAAGTATATTTATGTTAAAATCGCCACCGCAGACAAGGCGGGAGTTGTTGCTGCATATTAATAATAATAATATATGGGGTTTTACGTGCCAAAACCACTTTCTGATTATGAGGCACGCCGTAGTTGGGGACTCCGGAAATTTTGACCACCTGGGGTTCTTTAACGTGCGCCTAAATCTAAGTACACGGGTGTTTTCGCATTTCGCCCCCATCGAGATGCGGCCGCCGTGGCCGGGATTCGATCCCTTGTTGCTGCATACATAGTCCAGCAACGACTCGAAAAACTCTATGAAAGATATTAAGTTACCTGCTGGAGGACGATATACAACACAGATGGTTTCATTTTTGCATTGTACGGTGAGTATTTCGAAATTGGAGGTTACTTTGCTCAAGTCAGGCACGATTTCACAGTTCTTGTGCACCTTTACATGAACTGAAACAACACCGCCTCGTCTGCCAGTATGATTTAAAAAGAAATTCTTATAACCTGGTAATCTTAACTTATTACATCCGTCGTGATACCACGTCTCTAACAACATCGCGATACTAAATTTAAACCCAAAATCATCCAGAAATGAGGTGAGATCTTTTTTTCCACTCACAGACCGTGCATTAATATGCAGAACAGATTCGCTAGATTTTGCAGGAGGTTCAACATCTTTAGGAAGAATGAATTCTAGGTACTTCATAGAAGAATCCATGATGTGCCAGTTAATCTGCGTTATTATCGGAAACAAGTCCTACATCGACTGACAAAATATCCTTTCAAGATCATTTTCATGTGCTATCAGCACGGCAGAGTTGCCATCCGATTTTTTTGCGTAGATTTTGCCGCTGTATGCCCAAACTGACTTCCATTTGTGTTTGTGTTTCTTTTTCACAGTCATCGCAAGTAGTTTTTTGAGCACGGGACAGAGGTGCTCGTTTACAAAAATAGGTGCTGTATCGTCAAGGCCGAGGTCGTCATTTGTCAGCCGTGCTTTCTTGGCTTTCTTCAAGACAGCATCCCGTTTTGTGCGCGTCTTGAACTGCACGACAATGCTTTGGTCTTATCAGCGTTTCGTGTGGGCACTAGATGGCAGGCTTCAATGTCACTTACTGTTATCGGTTCTTTCACAGCACTGCCAATCCTAACAAGCAAATCTGTCAAGCTTTCATTTTCTTTCTGAATGACGCCTTGAATTTCGATGTTTGCCCTTCGCGAGTACTGCTCTGAAGACATGATACGATCTTCAAGATCTTGAATTTTACTTTCTTGCTGCATTTTCTGCGGAGGGCTTCATTTTCTGTTGCAAAAGATTCTTTTTGCAAGATTTCTGATTCCAGTTCTTGCTTTAGTTCATTAATACTGCCATGAGCAAAGTCAAGGCTCTGTACAAGATTCATTTGTTCAGCTTTCAAATCCCTGATGTCATTGCGCAAATCCCTCTCTAGGGATTCGCGAAACACTTTAAGCTCTTGCCTTATTTCATCTTTGAATTTGAGAAAGTCGGCCTCTTTAATCGACATATTGCGTGTGGCAGGTGTAACAAACAGGATAAACGCTGAGAATTATATACTTGGCTAGTAGAATGATCCTAAGAAAAAACTATTTCGGAACAGGGCGGCACAATCGATAATAAAAGCGTTGCAATCAGGGCAGCAGCAGCGACAGCGGGAAAGTATTACATGAGAAGAAAACACAATATTGTTTGAACTAACCTGCACACAAATAAGAGAAGATTGAACCTTGAACTTTTCGCTGTCGCCGCTGCCCTTGTGGCGGTGCGTTTATGCCGGCTTGGCTTTATAGCAGCGGCCACCGAAAGGGCGGCTTCACTGTTCCGGAAGGTCGGTATGCGCAGCTGCAGAGCCCGCACGTGTAACTGCTGATGATGTGGCTTGCAGGTTAGGGTAGCAGGCGAGGGTGAAGGAGTGGTTGAGGGTTGGAATCTGCACACAAATAAGAGACGATTGAACCTTGCGCTTTTCCCTGTCGCCGCTGTCCTTGTGGCGGTGCGTTGATGCCGGCTTGGCTTTACAGCAGCGGCCACCGGAAGGGCGGCTTCACCGTTGCGGAAGGTCGGTATGCGCAGCTGCAGAGCCCGCACGTGTAACTGGTGATGATGTGGCTTGCAGGTGAGGGTAGCAGGCGAGGCTGAAGGAGTGGTTGACGGTTAGAATCTGCACACAAATAAGAGACGATTGAACCTTGCACTTTTCGCTGTCGCCGCTGCCCTTTCATCATCATCATCATCATCATCATCACAGTTTCATCATCAGCAGCAGCAACAGCCTGGTTACGACCACTGCAGGGCAAAGACCTCTCCCATACTTCTCCAACTACCCCGGTCATGTATTAATTGTGGCCATGTTGTCCCTGCAAACTTCTTAATCTCATACGCCCACCAAACTTTCTACCGCCCTCTGCTACGCTTCCCTTCACTTGGAATCCATTCCGTAACTCTTAATGACCATCGGTTATCCTCCCTCCTCATTACGTGTCCTCCCCATGCCCCCCCCCCATTTTTTTTCTTGATTTCAACTAAGATATCATTAACTCGCGTTTGTTCCCTCACCCAATCTGCTCTTTTCTTATCCCTTAACGTTACACCTATCATTCTTCTTTCCATACCTCGTTGCGTCGTCCTCAATTTAAGTAGAACCCTTTTCGTAAGCCTCCAGGTTTCTGCCCCGTACGTGAGTACTGGTAGGACACAGCTGTTATAAACTTTTCTCTTGAGGGATAATGGCAACCTGCTGTTCATTATCTGAGAATGCCTGCCAAACGCACCCCAGCGCATTCTTATTCTTCTGATTATTTCAGTCTCATGATCCGGATCCGCAGTCACTACCTGTCCTAAGTAGATGTATTCCCTTACCATTTCCAGTGCCTCGCTACCTATTGTAAATTGCTGTTCTCTTCCGAGACTGTTAAACATTCATTTTCTGCAGATTAATCTTTAGACCCACTCTTCGGCTTTGCCTCTCCAGGTCTGGCAGCACGCATTGCAGTTGGTCCCCTGAGTTACTAAGCAAGGCAATATCATCCGCGAATCGCAAGTTACTAAGGTATTCTCCATTAACTCTTATCCCCAATTCTTCCCCAATCCAGGTCTCTGAATACCTCCTGTAAACACGCGGTGAATAGCATTGGAGAGATCGTATCTCCCTGCCTGACGCCTTTCTTTATTGATATTTTGCTGCTTTCTTTATGGAGGACTACGGTGGCTGTGGAGCCGCTATAGATATCTTTCAGTACTTTTACATGCGGCTCGTCTACACCCTGATTCCGCAATGCCTCCATGACTGCTGAGGTTTCGACTGAATCAAACGCTTTTTCGTAATCAATGAAAGCTATATATAAGGGTTGCTTATATTCCGCACATTTCTCTATCACCTGATTGATATTGTGGATATGGTCTATTGTTGCGTAGCCTTTAGGGAATCCTGCCTGGTCCTTTGGTTGACGGAAGTAGACAGTTTACACAACTCAAACTACAGAAATCCGTGCTGTACCGCCATATCCATCATCCTGACGGACAACGCTGGGTGCCCGTACTGCCTCGCTGCCTTCGTGGTCGTTTCCTCAGGCCTTTCATGACGCTTTGTGTGCTGGCCATCTTGGCGTCCGGAAAACTTACGACGGCATAAGAAGCCGCTTCTACTGGCCTGACCTGTCTACCAGCGTGGCGAGATGCGTCTCTTCCTGCGTCATTTGTCAGCGTCGAAAGCGGCCAACATCCGTTCCTGCCGGGCAGCTACTACCGGTCTCATGTCCTGCGGAACCATTCGAGGTTGTTGGCATTGATCTCTATGAGCCCCTTCCCATCACTCCAACTGGTAGTCGATGGGTAGTTACAGCCGTCGATCACCTCACGCGCTATGCCGATACAGCTTGGGTCAGTACTGCATCTGCTTCCGAAGTTGCTACCTTCATTCTTCAAGCCATAATCCTGCGTCACGGCGCCCCTCGTGTCCTTCTAAGCGACCGCGGAAAGACATTTCTTTCAGAACTGGTTGGCGAAGTGCTTAGAGTCTCTGGCACAACTCGCAAGACTACTTCAGGTTACCATCCTCAAACCAACGGCCTGAATGTGCAGTTTCATCGTACGCTCTCTGACATGATAGCCGCCTATATTCAACCAGATCACATAAATTGGGACGCAATTTAGCCATCCCTCGCCTTCGCGTGTAGCACCGCCTTTCGACGCCCACAACCGGTTACTCGCCATTCTGCCTTGTTTATGGCCATTCGCCAAGTTTATTTCTCCATATTTCTTTTTTTTGCTACCCATGTTAGTCCACCTCCACCTTCCTGCGAAGAATATGTTTCCCGCCTTGACCATTGTCGCTGGCGTGCCCGCTTAAACACCGAAGTCAGACAACAGGATCGCAAGGAACATTGTGACGTATCTCATCACGTGGTTTTCTACCAGCCCGGCGATGAAGTGCTGCTCTGGACACCAGTTCACACTCCTGGGTTGCGTAAGAAGTTTCAGTCCCACTTTATTGGCCCATACACGGTCCTGGAAATGACTTCTCCC
The DNA here is from genome assembly GCF_050947875.1 of Dermacentor variabilis. Classification (NCBI taxonomy): domain Eukaryota; kingdom Metazoa; phylum Arthropoda; class Arachnida; order Ixodida; family Ixodidae; genus Dermacentor; species Dermacentor variabilis. The sequence goes on from NC_134575.1 coordinate 136,359,771, forward strand.
CTTAATTATCGTGTGACCCCTGTTGTTCCCTCAACTGACCGCCGTTGCCGCTCTACCGAAGTGGTCCACGTTTCTCGTATGAAATCCTTCACGCGGTGTTCCGCGTACCTTTAGGCTGCGGCCAGTATCGCCGCGCTCGCGTGGGGAAATTAGTGTGGGCATTTATTGTGCACTTCATCATCTTTGTGTAACCATCATCACGTGTGTGCCCTTCTTCTTCATCGTGCGGGTAGTCGCATCATCGTAGTGGACTGTGCCGAGGGTCCTACGCCGCGTCTCGCAGGCTCGATAAAGGTCGACCCTTACTGTGACGTCACAGGAGATAATTTTCTATTCGAGATGAAGCAACGAAAAAACCCATAAGCCTTACTAGTTATGAAATTTTGTTCTACAATTCGCTGTCGCCTTCCGTGGTGGTGGCCCCAGTCTTCTACCATATTGCTAATAGCTTCAATTCAGTCGAAGCGACATGTTGTAGCCGCAGTGTGGACGAACTTATGTGCACGATGGACGGCGATCCGCTCTTTGATATAAAGCGGAACGTCACTACAATTACATATCGAAAATAAATCGCGGTTAAAATCATGTGACGTCACTAATAAGAAAATCGAATGGACTACTCGAACAAGAGTGATGCCGTGAAATAAATTGCACCTCACGAACAGAGCGAATATTTGTCGCAAGATTGCACACACAGACACAAACGCAGACATGCACGCACGGCCGTACGCACAACTTCACGCACGCACATTTGTATATGTATACCTCCACTGACGCTTATCACTGAAGACACTTCGATTTAGTTAAAAAGAAAGCACACCGCATAACGCTCATGAAGACGCCGGAAAGTTGTTTTGCACGCACGCAGCCAGTAACAGGGAACATGCCATGGTCAGACCAGATGTAAAAAAAAACCGAGACCTGACGACAGCCATCGTCGTCTTATGCTTACCCTGAGATGCTAATCTAAACGCTGGACTTACATTAGTGTTTGGCGAAATGACTTCACTAACGTCTTCAGTCGCTTCGTGGATGCACATGTTTATTTTGCTCGTCAGTGAAGCATATCTTCATAGGCTTTGTGAATTCAGTGCAAGAATTTTCTTCCTGGTGGCGATGGTCCTACGGCGCTACGCGCCTGCTGCGCAATAGTCCGGTCAACACGATGGCATGAAAAGCCGGTCACAGTGACCTGGTATCGCGAAGTGAACATTGTGAAGCATTTAGGAGGCTAAGTATGGTCAATAAGGCGCATCGTATCAGCAAGATAAGTATTTGTGTCGCTCGAATCATGTAGTCTGGTGGGCACTCCCAGCAGCGCACAGTTCCACCATTTAATTCAGCACGTTTGAACTAAGGTGCGGCATTTCTGTGCAGTTAGCAGTGTAAGTGCATACCATATCAATAGTACTGATGAATTGCACGATCTTGATATCAAGGCCGTGCTGCTTGCAGCTTTTGGTTGACAAGTTAAATTTTGTTTAATTTATATGTAACGTAATAACGTGGAGCCAGAGTGCCCGTATCCGCAACTCCTCGGAATTTCACTGTGCCTCCGTGATAGTTCCTGCTTCACACGTTTCAATAATCTGCAAGAATAGTGGAAAAAAAACTTGTCGAGAAACATGTCAGGCAAGGTCTGTATTCAAATTCTGCGTTTATGTTAACGGCTTGTTGAGAAAGAATATTGCAGCTGTTAGATTTTAAAGTATTAGTGATCACCATCAACACCGAATACATCGACGACCTTCAGCTTACCGATGACTTTACGCAGTTAAGCAATGCTGTTGACACATTGCAACAAATTGAGGACCCTACCGGAGAAAGTGTTACAGTAGGTAGTAGGTTGAACGTGTGTTCTTTCGAGGCTCGTAAATTTCGCAAAATTAGGGAAGAGCCACCGGAGAGTGAGCACAAGCCTAGCCTCGAACAATGGGTTGTACAGGTTAGACACGATATCAAATGTACCACCAAAGAGGTTTTATCGACCTCCCAGTGGAAAAGATGGACAGCCGTCTGGCTCACCTGTGGAAGGCCAAGCAGTACCTCCTCGCTAGATGGAGAGGGCAACGGCTCAACCGCAGGCTAAGAAAAAAGATATCGGAAATCAACAGAACTATAGAGGAAAACTGCAGAGCCCTGTCTAAACAACAATGGGATGGGGTGTGTAACTCGATCGACGGGCAGATGCACAACGGTGGTACCTGGAACCTCCTAAATCATCTCCTCGACGAGATGATTTAGGAGGTTCCAGGTACCACCAACCAACCAACCAACGCAACACACTGGCGTGTATTCTACACGCAGCCAATCAAGAATATTCGCGCAAGGAAATCTTATGCAAACTAGTGAAGAATACCTATCAGTCGCATCGGGCCCTACACCACCTTCCCCTGACTACGAAGGCTCCGAGAACCCTGAGCTCGAAGCAGTATTCGGAATTGAGGAGATCAAGGCAGGCGCTCCATGCCCTCAACGGCAGATCGGCTCCGGGTCCGGGCAAGAGCACAAACAAAGTTCTACGGAACGTGGACGAGAAATCCATCGAATACCTAACGCACATCATTAACCAAGCATGGAGCAGTGGTAAAGTCCCGGAAATGTGGAAATCAGCCAACACCATTCGCATCCCCAAGCCAGGCAAGTCGACCAGCCTCGATAACCTCCGCCCAATTTCGCTCACATCGTGCGTGGGGAAGGTTGCTGAGCACGCAATCCTAAACAGTCTTTCACACTACCTGGATGACTACGAGATTTACCGACACAACATGATCGGCTTCAGGGTCGGACTGTCGACGCAGGACGCAATGAAGCTCATCAAGCATCACATTATTGACTGTAATACGCGGGACACGAGAGCCATACTAGGTCTAGATCTGGAAAAGGCTTTTGATAACGTTCTTCGCTTGTTCGTTTTAAACACAATCTCGTCCCTTAACCTGGGAAAGCACTTTCATTCCTACACGAGATCTTTCCAGTCAGACAGAGAAGCCACCCTTAAGATCGGGAACTTGACTTCAGACATGATCAAGCTGGGGTCTAAGGGGACGCCACAAGGGGCCGTCATATATATCAACAGCCCTCTTTAACCTCGTCATGATTGGTCTATCCAGGACACTCTTTGCTATCGACGGTATCAGTCATACCATATACGCAGAAGACGTTACCATCTGGTGTACGGGAGGTAGTGACAGATAGGTGCATCAATCATCGGTAGCATCAATCGCCTGCATGAGGCGATTGATGCTACCGAGAGATACCTTGAAGTCCACGGGCCTTCGGTGCTCACCGCACAAGTCGGAATTGCTACTTTATCGACCCAAGCGCATTGTCCCGAAACCAAAGGGATGGAAACACCTCGCCAAATGCGACATAAAACTGCGCACAAACGACGGAGGCTATATTCCGAGGGTGGATGCTATCTGGATTCTCGGCATGATGGTAGAGTCGAGTGGTTCAAACAACCAGACAGTGTTGCGAGTCACTAAGCAGACGGACAATGCCATCAGACTAATCAGAAGAGTGGCCAACCAGCAGCAAGGCCTCGGAGATGATAACCTCGTGAGATTGGTACATGCGTTTTTAATGTGTCATTTCCCTTACGTCGCGGCCATGCACAACTGGCAATGATCGGAGCGGGATAAGCTCAACACCTTAATCAGGAAGGCAATCAAGAGAGCTCTCGACCTCCCCATATACACTCACACGAAACGCTTGCTTCAACTTGGCATGCATAACACGCTAGAGGAAATAGCAGAAGCACAGGAGAGGGCCAGGTTCGTCAGGCTATCTGCCACACACGCTGGAAGACACATCTTACAGGAGCTGTGCGTTCCCCCGACATCAATCAAAACAATGTTCTGCAGCATCCCTCGAGAGCAGCGGGACAGCATCACTGTCGCCCCGATCCCACGAAACGTCCATCCAGAACACAACGTGGGAAGACGTCGGGCGCGCGAAGGCTCTCCTGGAAAAGGCTCGTGAACGGTCTTCGGAGAACAGTTTCGTAGACGCAGCGCGCTACGCCGACGGACAGGCCTTCACTGTAGCTAGCGTACATCATGAAAGGCAAATAACGAACGCAATCTCGATTCGGACGACGTCCTCTGAGATCACAGAGCAGGCTGCAAAATCGATGGCCATATTGGACGACAAGAGTACATCAATCTACAGTGACTCGATATCAGCTGTTAGGGCATTTGCCAAAGGAACCATATCCGAGCTGGCTCTAAGGATACTAGGAAGCAAGGAGATCAAGCGACACACATTGATCTGGTTTCCAGCCCACATGGGAAAGATCGAGGGTGCCCCGCCCAACCTCAATGAGTCGGCACACAGGGCTGTGCGAGGGATCAACAACCGCGTAGCTACCGCGCAGTGGGTACTGACAATCGGGGCTCTCCTTCCTCGTACACCGAAATTACTAAGCACTTTTACTTGACTCGGAGGATCTACACTGTCCCACATTGCAAACTCAATAGACCTCAGGCTTTGCCACTAAGGCTTCTACAGACGGGGGCATACCCAAACCCCCTACTTCTTCAAAAGATGTACCCAGAAATTCGGACAACAAATGCATGTGCACTATGTAATGACTTAGCGAACTTACCTCACATGCTCTGGCGATGTCCCGCGTTACGCGGCGATGAAAGCAACACTTCAGGCTGGGATGCGGTCCCACACAGTCCCAACCTCGAAGAACGGTTATGGGCTGTCCAACGGGCACGCGACGCGGCGGAGAGGCTCGGCCTCTCTGGCCCGACGTGGGAGCGGCCCGCCGCGCGCTAGTGCGCGCCCTAAAGGACCCTAATAATGTTTTTCATCCATCCATCCATCCATCGCAAATTAATGGATACATTGGCGCTCATAACTATGGTAATAGTGACAGACTAGCCTTGACTTCTCTGAGGGGCCACTTGGGCTAAGACAGACCGCGTAGTGAGGGGCTGAAGGCCCTGAGGTCACCAAACTACGATTCATTAGGAGTGCCCAAATTTGAAGTGTACGCACCTTTGCGCATTTTGACTCTGTCGGAATGCCACCGCCCGAAAGAGATAATGAGAGATATGGGGAGACAGGCAGATGTACCTGCACACACTATGGAAGAGTGGTAGATAAAACACTCCCACTCTCTCTTACACACACACACATGCACACACATAACAATATATATATATATATATACATATTGTCACGTAGGTGACTGTGAGCTACCTGGCACGCAGGCAGACAGAAAGGGACACTGCGTCGGCGGTAGACTTAAAGAGAGTTTAATGGGCGAACTTGTGCCCGAAATCAAGCGAATAACGCGGTGACGGCGAAAGCAGCAAGCGCGTCTGGGGCGTTCGTCGGACTGAGCCAGCGCAGGCGGTGGTCCCGCATTTATACGTTTCGCGTGCATGATCGAAACGCGTCAAGCGACGCCGCCTGCGGCGCAGCAACGCCGGTCGCGTCGCAGCGACGCGAGTTGCGTACCTCGCGTCGCTAGAAGCTGAAATAAACGCACGTGGCATTACCCCCCCGTGAAAAAGCATCGCCCCGATGCTAAAGAAAACAAGAAACCTGTAAGCATGCAAATACAAAGGATAACGAAAAAAGAAAAGAATGTCTGTTAGTCCGCTAACGCTCAAAAAACTTCTTGAGGCGCGCGACGTGCACCATCTCAGGTCGTGCGCGACGTCGCTGTGACTGCGTCACTCCATCGGGCACAACCTCGTACACCAGCGGTCCAAGTCGTCGAGTTATCTTGTAGGGCCCGAAGTAACGGCGCAGGAGCTTTTCACTGAGCCCGCGGCGACGAATTGGTGTCCACACCATAACGCGGTCACCAAGTGCGTACTCTTGGTCTCGTCGTCGTAGGTTGTATAGTCGGGCGTCGACGTTTTGCTGCTCTTTAATACGCATTCGGGCTAGCTGACGAGCTTCCTCGGCACGTTGAAGGAAGCCGGCAACGTCTGCATGGATGTTGTCGTCTTCAACGTGAGGCAACATCGCATCAAGCATTGTGGCGACTTGGCGACCGAAGACAAGCTCGAATGGCGTCATCTGCGTTGTCTCCTGTGGCGCGGTGTTGTAGGCGAACGTCACGTATGGAAGGACTTCGTCCCAAGTCTTGTGCCCGACGTCGACATACATGGCGAGCATGTCGGCGAGGGTTTTATTTAAACGCTCCGTAAGGCCGTTTGTCTGCGGGTGGTACGCTGTAGTGCGCCGATGGCTCGTGTGGCTCAAGTGCAGAATCTGTTGCGTAAGTTCAGCTGTGAATACCGTACCTCTGTCCGTAATAAGGACCTCGGGTGCACCATGACGGAGAACGATGTTCTTTATGAAGAATCTGGCGACCTCGATTGCATTTCCCGATGCTAATGCTGCTGTCTCGGCATAGCGCGTAAGATAGTCCGTTGCTACCACTATCCACCTGTTCCCGCAAGTGGATGTAGGGAAGGGGCCAAGCAGATCCATGCCTATCTGCTGGAATGGTTTCCATGGTGGCTCGATTGGTTGCAGGAGGCCGGCTGGCCTTGTAGGCGGTGTTTTCCGACGTTGGCAATCTCGGCAGGTTTTCACGTAGCGTGCGACGTCTGCGTTCAGGCCCGGCCAGTAGTATTTTTCTTGAATTCTTCTGAGAGTTCGAGTGAATCCCAGATGCCCTGCTGTCGGCTCATCGTGAGACGCTTCTAAAATCTCTTGCCTTAGCTTGACCGGCACGACGAGTAGATATGCCGCTTTGTACGGCGTGAAGTTCTTTTTCACAAGCACATTGTCGCGCAGGCATAGCGATGAAAGCGCGCGTCTGAATGCTTTTGGCACTGAATCGGTCTTCCCTTCGAGATATTGAACCACACAGCGTAAATCAGGATCGGCACGTTGATCTTGTGCGAAGGTGTTAGAGCTTATGGGCCCAAGGAAGGCATCGTCGTCATCGTCGCAGGTCGGGGCGGATTCAACAGGGGCTCTCGAAAGGCAGTCGGCGTCAGTGTGCTTTCGGCCTGACTTATACACGATGGTGACGTCGAACTCCTGTAGTCGCAGGCTCCAACGAGCGAGGCGACCTGACCGGTCTTTCAGGTTAGCGAGCAAGCACAGAGCGTGGTGGTCACTGACGACCTTGAAGTGCTTCCCGTAAAGATACGGCCGAAATTTTGTGACCGCCCAAACGACAGCGAGGCATTCCTTTTCGGTCGTCGAATAGTTCAATTCGGCTTTCGACAGTGATCTGCTCGCGTAGGCGATGGCTCGCTCCAGGCCGTTCTTCTTTTGAATCAACACAGCACCGAGTCCTATGCCGCTTGCATCCGTGTGGATCTCGGTGGCAGCGCTCTCGTCGAAATGGCCGAGTACTGGCGGTGACTGCAAGCATCGTTGAAGTTCGCGAAAAGCGTCTTCTTGGGGCTTCTTCCATGTGAACTGCGCGTCGGCTTTCGTAAGGCGAGTGAGAGGCTCTGCGATTCGAGAGAAATCTCGGACAAAACGCCTGTAATACGCACAGAGCCCCAAAAATCTACGGATAGCTTTCTTTTCACTGGGTATCGGGAAACTTTCGATGGCTGCCGTCTTTTTGGGGTCCGGACGCACGCCTTCGCGATTAACTACGTGACCGAGGAACAGGAGCTCTTCGTAGGCGAAAGGACATTTCTCTGGTTTCAGAGTGAGTCCCGACATCCTAATTGCCTCGAACACGGTCTCCAGCCTATTAACGTGCTCGTCGAAGGTGGATGCGAAAACGACTACGTCGTCGAGATATACGAGGCATATCTGCCATTTCAGCCCAGACAACACGGTGTCCATGACACGCTGAAATGTCGCCGGCGCTGAGCATAGTCCGAATGGCATGACTTTAAATTCGTAAAGACCGTCCGGCGTGATGAAGGCAGTCTTCTCACGGTCCCTCTCATCGATCTCAATCTGCCAGTAGCCGCTCCGGAGGTCCATGGACGAAAAATACTTGGCACCGCACAGTCGATCTAACGTGTCGTCGATTCGCGGAAGCGGGTAGACGTCTTTTTTCGTGACGCTGTTGAGACGCCTATAATCGACGCAAAATCGTAGGGTACCGTCTTTCTTCTTTACGAGCACCACGGGTGAAGACCACGGGCTCTTGGACGGCGGAATGACGTCGTCGCGAAGCATTTCTTCAACTTGTGTCTTGATTGTTTCACGTTCTCGCGCTGAAACGCGGTAGGGACTTCGGTGGACGGGACGAGTCGATTCATCGGTTATAATGCGATGCTTCGCTATGTGCGTTTGCCGGATCCTCGACGACTTAGAAAAACATTCGGAATATCGCAGAAGAAGGCGACGTAGCTTTTCTTGCTTTTGTTGAGGCAGGGCGGGGTTAATGTCGAAGTTCACCTCATCAGCCACAGTCGACGACGCTTCATGGGACGACTCGGAGAGCGCTAATGCGTCGCTTATTTCGGCGAACTCTTCCAAGAAAGCGACCGTCGTACCCCTGTTGAGGTGCTTGTGTTCGGTGCTGAAATTGGTTATTAGCACAGCCGCTCTGCCTTCACGCAGGTGGACGACACCGCGTGCGACGCAAATTTGGCGATCCAGAAGCAGCTGCAAGTTGGCTTCGACAATCGCATCGCCGCTTGAGGACGCGTCTGTTTCAACGAGTGCCATGACGCCAGCATTTGGCGGGAGGCTCACTTGATCGTCGAGGATGGTGAACGCGGCGCGATGATAATGATTGCTTTGCATTCTTTCTGACCGTTTTGTCGTCAGTGTTATGGTTTTCGTCTGCAGGTCGATCACCGCACCGTTTTCGTTCAGGAAGTCCATCCCGAGGATTACGTCGCGAGAGCAGCGCTGTAGGATGATGAAGTTCACAGGGTAGGTGTGACCGTGAACAGCCACTCGCGCAGTGCATCGTCCCGTCGGGGTTATGAGGTGGCCTCCTGCTGTGCGTATTTGAGGACCTTCCCATGCGGTTTTGACTTTCTTTAGTTGTGACAAAAATCGTCCACTAACGACGGAGTAGTCGGCCCAGGTGTCGACGAGTGCAACCACTGGATGTCCATCTACGGTAACTTGTAAGTCGGCACTTGGTGTTCGCGTTCGATGTCGATCGGTCACCGACTGTGCGATTTGTCGCTTCGCACGGTCGCGGCTGCGTCGGGTGGAAGCCTCGTTGCAAGGGGCTGTTGTGGCCTTCAGCCGCGTCATCGAATTTGTGGTGTCGGGTCGCGGCTTCGTGTTTTGTGGCGTCGCTGCGTCGGGTCGCGTCGTGTTGTCGGAATGCAACGTGGCGTCGGAATGCGTCGAGGCGGCGGAATGCGTCGTGGTTGTAGGAGGGTTTTTCGGTCTCCGCTCGAGAGCGGCGTCACCTCCTGACGCCGCTGGCTTTAGTTTCCCCTACGAGGGCTCGGTGACCTCTCCCTCGCGTACCCTTGGTACGGCGAAGACGAATGGCGTGGGTAGGGTGACGGGGACCTGAAGCGACGTGGGGCGGCATCTTCGGTCGCTCGAAGATAGGCTTCGATTTCTCGAGGCCGTTGGCCAGGAAGGGGTCGCGGGGCGTCGATGTTGTACCCGCGGAGGCCCATCTGACGGTAGGGGCACTCTCGTAGGAGGTGGCCGGCTTCACCACAGTGAAAACAAAGCGGTCGTCGATCTGGGGTTCTCCAGATGTCAGTCTTCCTCGTGGTGATTTGCCGGAACGTGTTCGAGCGGGCGGCCTGCTGCGGGCGCGGCGGAGGCGGGTAGGCTTGGCTGCGTTGAGGTGGCGCGTACGTTTCCCGCCGCCGGCTGGTTGGCCTCGCTTGGCTTTGCAGAGCGGCGGCGTAAGTTGAAACGCGTGGCTCCTGGGAAGGTGGCGATAGGGCTGGTGACGTCTCGGTAGGATCGAGTGTGCCCAGCGCTTGCTGGACCTCGTCCCTTACAACGTCGGCGAGCGAGGATATTTGCAGAGGTTGCGCACCCGGTAGCAACTTGCGCAGCTCGTCGCGCACGATGGCACGGATGGTGTCTCGAAGGGCCACTGGGGAGGCACTTCCGGAGTCGTCGCAGTCTGACGGAGGAGCGCGTAAGTTGCGGTCGTATTGCTTTGCGCGAAGCTCGAGCGTCTTCTCGATAGTGGCCGCTTCGCTAATCCATTCGGCGACGGTCCTCGGCGGGTTGCGAATGAGAGCGACGAAAAGTTGCTCCTTGACGGCTCTCATAAGGTACTGAAGCTTCTTGTCTTCAGTCATGTTGGCGTCCGCATGGCGGAAGAGCTTTTGCATTTCTTCCGCAAAGACGGTTACGGATTCGTTTGGATGCTGCTGGCGAGTTTGAAGCAAGGCCTCAGCTCGTTCTTTGCGCAGAATACTTGCGAAAGTTGCAGATAAGTGCCTTTTGAAAGCCTCCCACGTTGTCAGGAACAGCTCCTGGTTCTCGTACTAGGTTCTAGCAGAGTCTTCGAGAGAGAAGAAGACGTTCCGAAGTTTGTCTTCGTCAGACCACTTGTTGAAGGTTGCAACTCTTTCGTAACGTTCCAGCCAATCTTGCACATCTTCGCAAGTGGAGCCGCTAAAAAGCGGAGGTACTCGCGGCTGTTGGACGACGAGCGGCGCAGGTGTGGTGGCGGCTTGCATTGGTGACGTCGATCGGTGGTTCACACGGCGACCAGGGGCAGGTAGTGGTCCAAATTCAGCCGGCAGTCCTTGTAGTCGGCGGCTGCTCCGGGTTTCCTCCTTTTTGTCTTCTCTGGAGCTGTCTTCCGCGTCGCCGGCTCCAGATGCACTTGGGCTGTTGTAACGGCTTTGAGGGGGTGTCCGAAGCATAAGCACCTCCACCAAAAATGTCACGTAGGTGACTGTGAGCTACCTGGCACGCAGGCAGACAGAAAGGGACACTGCGTCGGCGGTAGACTTAAAGAGAGTTTAATGGGCGAACTTGTGCCCGAAATCAAGCGAATAACGCGGTGACGGCGAAAGCAGCAAGCGCGTCTGGGGCGTTCGTCGGACTGAGCCAGCGCAGGCGGTGGTCCCGCATTTATACGTTTCGCGTGCATGATCGAAACGCGTCAAGCGACGCCGCCTGCGGCGCAGCAACGCCGGTCGCGTCGCAGCGACGCGAGCTGCGTACCTCGCGTCGCTAGAAGCTGAAATAAACGCACGTGGCAATATATAATGTATCGAAGAAGAAGCGCACGGTGCATCTCCAGCGCATGAAATGTAACGAAGTGCCGCTGAATCAGGCGCATCACCAGCACTCTACACACGGGGCAGGTTCTGACTGCTGACAGGGTTTGACTACCTCACCGAGTTCGGCCTCTAACGCCTTGCGTACCCTCTCAATGAACACCTTGACACCTGTCCCCCGCAGAAACAGGCGCCATCCTGGTGGTCTAAGCATAAGGTAGCATAGAGGGATCGTAGAAGGGCTTGAGCCTGTCTACGTGAACCGCTTCACGACCGTGAGGGCACTACTAAGAAGACGGTGACACAGGCTCGACAGCATAGTTCACGGGGGAAATTTCTGCAATAACACGGTAAGGTCCGTGATATCGTAGGAGCAGCTTAGAAGAAAGGCCGGGAGCTAAAGGTAAAACCAACAGCCAAACGAATGAACCGGAAGGGAAGCTTGGGGAGTCAGAGCCACAACGACGAAGCTTCTAGTGTGTCTGATCTACGGTGGTAAGGCAGTGGGTGAGTTGTCTGCATTCGTCAGCATGCTGCGCAGCTTGAGAGACAGGAACACATTCTGATGAATCAGGCTGGTAGGGTAGAATCGTATTGATGGTGAAGGAAGGTTCGCGGCCGTACACTAAGAAAAACGTAGGAAAACCAGTGGTGGCTTGAGTGGCAGCATTATAGGCGAAGGTGACGAACGGGAGCACAGCATCCCAGTTGGAGTAGTCGGACGCGACGTATATGGGGAGCATGCCGCCAAGAGTATGGTTGAAACGCTCCGTCAACCCGTTCGTTTGCGGATGGTATGCGCTAGTTGTCCTGTGGATGATGTTACACTCCTTCAGAAGCGGCGTCACGACTTCAGATAGAAAAGCGCGGCTTCGATCACTAAGATGTTCCCGAGGGGCTCCGTGACGAAGAAAAAAATTCCGCAGTATGAATGATCCAACGTCTTGGGCAGTGGTAGATGGAAGTGCAGTGGTTCCTCCATAGCGTGTGAGATGATCCACTGCAACGATAATCCAGCGGTTGTCAGCCCCGGTACAAGGAAGTGGACCGTAAAGGTCGAAGCACGGGACGGACAAGGAAGCGGCAGTGGAAGCAGGGACCGACTTTCGGTGCTGGCAGTCGAGGCAGCAGCGGACGTACTGGCGAACGAACGTGTACATGCCAGGCCAGTAATACCGGAGCCTAAGGCGGGTGCAGGGCTTTAACAGACCACCGTGCGTACATTGGGGATCAGTGTGAGACGACGCCCATATATCAGCCCGAAGGTGACGCGGTATTACGAGGAGCCATTGCCGACCCTCGGGGAGATAGTTGCGACGGTAGAGGAGTCGGTCGCGAACCACAAAGTGATGCGCCTGCCGCCGTAGCATCCTAGATGCTGTAACAGTGGCAGGATCAGCGAGAAACTACAAAAGCGAAGAAAACCACGGGTCTTTGCTCTGCTCAGAGTGCATGTCATCGATGTCAAGTGCTGACAGGACAAGGTTGAGTGGGCAAAGACTGCGCGTCAGGTGAAATGGGCAAGCGGGAGAGCGCGTCGGCATCGGTATGCTTGCGTCCAGAGCGGTACACGACCCTGATGTCATACTCTTGCAAACGGAGCGCCGAGCGTGCGAGGCGGCCAGAGGGGTCTCTCGATTAGGAGAGCCAGCACAGCGCATGGTGGTCCGTTACTACATTAAACTGGTGGCCGTATATGTAAGGTCGAAATTTGGTAGTTGTTTAGCTCCGACTTTGTCAGCGTGCGATGTATTCCTCAAGGCCACGTTTACGTTGGGCAAGAATCGCCCCAAGGCCGACTCCACTAGCATCTGTATGGACCTCAGTTGGGGGAGCGGGCTCAAAATGTCGCAAAATAGGATGAGAGGTGAGGAGATGGCGAAGGGTCGTGAACGCGATATCGCATGCTTTCGACCAGGTGGATATGGCATTGTATACAGCCAACAGTTGATTCAAAGGGACGATGATCACAGCGAAGTTCTTCACAAAGTGGCGAAAATAGGAGCAGAGGCCGGTGAAACTGCGTACTGTCTTCAGGTTGATGGGTTTGGGGAACTCCGCAACTGCACAGAGTTTTGTAGGATCCGGAAGCAGCTTTCTTTGGATATGACGTGACCTAAGATGGTCAGCTTACGGGCAGCAAAGAAGCATTTTCTGATGTTAAGCTGCAATATATATATATATGCATTGTCACGAGTGGAACGCGCCGGTACCTAATGGCGCCCGACCACAACAACCAACGTTGTTTACGTCGTCTTCCTCTCACAACCAGTTCGAAAATGGGCGCCCGATCTGATGGTGATGATTATAGAATGAACATGTAAAACACGCGTGCCGATATTTTCTTCCCTGAAAATGCATCATTCCCATGTTAGAAGACGATTGAGTCAGGTCACCAAAAATGAAGTGGAAGAAAAACATAAGCTTATGCGTAGAGGCATATAAGTAGCATCAACACAAAAGTACAGAACAGGTAAATCATCGCGAGTAACAAGGCTTCATTCGAACGACAAGCACGATTTCGGGAATAGGCTGACGGCGGATGCGCCATGTTTCTGCTGGCATCATTCTGTAGTTGACATCGTTAGACGCTGAAAAACTACGTAGGGACCAAGGCAACGCCGCAGAAGTTTTTTGGGGCGTCCTCGTTGACGTATAGGGCTCCACATCCAGACGTGATCGCCAGTGCTGTACAGGACCTCCCTGTGGCGAAGGTTGTAACGGTGGGCATCATAACTTTGAATCGCGCAATCTGGTGTTGCGCAAGCTGACGAGCTTCTTCTGCCCGTTAGGCGAAGGAGCCTGCACCCGGGAGAGTAGGTGTGCACATGCATTGGGAGTCGTAGGTAGTTGTGAGTTCGCGTCCGTTCAGAAGGCGAAATGAGCTAAATATACTGGTTCCCTGAAGCGCCTTAGTGTAAGCGATTGTGATAAATGCTAGCACGTCGTCCCAGTTCTTGTGGTCATCGGCGACATACGAGGACAGTATAAAAGCTATTGTCTTGTTTAAGCGCTTGTTTAGGTCATTGCTTTGCGGATGGCAGGTAGAGCTGCCTTGTTGTATGACTACGTGCACAAGCTGTGCTGTAAGGGCTGTGCCGCGATCCGTGATGATTACTGCATTCGCGCCATGGCGGAGAACGGTCTTGTGACCGAAGGATACCGCAGCAACGTCGGCGGCGATGGCACGCTAAACTGCCGTTGTCTCGCAGCAGCAAGATAGTCGGTCGTGGCCACAATCCATCGGTCAGCAGCAGAAGGCGTCCGAAATGTACCGAGTAAGTCCATACCAACCTGTTCAACGGAACCCTTGGATGATTAATAGGCTGGAGAAAACCAGGTGGTCGCATAGGTGGAATCTTGCGGCGTTGATAATCACGCTACTTCTTCACACAGTCCTTCACGCTTTCGGTAATTTAATCCCGTAGTTCTGTCGAATTCTGGTGTAAAGCCCAAGTGGCTAGAAGAGTCGTCGACACAGGCGCGTAGGATGTCCTCGCGGAGCTATGAGGGAACAACAACAAGGCAGCTGGTGTCATTTGACTGGAAATTCTACTTGTACATTGCTGCGGAGGTAGAACGATGACACGTGAGTTGCGAATTCTCGAGGATGTTGGGAGGTGCGTCCCTCAAGGCAGGCGACGAGTGGTCGCAGCTATAAGTCTTCTCGCTGCTGTTAGGCTATTTTAGATATTGCCAGGACAGCATGAAAACTGCGGTCCTCATTGAGATCGGTACCGCAAGCGCCGATGGGATTTCGAGACACACAATTGCCTTCCTCGTTTTAAGTCGTCAGTCACTGCATGTAACCGTACGCGACGTTGCGGTGCTTGGAAACCGCGGTGTTGCCTATCCCGTTGGAGACGAGAAACTGGCTTTGGTTGGCACTGGCGCACAATCCGTCCGGCATAAGTGATCAAGGGACGCGCGACGGTTGCACTACCTGCCGGATCTTGTCACAAACCACACCTGTAATTGTCTTCACATTCGGTGGCGGTCCCTTTGCGTACAGAGGGACCCCCGCCGAGGAGGTCTTCCTCCCCCCCCCCATATGCCGTACGAGGTCTGTGACGCTTTCGATTGCGGTTTCTGTCGTGGGTGGCAGCCGGTGGCTGTGAGACGCTCATATTTCGACGACCGCTGCCGAGGCATCCTATCTCTGGTTGATGCCGCACAAAGGAACTCTGCTTAAGTGGCAGGAAGATTACGCTGAAGGCCGGCAAACAGTTTCTCTTTTACTCCACGCATCAAGAGCCGCACCTTCTTCTCCTCGGACATAGAGGGACGCACTCAACAAAACAGCCGAGACATTTCTTAGGCGAACATAGCAACGCCCTCGTTTGGCCTATGATTTCGTGGCGGGAGGGCTTGCTCGGCTTGTTTTTTTTCTTCTTTTCAGCGCTGCGAAAGGTGCCGTGAAGCTGGCGCCGAAATTCCTGCAAACTCGTCGCTGCACATTCCTAGTTCAACTACCGCTTGCGCTGAATCCTTGAGTGCAAAGTAAACGTACCGGATGTTCTTGGTGTTCTCGCCCCAATGGTTGAGGCTGGCGAGTCGTTTGAAGTGATCCAACCGATCCTCAACGTCGTCGAATACTTCGCCGTGAAAAGGCAGAGGTGTGCGTTGCGCATATGCAATCAATGAGACAGGTGGAGTTTCCGTCTCTTGCATCTGGCTTGCCGTAGCGGTGGACATTCTTCTGGATGAACTTTCGGCAAATCGAACTCAGGTTGCAGCCCTTGCAGGCGGCGGCTTCTTCGGGCGACTTTGGGTGAAAGAGCTAGTGGCGTCTGCAGCTTAGGGTCCAGATCGCCTACGGTGTCGCCTAGGACTACCATGCACCTCCACCAGTTTATAGCGAGAAGAAAGGCGACAGGAGCTTACCGGCGGCGCACGGCGCCTTTACCTAAAATGGACACAACCACCGTCATTCACATGGTCTTCAACTCACAACCAGTTCGAAAATAGGCGCCTGTTCTGATGATGATGATCATAGAATGAACATGTAAACATACGTGGTAGTATATCAGGATACATATACATATATACATATATATATATATATATATATATATATATATATATATATATATATATAGAGAGAGAGAGAGAGAGAGAGAGAGAGAGAGAGAGGCACACACACAAAGCTACGCAGAAAGGTCAGAGTTATTAAAACAGGTCGTTTTGCCGGAGAAACTTTAGCAGTGCCTTCAACGCCTTCTAGAGTGAAGGCCGCATTACCTGGCACATCATCTGCTCAGAAAACAGCTGGCCTTCGCGGCGTGCCAACGCCGTTATGACCCGCTGCCTCTCGGAGCTGCAGTAGAGACAACAGAGGTTATGTTGGATTGTTTGCTCGCTGCTGCAACTATCACAGGCAGCACTGGTAGCCAATGTGGCAAGCAAATGGATTCTTAAAAATATACCAAGCCACAGTCGCCAGAGAACAGTTGTCTCGGCTTGTGATAGTTCCGATGGAATGCGTAGTCGAGAGGACGGGTCTAGGCGGTGAAGTCGAGTTTGGCGGAAACCTGGCGTGTTCAACATCGATCATGTGGCATCACGCGCGAGTATGGGACGCTTTGTTGCTGCATCTCTGTTTTGATAGCGGGATAGGTTTCTTCGTGGCATTTTCTGAGCCCTCTTTGCAACTTCATTCTGCATTTGTCTTTTATGGCAGTTTTGATAGCGCACCGTGCCTTCGATAACGACAATATGAAAAAGCAGGGCGCGTTTTGTGTTCTGTTCGCACTCGACGACATCGTCGACTAACACCTTTTGTCATACCGGTTACCTGGATATCTGGTACTCAACCTATATGCGGCATTAATACCGCACCAGCGACCGTGTGCAAAGCGATCGCATACCATACCGATGAATATACAGGTGCTAGTGACCTTGCATTGAAAGCATATAAACTATATGGCAAAAATATTTTTTTAATTTCAATAATTGGTTTTATAACTAGGTGATGGTGATCTTGATACAGGCCGGGTTAGCCTGGCAGATACGGCCGGTAATTGCTCTACCTGACCGCCCTTTTCGGCAACAGTTATGCCATAATCTGTCCACCAGTGCTGTCCCTCGGAGAAATATGATAAGAATGCGTGAAACTAAGTTTTTTGACGTGGGTGCGGTGAGCGGGTGAGCGTTGTTGCGCTTGTTGGTGCTATAGCAGGTGCCCAGAAACGCAAGTTGTCCAATAGGGGTGCATAGTGATTTCTGATAATAACACAGCCTCAACTACAGATGCATGATGTGCGATTGCAGTATCAGTCGTCCGCGCTTTTATTCCTTGTCTTTTTCCCAGCTTTGCTTCCTCACTCTCATTCGACGCCGTAAGGTAAATGCGTTCCCATTTTGGTCGCACACTTATCTTAGTGTAAGAAGTTTTACAGTGGATCTGTTAGAACCTCGCTGGGTTTCTCTTCACGTCCGCAGCTTCGCCGAGCTGGGGGAGAGAATACTGAGAGAGAGAGAGAGAGAGAGTGAAAGCAGAGTATAAAAATAGCATCGCACCACATAGCGACGCGGTGAGGGTGGGTGGAACCTAGCGAGTTTAAAGTTAGCTAGCGCAGCATAGCGACGCGGCGAGGG
This sequence comes from Dermacentor variabilis, assembly GCF_050947875.1. Classification (NCBI taxonomy): domain Eukaryota; kingdom Metazoa; phylum Arthropoda; class Arachnida; order Ixodida; family Ixodidae; genus Dermacentor; species Dermacentor variabilis. Next base: position 136,377,494 of record NC_134575.1, read on the forward strand.
TCGGTGGAGCCTAGCGAGTAAAAGATAGCATCGCTTCGCATAGCGACATGGAGAAGGTGGGTGGACCCTAGCGAGTATAAAAATAGCATCGCGCAGCACAGCGAATAGGTGAGTGTGGGTGAAGCCTAACTGGGGAAAAGGAGCGGCATGGCGGGGACACAGGTGGTGTGACTTCATTGCTCTTAGATATAAACCCGCGCGCACGCTTCGGCGGTCCTCTTTCTCCCAGTGGAAAAAAATTATGCGTGACTCAGTTATCGCAAACACCATAGACTGGCCTGTGGGAAGCCCAGCAAAGGTTCGACTAAGTGTGCGGTGTGGCACTACTTTACTGGCCTTCATGCAACTCCGCTGGTCTCTGGTGTTTGCGATATCAGAGCCACGCGAATTTTTTTGGGGTAAAAAACTTCATTCCATAAGCGCAGCTTAGTGGACTCCGCCCTAGAATGACGCGTCTTGCGCTGAGCCTCTAACCTCTAACCTTTCTTATTCAGTGGAATACGGTCGCCAGATGAACAACAATCAGTGTCAATATCCTACAAACAATAATCGCCTAGCAAGAAAATGACTTGGGAAAAGCGTGTTGGCAAGGCTTGAAAATATTATGGAGACCAAAGGGCCCAGATTGGGAGCTATAGTAAGTAAAACGTAGGTCATGAGGTTAATAAAATTATATGCAAGCAAATGAGAGGCGCATATATTTTTTGTTAACCTTTCCAACATGTAATATCAAGCAATTTTTTTGCTTATGACGTTTATGTTTACGCACTAAACTGTTTGAAAGCTTTGTTGAAATTCGAGGTGTCATTACAACACTTGTCGAAGGATTAATGGAAATGACAGGTGTGTGTACTATTGCGTGAGTAGTACGACAGGGGACTAATTACACTAAAGGTTGTAAATGCATTGTGTAACATGGGCACATACCAATTTTAAACTAATGGCTAAGACCGAGCAACTACCCCGCGAAAATACACAATACTCACTAGTACACGCTATTGCTGTGGAATGGGCTCGTCATTGTGTAAAGAACAATTTATGTCAGAAGCTTTGGGGAATATATTGTCGTTCAGTATGTGAAATTATGTGTGCGTCAGAGACAACTGTAAGCGCACAACATAATATATACCAGTTTCATCATTGGAATATTTTAGTTATAAAATTCACAGCAGGCGTGTGCTGTCAAAATTGCATTTTGTAAATCGCCGAAACATAAGGTAGCATATATCCAGCTGAACGAAAATGGAACTCAAGTATGAAATATTTAGAAACATTGACGGAAGCCTATGGAATAACATTCTCTAGCCATTGAGTAGGTACGGCGCTGTGCGCTTACAATAGCATTTTCTGTACATATTTCATCCATGCTCGATCACTGAACGAGGACAGCAGACCTGCGCTTACGGGCTCTTATCTCTCTCTCTCTCTCTCTCTCTCTCTCTATATATATATATATATATATATATATATATATATATATATATATATATATAGTAGGCATGGCAGCAGCGTGAGATTGCCGCCTGAGAATCCGCTCCCATTTTGTATTTGTATTCAGACGCTCCTGATTCTGCTGCTTCAACCAACGGCACCAACGCGAGCACCATCGACCAGAGATACGCAGCAGATATGGCTTCTGGATATCGACGGCGGAACTCGTGACTTCAACATAACCTTTTGGCCTTGGAAATCATCGCTGGCAGCGCTGGAACTGCCTCAACCCTCCCCCCGGAAGTCGTCACTGCGCCAGCAGCGTCAACAATTGTGCCTGGTATAATAATAATATTTGGGGTTTTACGTGCCAAAACCACTTTCTGATTAAGAGGCACGCCGTAGTGGAGGACTCCGGATATTTTGAACACCTGGGGTTCTTTAACGTGCACCTAAATCTAAGCACACGGGTGTTTTCACATTTCGCCCCCATCGAAATGCGGCCGCCGTGGCCGGGATTCGATCCCGCGACCTCGTGCTCAGCAGCCCAACACCATAGCCACTGAGCAACCACGGCGGGTTTGTGCCTGGTATAAAGCTGGCCTCTAACGGGTTGCTCGGCAGTTGGCATGGCAGCAGCATCAGAATTCCACCTAACAATCCGCTCACATTTTGTATCCAGGCGAGAAAAAATTTTGGAAAATGCTTCCGCAGTAATGGTATTCCTTATTTTGCTGCCGTGCCCACGGCTCCTGCGCGACTTGGTTGGCAATTCTTGAGCTTCTATGCGGTTCTTGCTACTTCTGGGTGGCGATGTCGAGTCCAACCCGGGACACACACTTGAAGATCTGGCCGCCCAACTGAAGCTTATTGCGGGTGAAATAAAACATGGCCAAGTGGAGACGAATGAAAAACTGAATGCGCTTGAAAAAAAGCTAGAGAAAATTGCTAGCCTTGAGGCTAAAGTGAGTGACTGTCAACAGAGTAGCTGAACTTGAATGTATTATGGAAAATATGGCCAAAACACTAGATGCCCTCGAAAATAGAAGCTGTCGTTCTAATCTGATGGTATATGGCGTCGAGGAACGAGAATACGAGTCGACTCGAGTACTCGAAACAACATTAGTTAAAGGAGTACTGACACAAAAAAAATCCACGTGGTTTTTTCTGCTTTAATAAGTAGTTAATGACCCAGTAATCACGGCACGAAGCCTCGTTTACTTCAGAGCGCGAGAGGTAATTATTTGCAGTCTTTTTAGTAGCGACCACTCGAAGTTTCGGTTCCAGAGAGCAACGAGATGGGGCAAACGGGAGTGTAAACAAAGTGGTCGCGTGCGCGCAAAAAGCCATGACGTATTGTCGTGCGACTGCCGCATCGGTCGGACGACCGCAGCCAATGACAGCGCCGTTAGCGTGAACGTCATGGCCACGTGGTAGAGCCGGCGGGGCGGGGCCGGCGAGCAGGCGCCTCGCTGCTCCGATCATGTCTGTTTTTTTTTTTTTTTCTGGTCGAAACGCGGCCTCTTTCGCCGCTGACGACGGCGCATAAATGGGCTACAATTTGTTTCTGACACGAAATAACTCCTAGAATAAGGTGACCTCGAAAGAGTGCGAGTTAAAAAACGTTGTGCGAAATAGTAAATCGTTGGCGTGATTTCTACTCCGACGCGGTAAGCGCAGACGCGCCAGCAATCGTCTGCATACGAAGCGGCTCGCCTGACTGGCCTGTTTACTCATCGCTACTAACGGCTCCGGGAAAACTAACCGTATTTTCACTTAAGAGAAACATAAATGTTCAGGCATTGATTGTGCTGACGAATTTAGGCGCTTTATTACGGTCTGCGGACGCATCGCAAGGACCCTCGGCCCCGGATAGACGGCCGGCGAGCTAGGCCTACATCGTCTCCCAGCGATCGCAAGCTCGCTTGGCATGCTCGTTCGCTTTTGTTGGCGCCAAACAAATCAAATGTGCTGCAATTTAAGCGTGACATAACTGTGTACACGTTGTGCCGACTAACATAGGCGCTTCGTTATACGAGCTGCAAACGATCGTGTCACAAGCGCAACCGGTGTCGGATTCGATGGCCCAGCGAGCTATGCCTGCCGGCTCTTGGCCATCGGCGGCTGTCAACTGATCCGATACTGCTAACGCGGCCTTGCGGAAACACGTCTACAGTGCTCGCATAGACATGTTTATATTGTCATCGTTTGTACCAAACAAGATAGCTGTGCAAATACGGTTGCTTTCTCTTTCTGTTCGAAGTTACGCAGGATTCCGAACTTCCACGCAGGGGCGCCGGTTCTGGGCCGCCGCTCGCTCAATTGTACCATGTGTCCCGAATCACCGCATGCGGCAAGTCGCACACGACGCGCCGTACTACAGATCGCACGGAAAATCGCGCCATGTGTCTCGCGCTTTAGACGTGGCCAATCACTTAGTGACTCAGATATTGCGGCCGGCGATGGCGAGGACGAACCTCAACAAAATCCTCGCATCGGCCACAATCAATGGTAAGGCACAACAAATCGGCGTTGAACGTTGTGGCAGCGCAGTCAAGCTGATAGTGTGGGAAATATCCCGATGGACACGACAAAAACTGCAGTTGCAGCGACACGGAGAGCGTCCCACTACGAGTACAACAGCTAGAACAAGCAACAACAGAGGAGAAGAGCACATGTAAGCCGCATGGCAGCCAACAAAAAGTCGTGACGTAGCCACATGACGTAGCGTTTTCTTGGCTATTTACAATCCCGGTTGATGTCAATGTCGCGAGGTGCTCTGTTTTGCGGTTGGCTGGGCGCACGTACTTTACAATTCATTTTAAATATGTTCTAAGCGATATTCGCCGCTGATATTTTATAGACGATGTGTGTGTGACCAACTAAATCGATCTCACAAGTTATTTCGACTTCAAATTTTTGTGTCAGTGCTCCTTTAAAGAAATTTCGACGATGTACGTACATGGCGTAACAATATCAGGAGTCGAACGCATGCACCCTCTTGGTGGGCCAAAGCAGGGCGATGAGCAAAAATCCAGGCCTATCATAATGAAGCTTGTTGAATTCCAAGATAAAACCAACATTATGAAAAACTGCTCAAAATTGAAAGGCTCGACAATTTCCGTCGGTGAGGATTTTTCCCAGCCTATCCGAGAAATTAGAAGGAAGCTGTGGGCTCACACGAAAGAAAATCGTGATCGACAGGAAAAAGTAAGCCTTGTGTATGATAAGGTTAAAGTAGAGGGAAGGCTCTTTTCTTGGGACGAAAACAGCAATAAAATGATAGCAGTAACCAAAAACGCCAAGCAAAAGGCAATGAAAGAAGATGTACCAAGCGAACAACGTATCACGAGAAGCCGAAGTCAGCAACAATATTCAGCATAAATTCTTGCAGTTTCATTAATAAAGTAGATCAGCTAGAAGCAATACTCCTGGCACTTGCGCCTAATATCATCAGTATGACAGAAACATGGCTGTATTCCGGTATTTCTGATAAGGGATTTGTACCCCCAGGATATGCGATAGTGCGCAAAGACAGGGAATCACGTGGTGGGAGTGTCGCGCTTCTTTTTAAGGAAGGGACGCACTTTTATACTATGCCCGACGTAAAAATAATGAAGCTCTGTGGTGCAACGTGCATCTTCAAGATACGACCGCTAAGGTGGGCGTGTTCGATAGGCCCCCGAATGCTGAAAGTGTGTGCCTTGAATCTTTACTTGACTATATGCAATAGCACGTGCGCGGGGCTAGATTGAACTTGCTGGTGATTTTAACTTTCCCGAGATTGAGTGGTGTTCCCTTGTCCCTGAAACAAAAGCTCAAAGCATCCTACTGGACATTATGCTTGGCTTTCATCTTGGTCAGCTTGTTTCCGCTCCAACTCGTGTTCAGGGAACGTCATCCTCAACCTTAGACCTTGTCTTTGTCAATAACATTCTTCCTATAAAACAGTCGCGAGTAGACGTACTTAATGGATTATCCAACCACAAAATGCTCTTAGGCTCATTGCCATTCTCTAGCCCACCTACATTACGTGGCCAATTAAAGCAAATACCCGCCTTTAACAAAGCCACTGATGATGCTATAATGACGTACCTTGCACACGAGTACCATGAATTACATTATTTTTGCACCGATGATCGTTTCATCGGTTTAATGTCATCCATTGTATGCGTAATTTCGTCCCAACTGTGTACAAATCAACTGAAAAACGCAATCCTTGTATCACGCGTGAAATAATTCATACTAACCGTAAAATAAAGAGGTTACGAAAAACTAGCAAGCAACGGAATCGTTCAGGCTACCGTTTACAAGTAAATTGCCTTACTCGATTACTTAAGGAACAAGTGCGCAACGCTAAACAGAAGTTCTGTGGCTCTACATTGCACGAGTTAATTAGGAACGCGCCTCACAAACTCTGGCAGTATATGAATGCAAAGCTGACTAATCCAGCTTCACAAGATGCGCTAGATCAGGCTAGAGCTCATGATTTTAACGACTATTTTTGTTCGGTTTTCAGAACTGATAATGGTAGTGCGAAAATAAATCCTTCTTTTTACAATCGGGATAATCGATTGCTAGGCATGCCTATTTTATCAGAGGCAGGTATCCTTTCACTCCTGTTAGGCATCAATGAAAAGAAAAGTAGCGGTCCAGCATTTTTAAACGGTACGCGGAGCCAGTCAGCAAATATCTTTATCCCATATATTCCAAATCTTTGAAAAACGGTTGCCTTCCCGCTAAATAGAAAATTGCTAAAATTACACCCGCACTCAAATCAGGTAATTCGGCGCCTGCTTCTAGTTACCGGCCTATTTCTATCACTTGCACTTGCAGCGAAATTCTAGAACCCATTTTTTTAAATGTTAATAAGCTTTATTGAGTCGAACAATACCCTCCTTATAAATCAGCATGGCTTTAGATCTGGATTATACACTGTTACACAGCTTGTCGAAACACTGCATGACCTGGCCCTCGGCATTAACGAGCGCATTAAAACTGACGTCATTTTTCTCGATTGTCGAAGGCTTTTGACCGCGTCTCGCACACTAAACTACTCCTCAAACTTAATTATATATTAGGTGATGGCCCGATTTACCAATGGACCAATAATTCCTTAAATGACTGCTACCAATTTGTACAGTACGGCACTCACTCTTCCGATCTCGCTCCAGTGTTATCAGGCGTACCCGAGGGATCCTTATTAGCTCCAGTTTTGTTCTTAATATTCTTACGTAGGAAGGCGCAGACGAAAAGCTATGTACATGTATATTTACAAGAAAATACGCTGCGCTTGGCCAAGAGGCAACAGCCCGCGCTAGCTTCTAATCGTCGTCGTCGTCTTCACACTGCTCGCCTTTTGTGATCGCACATATTGTGCCGCAGCACTACCCCCGGCTGCAAAAGCGGCGTCCCGGAGGGGCTAAAGATCGGACTCGGAAGCAGTGTAGTAGGCCTTGAGCCTACTGACGTGTACGACATCACTAGATGCCAGAGGAGAGGACGAGGTTGAACCCACAGGAGCAATTTCGTAAGTCACAGGCGTCACCTGGCGCAGCACGCGGTAGGGCCCTGTGTATCGCGAAAGGAGCTTCGAGTGACGAGAGGGCGCCAACAGGAGCACAGCGCACCAGGCGAACACTGTACGTCACGATGGCGGGAGTTGTACTGACACTACTGAGTGGTTTGTGAGACCGTCAGTCGAGCACGGGCAAGCTGGCGTGCATGGTCGGCTAGGGCAATGGCGTCGCGCGCATACTCGCTTGTTGAGACCGCAGCAGGAGGAAGTGCCGTGTCTAGGGGCAAGGTAGGTTCGCGACCGTACAGTAGATAAAAGGGAGAAAATCCGGCGGTGTCGTGCCGGGAAGTATTGTACGCAAATGTTACGTAAGGAAGGGCAATGTCCCAGTCGTGGTGGTCCTTGGAAACGTACTTGGCCAGCATGTCGGTAAGAGTACGGTTTAACCGCTCTGTCAGGCCATTGGTTTGAGGATGGTATGAGGTAGTCAGTTTGTGTTGAATGGAGGAGGAACGCACAAAGTCAGCGATAACTTTCGAGAGGAAGTTTCGACCACGGTCAGTAAGCAGCTTTCGCGAGGCGCCATGAAGCAAGATAATGTCACGCAAGAGAAAGTCCGCGACGTCAGTGGCGCAACTGGTAGGGAGAGCCCGCGTGATAGCGTATCGGGTGGCGTAATCAGTCCCGACGGCTACCCATTTGTTCCCAGAGGATGACGTGAGAAAGGGACCCAGCAGGTCTAATCCAACACGAAAGAACGGTTCCACAGGGACGGTGATCGGCTGGAGATGACCGGCAGGTAGCACCTGAGGTGTTTTCCGACGCTGGCAGGGATCACAGGCAGCAACATAGCGTCGAACGGAGCGAGCGAGACCAGGCCAATAGGAGCGGCGGCGGACGCGGTCGTACGTGCGGATTACCCCAAGATGTCCTGCAGTGGGTGCGTCATGCATCTCAAAGAGTACAGTCTGTCGTAGCTGTTTTGGCGCTACAAGAAGTAGATCAGAGCCGTCAGGGAGGAAGTTCCTTCGATACAGAATGCCGCGCTGGAGGACATATCGGCGAACGGATGCGTCGGTAGGTGTAGAGCACAGACGCTCGATAAGTGCTCGCAGCGATAGGTCTCGGTACTGCTCATCGGCTATGTTAGCGAAGGCAGACACAGAGAAAATGCCGTTGGCGCTACTACTGTCGGCGTCGTCAGGCTCGTCGACCGGGTAGCGAGACAGGCAGTCAGCGTCCTTGTGTAGTCGGCCAGATTTATAGGTGACAGTATAAGAATATTCTTGGAGGCGTAAGGCCCAGCGACCAAGTCTTCCTGTAGGATCTTTCAGTGAGCATAACCAGCAAAGCGCGTGATGGTCTGTCACAACGGAAAAGGATCGGCCATATAAGTATGGGCGGGCGGAATTTCGCAACCGCCCAAACTAGGGCCAGACGCTCACGCTCAGTGATGGAATAGTTGCGCTCCGCGGGTGAGAGGAGCCTGCTGGCGTAAGCCACGGTCGTGGCCACGCTGGCGTTGTGCTAGTACTGCGCCAATTCCGTGACCGCTGGCATCAGTACGGACTTCGGTAGGCGCAGAAGGATCGAAATGGGCCATAATGGGAGGCGTTGTGAGAATGTCGATTAGGTGTGAGAATGCAGACGCCTTGTTATCGCCCCACTGGAAAGCGGCGTCTTTTTTCAAAGGCTCGGTTAGTGGTCGTGCTATGGCGGCGAAATTTCTCACGAATTGGCGGAAGTACGAACAAAGGTCGATGAAGCTGCGCACATCCTTGACACACTTGGGAACAGGGAAGTGCGCAACAGCATGGATCTTGCCTGGGTCCGGTTGCACTCCGTTCGCGTGAACGAGATATCCATGGACGGTAATCTGGCGACTGCCGAATTGGCACTTCGATGCGTTGAGTTGCAGACCGGCTCAACGAAAAACGTCCAGGACTGCTGAGAGGCGCTCGAGGTGCGTAACGTTGGGGAGAATATGATAACGTCGTCCAAGTAGCACAGGCACGTAGACCATTTTAAACCGTGAAGAAGGGAGTCCATCATGCGTTCAAAAGGGGCAGGGGAGTTACATAGACCGAACAGCATCACTTTGAATTGATAAAACCGTCAGGTGTGATAAAAACAGTCTTCTCGCGGTCGAGATCGTCCACGGCAATCTGCCAGTAGCCGGAGCGAAGGTCAATAGAGGAGAAATAGCGAGCACCGTGGAGGCAGTCAAGGGCGTCATCAATCCGAAGTAGGGGATACACGTCCTTTTTGGTAACCCTGTTAAGGTGCCGATAATCCACGCAAAAGCGCCATGAGCCATCCTTCTGTTTGATCAGTACTACAGGTGACGCCCATGGACTATATGATGGTTCAATAATGTTCTTGGCAAGCATTTTGCGAACTTGCGCGTGAATAACTTGACGCTCAGCTGGTGACACTCGATACGGGCGGTGATGAATAGGAGGGGCATCGCCGGTATTAATGCGATGTTTGACAGCTGTAGTTTGGGCCAAAGGACGATCGTTAAAGTCAAAAATATCGTGGTAGGAGAACAGAACGCGGTAGAGTTCACGAGCGTGCTCGGACGGCAAGTCGGGGCCAATAATTTTCTGTAAGTCAGCGATGGTACAATTTGCCCACTGCGATGGTAGAGGAGTATCGGATGAAGTGTCATCTACTGCAATGGATGCTACTGAGTGATCCTCGAATGAGCAAAGCTGGGCCAGAGACATCCCAAGTGGCAGCACTTGTGTCGTCAAGCCAAAGTTGACCACTGGCAGGCAGACGCAATTCGCCGTAATAGATAAAACTGTATGAGGTACTGTGATCAAGTGTGTAAGGAGGACGTATTGCATAGGAGCCGCGATGCAGTGACCGTCGGGGACTGCTGGGGATGACACTAGGTCAACGTAGGTCAGTGCCGAAGGTGGCAAGCGAACGAAGTCGGCGGAACTGAGGCGACTGAGGTGTGGTTCAGCAGGATCCAGAACAGGCAGGTCAAGGCGGAGAGTACTGGCGGAACAATCGATGAGAGCAGAATGTGCGGAGTGGAAGTCTAAGCCGAGGATTATGTCGTGGGGACAGTGGGCGATGACCGTGAATAGCACGATTGTTGAGCGATCGGCGAAGGAGACACGGGCGGTACACATACCAATTACGGGGGCTGTTCCGCCATCGGCGACACGGACAACAGGCGTCGTGGCGGGTGTGATAATTTTCTTGAGCCGGTGGCGAAGGTCTGCGCTCATTACGGACAAATGCGCCCCACTGTCTATGAGTGCAGACACAGAAACACCGTCGACTTGCACGTCAAGAAGGTTCAGATGAGTGGGCAACGTCAGTAGAGGATTTGGCGGCGTAGGGAGCAATGCAGCGTCACCTCGAGGCGCTGCATCGTCTAGTTTTCCGGCTGGGAGCGGCGTCCGAAGGGAGTCGGCGAAAAGGAACGACGGGGCTGGGGAGAGCGAGATTGTAGTCGTTGGGGCGAGGGTGAACTAGAATAGGGGTGGTTTGGCGCAGGAGAATCAGTGGCGGCATCATCGAAGCGTACGGCATAGGGACGAGAAGGGCCACCTGGGGGGGGGGGGGGGGGGCGAGAGTAGGCAGTATAAGTAGACCGGATCGGGGAACTCCAGCGACTGCGACAGTGCCGAGAAATGTGCCCGATTCGATGGCCGTGGAAACAAATGGGCTTGTCGTCAGCAGCGCGCCATTCAGATGGGTTGCGGAAGCGTGGTGGGTAAGAGGATGCGGGACGGGGCGGAATCGAAGAAGCCGGGCGGGTATCAGGACGATGGGCCGAGCAGATGGTGTGAAGACCCATGTTTTCGAACTCTTGGCAGACAAGTGCCTAGATCAGTGAGACCGTGACTGCAGTTGGGTTGGTGGGACTGGAGTCGAAGGCAGCCGCATAGGCGGCCTCGATTTCACGCCGGACGATCCTGGTAACATCGGCAGTGTTGTTGGGACGAGGAGTGTCGGCACAGGATGACGTCGCTGGGGTGTTGGGCAGACGGGCAAACTGCTGGTCAATACGTCGGCTTTTGGCGAGTTCTAGGCGGCACTCTTTTATAACAGCATCCACCGTCGCTACGTTGTTGCAAACGAGCAAGTTGAAGGCGTAATCGGCAGTGCCTTTGAGGAGGTGGGAAACCTTTTCGGACTCAGTAATGTGGGTGTCAACTTTGCGGCACAGAGCCAAGACATCCTGAATGTACGTGACATAGGGCTCTGTTGACGTCTGCACACGGCCGGAAAGCGCCTTCTGCGCGGCAAGTTGGTGACCGTAGGGGTTGCCGAACAAGTCTCGAAGCTGTGTCTTAAGTGAATCCCAACTGGTGAGCTCATCTTCGTGCGTGCGATACCAAACTGGAGGTGTGCCACCGAGGTAAAAGACTACGTTGGCGAGCATAATAGCAGGGTCCCACCGGTTATTGCGGCTGACGTGTTTGTACAGGTCGATCCAGTCATCGACGTCTTCCCCTTCTTGGCCCGAGAATACGCCAAGATCACGGGGAGCGGGGAGAGTGATGTAGGTCGTCGAAGTGGCAGCAGGTGTCGGAGCCAGCGAAGTCGGGTTGTCGTCGCCGGGAGCCATGAAGGAAGGCTCGACGTACCGTCCACTGCGAAGCTCCGTGAGGAGGTACAGGAAACGTCCACCTCCACCAGACATGTTACGTAGGAAGATGCAGACGAAAAGCTATATACAAGTATATTTACAAGAAAATACGCTGCGCTTGGCCAAGAGGCAACAGCCCGCGCTATCTTCTAATCGTCGTCGTCGTCTTCATATTGCTCGCCTTTCGTGATCGCACATATTGTGCCGTAACAGTATTTATAAATAACATAACTAACTATGCTGACGTGAAACTCAGGCTCTTTGCTGATGACTGCATGCTCTATAAGGAAGTGCGACACCGCGATGACCAGGAGAAAAATAAATAATGCCTAAACAAAATAGCCCAGTGGTGTGTAGATTGGCAAATGCCAATAAACATTGATAAAACCGTATTCATGTCCATTACAAGTAAAACGTCGAAGCTTGATTTTCCATATCTTTTGAACGATGTGCCACTTCGAAGTGTAAACCAGTATAAATACCTAGGTCTCACAATATTGACACGTGTACTTATCTTTATCGGGCGACCACGTTTCGCCGCCTGACAAATGTTATCGCACAGCGCGGTACGTGCCTGCATGTATCAGAAATTTCTGGAAAGTTATCGATGCTACTATCCACTGTCTGTTGTCGCCGAACCTTATGTTGTCTGGTTTCATCACCTGACGCGAATGGTGTAGAACTTTGTGGAAGGCACGCGGGTCCCAACGATTAGTCTGGAACATTGGAATATTGATTTATAAAAGCCGACGCGCTTGACCCGTTGATCAGATTTTCGAGGATCGCCGAGTGTATTCGCCACTACCGTTGTTCTTTGAGTGTTGCCTGCTTTTGAGGGCAGAAGTTCGCAAAACAAAACGCTAGTTTTATTAATCACAGTTCTGCTGCCTTCTTCACCGTCACTACCGCGTAACATCTGGTGGAGGTGCTAGTGCGTTCACGTACCGAACGCCCCCGCAAAGCCGCGATGCACGCCCGAAGCCCGAGGACAAAACCAACATCGTCCAAGACCAGCGTGCTAGCCGTAGACTGTAAGGTCTGCCCCCATAGCACGGACCTTTACCTGAGTCGACAAAGAAGATTGTGGTCAAAACAACCCCAATGGCTGCCCCAGCGTCCCCCGTTAACCTACAACAACCTCGGGACCCACCGACCTTCCAGGGAGCGGTGAGTGAAGACCCGGAATCTGGCTTGAGACCTACGAAAGAATCGCGTCTTTTAACAACTGGGACTCCGACGACAAGCTGCGGCATGTATACTTTGCCTTAGAAGATGCCGCCAGAACGTGGTTTGAGAACTGGGAGTCGACCTTGACAAAATGGGACCTCTTCCGTAGCGGCTTCCTGCGCACCTTTACGAGCGTCGTGCGCAAGTAAAGGGCTGAAGCCATGCTAGACGCCCGAGTGCAGCTAACAAACGAGAACGTTGCCATCTTAACGGAAGAAATGAACCGTCTGTTCCGCCACGCCGACCCATATATGCCCGAGGAAAAAAAAGCCCTCCTTCTCATGCGTGGTGTGAAGGAAGAACTTTTCGGCGCAATGATACGAAGCCCACTGAAGACCGTAGAAGAGTTCCTTCGCGAGGCCACCAGCATCGAGAAGACACTCGAAATGCGGAACCGGCAATTCAACCGCCGTACAAACTCTACCCACTATGCAGGAATTCAATAGCTGGCCACGCACGATCTGCGCGAGACCATCAGGGCCATTGTGCGCGCAGAACTGCGCAAGGTCTTGCCTTCGTCGCAGCATCAAGTGGCCTCAATCGCCGACATCTTGAAAGAAGAGGAGCACCGATCGCGTGGAGTTCCTGAGGTGCAACCAGAATCACCGCAGCCCCAGCCAGAAGCGATGACCTACCCCCCCGTCGCCAGCCGTCAAGGCCCCCCTGCACGACCGCGCCAGAGCCCTTTAACGCAACAATTACGTCGTCGCCCGCCGCCGCCTTCAGCACGCCCGCCCGTCGTCCAGCGTCGCTACGCGAGGAAGACGGACATTTGGCGCGCTCTTTACCACCGCCCGCTCTGCTATCGCTGCGAAGCGGGTCACATCTACTGTCGATGCCCATACCGGGAGATGGGACTCCGAGGGTTCGCCGTTAAGGCGCCGCGGCCACAGATTGGCGAACGACCTCGCGATATCACCGACTACCTAGCCGCCACTCAGTGGAGCCCTCGACGACGTCCCGTTCGCCCTCACCAGGCCGCTGCCCGTCGCCGCAGCGCCGACCATACACCGGCCCAGCCCGGGGCCGCTCTGCGAGCTCATATTCGGAAAAATAAAAGCAGCAACCGATGGAGGTGTAGTTGCTGTTCGTCGAACTGACGAAGATCCTCCGGCGCCGACGAAGACGACGAAGAGACCATCTCGACGACATAATAAGGACACGCCGCCGTCCCGACGAAGTCAGGAAGCCAAGACTACATCGACGAAGGACAACTTGACGACGCGACGTTCCAACTTCAGTTCCACACGACGCAGCCGCGATCTGACGCCAAGACCTAACTGCAACGCCAGACAAAGAACCACCGACCTCGACGTGCTTCTCGACGGCCACGCAGTTACCGCCTTAGTGGACACAGGGGCTGATTCCTCCGTAATGAGTGGCCACATCGCCTGCCAGTTGAAGAAAGTTAAGACCGCATGGCAAGGCCCTCAAATTCGAACCGCTGGTGGATACCTCATCACGCCGACTGGAATCTGCAAGGCAAGAATAACCATTCATGTCCGGACTTACCTTGCCACCTTCGTTATCCTCCAACAGTGTTCACGAGACGTCATTCTCGGTATGGACTTCCTGAACCAACACGGTGGAATCATCGACCTGAAGTCGAAGTCGATAATGCTGTCGGAAGATAAAGCGATACCGCCGGAGAGCCCTCGTAGTCACCACGCCTTGAGTGTGCTCAAAGATGAAGTGAGCATCCCGCCTCGCTTCAGCATTGTTAGTTCGGTCGGCACCGAAACACCCGCTGACGTAGAAGGCGTCACCGAAGGCGACCAACGTCGACTGCTAGACCGTGAAATTTGCGTCGTAAGATGGATCACTCGACTGCATGGAGGGAAAACTGAAGTGTTGGTGACAAACTTCAGCCAGGAGATCAAGCCATCAACAAGGGCACGACGATCACGTACATCGAGGAAATTCTGGAAACCAGTGATGCGTTTATCCTCTCGGATTCCGCCGTATCTACCCCGACGACCATGGTTCCCGAACCAGACTACGACATTAATCGATTTCTCCCCGTGATTAAGCAACAGCAGCTCAGAAGTCTGCTCCGACGATACAAAGGCTGCTTTTCGACGCCATCGAGGATTCAACAAACACCAGTCGCCAAGCATCGCATAATCACGGAGGAGTGCGCTCGACCACACCGCCAGATACATTACCGAGTTTCGCCGCGAGAACGTGAAGCTATAAGAGAACAAATCGACGAAATGCTGCACGACGACATCATCCAGCCCATTCGAAAAGCCCGTGGGCATCCCTTGTTGTCCTGGTGAAGAAAAACGACGGTACCCTACGTTTCTGCGTCGATTATCGTCGTCTGAACAAGGTCACGAAGAAGGACGTATACCACCTCCCACGGATAGACGACGCATTGGATCGGCTCTGCAACGCTAAATACTTCTCGTCGATGGACCTCAAGTCTGGATTTTGGCAAATAGAAGTCAACGAAACAGATCGCGAAAAGCCCGCCTTCATCAACCCAGACGGCCTCTACGAGTTCAAGGTTATGTCATTTGAACTGTGCTGGGCGCCTGCAGCGTTCCAGCGCGTGATGGACACGGTTTTAGCAGGATTGAAGTGGCAGACCTCTCTCGTTTACTTGGATGACATTTTTTTCTTCGCCGGAAATTTCGACTATCACGTTAAGCGACTTGCAACAGTACTAGAGGCCATCAAGTCATCAGGGCTCACTCTGAAACCTGAAAAGTGCCGCTTCGCTTACGATGAGCTTCTGTTCCTAGGCCACGTCATCAGCAAGTCTGGAGTCCGCCTCGCCCCGCAGCAGACAGCTGCTATCGAAAAGTTCCCACGGCCCATCGACAAGAAGGCAGTGCGTAGATTTCTTGGCATGTGTGCCTACTACAGGCGATTTGTCAAGGACATTTCACGCATCGCAGAGCCGCTGACACAGCCAACTAAATGTGTCGTCGAGTTCAAGTGGGAAACGCCGCAGGTCAACGCATTTCAAGAACTCAAACGATGCATGCAGTCGCCACCCGTACTTGCGCACTTCGACGAGCACGCCGATACCGAAATACACACTGACGCCAGATGCCTAGGCATCGGTGCCGTCCTAGTCCAGAGAAAAGATTGACATGAACACGTGATAGCTTACGGTAGCCGGTGGTTGTCAAAAGCGGACGGCAATTATTCTACAACCGAAAAGGAATGCCTCGCCATCGTTTGAACTACAGCGATATTTCGCCCTTATTTATATGGCAGGCCATTCAAAGTGGTCAGCGGCCATCACGCGTTGTGTTTGCTAGCTAATTTAAAGCACCCTTCAGGACGGCTGGCACGGTGGAGCCTCAGACTACAAGAATACGACACCACTGTAACATACAAGTCCGGGCGAAAACACTCAGATGCCGATTGCCTATCACCCGCCCCCATTGACCCGCCGCCGCAAAATGACGAGGATGACTACGCCTTCCTTAGAATAATAAGCGCGGAAGACTTCGCCGAACAGCAACGAGGAGACCAGGAGCTAAAAGCTCTGGTCGAGTATTTGGAAGGGCACACCGACATTGTCCCTAGGACATTTAAGCGTGGATTTTTTCCGTTCACGCTTCAAAACAACCAACTCGTGAAGAAGAACTTCTCACCAGTCCGCACCAACTACCTCCTTGTTGTTCCGTCTGCGCTGCGTCCAGAAGTACTGCACGCCCTATATGACGATCCGACCGCTGGAAACCTCGGTTTCTCCTGGACGCTACCGAGGATACAAGAAAGGTATTACTGGCTGCACCCAACCGCCGATGTCGCCCGCTACGTCAAGGCACGCCGAGACTGTCAGCGACTCAAGGCACCACCGACAAGGCCAGCGGGATTACTCCATCCGATCAAGCCTCCTTACCGACCTTTTCAGCAGATAGGGATGGACTTGTTGGACCGTTTCCTATATCAACTTCCGGAAATAAGTGGATTGTCGTGGCGACGGATTATCTCACCCACTTCGCTGAAACTAAAGCTCTACCGAAAGGCAGCGCAGCCGAAGTGACGAAATTTTTCGTCGAGAACATCCTCCTGCGACATGGCACTCCAGAAGTCCTCATCACCGACAGAGGAACGGCTTTTACAGCAGAGCTCACGCAAATCATTCTGCAATACAGCCAGACAAGTCACAGGAGGACAACTGCTTACCATCCACAGACGAATGCTCTCACGGAGCGCCTGAAGAAGACCCTCGCCGACATGCTAGCAATGTACGTCGACGTCGAGCACAAGTGGTGGGATGCGGTCCTGCCATACGTAACATTCGCTTACAACACGGCGGTGCAAAAAACAATACAGATCACGCCATTTAAGCTGGTTAACGGCAGGAACCCGACGACGACGCTCGACGCCGTGCTGCCGCACGTCACGGACTAGAAAAATCTTGACGTCGCTACCTATCTCCAGCGTGCCGAAGAAGCCCGGCAGCTCGCCCGGATGCGGATCAAGAACCAGCAGAGGACCGACAGCTGACACTAAAACCTCCGACGACGCTTCGTCGAGTACTTCCCGGCGACCGTGTTTGGGTATGGACCCCGATACACCGACGAGGACTCAGTGAGAAACTACTCCGACGGTATTTCGGAACCTACCAGGTCGTCCGACGTATTGGCGCTCCGGACTATGAGGTCGTGCCAGACGGCATTTCGCATTCACAGCGGCGCCTCGCACGATCTGAAGTGGCCCACGTGGTGCGCCTTAAACCCTTTTACAGACGCTGACGAACTCATCATGCATTTCTGATGCTTTCCTACAAGTTTGAGGGCTAAAAGCAAAGGAGGAAGTGCAGTTCCTCAAAGTCTAGGCTAAGTACTTAAATAATGTAGCCTATGGGTAATTCGTAGCATCCTCGAGCGCTACATGCAATCTAGATATCGCACTTCGCCACGTGGTTGGTATGCCCGCGCAACCGACATACGTGTCCCAGCTCGGTATGCTGTTCCGCGGCGTTTCTACAAATGAGGACATTTCTTTTTGAAAATGAGCCAAATGTAAAAATTAAACGATGTGAGATAAAGCTGTGATGGAGAGAAACACAAGCCAGCTTTTTTTCTAGAATTAATAATGCCACAAATTGGTCAACTAAGGGAAACAAAAATGTTTCAACGTCGTATTTTGTATAAAAATGAACCACATCTTCCTGGCGCATTGATAAAAGCGAACCAATTCTACTCACCCAACAGTATAGCTATTACCAAACAATGTGCTTGAAACACTGTGGCAGCTTCATTCCAAGTTCTGTTCCTGACTTTGTTGCAGTCGTCAATGCTGTTCAGATAAAAAATATGTTATACATTACTACGGAAACTTTCTATGTATTCAAGCAGACGAATTTGCTGTGAGCACTTATTATTCCCAGCATTTGTGAAGCACAGCGGTGCCCCGAATCACTAATCTTCTAAGAGCTGTTGTACTGAAATACCGTCTGATTTTGAAAGTTGTATTGGACAAAGCATTCGGACCATAAACCCACCAAATCGAGTGTTTAAAATCAAGAAATATAAAATTCCAAATTTACACCGTATACTGGTGAAATAGGCTGCGTTATTTTCCATTACTAGCCGCTGTAATGTTATTGTGGCTGGCAAGTAAAACATACCATATTATTGCTTTTATAGGATTGCATTTCCGTCTAATCACAATTTGTTGCATTTTCTCACATTCGGTTTTTAGGGAATTTCATTATTTCAAAAAATACTCATGAAATATGAGTCGAAAAGCGGAAAATAAATTGCAGTTCGTGTTAGTGCACGCTAATTACTTTAACAATGGGGCGTTCGCAAAGTTTGTAGCATCTTCTAACGCCAGATATTGAAAAAAAAACACGTGTTTCTGGCCCTACGTGCGTAAGTGACTTCGAGAGAGCTAGCATGTTCATATTATCGTTTGACCTTGTTTGCTTGCTCTCGGCATCTGTCGACGAAGATACAGTAAGACATCCACATTCAGTTTTCATAAGCAGCATGAACTAAGTCATATTACAGTGCCGTGTATGATATATCGAGCCAGAACTTAGTGTACAAATATGTAAGCCAGCTGCCCTGCAAATCTGTCAGAAGCTGACTTGGAGGATATTTTAAGAAGGATTTGTCAGCAGTGCCCTTCCTTATAAAGTTGTTCTAATTGGTTGCCGAGAAGAAATGCATTGTTGTCATACCACATGCTTAGCTAATGAGAAACCTCGCAGTCGATGAGTGTGCAGGTTTCTGGGATAGCTAAGGCAAAGCTGTTAAATTGTAACAATCTTTCGTTCTATCGAATGTGGTCTAGAATAGTTTCATATTGAAGTTACATTCCTTGTCCACGTGCAGCTGGCTACCGGCATACGAAATCTCTTTTTAACCTTGTCCTTATTGTACTTGTACTTGCAAGTTTGCTGCCTATGCTAAATAAGGTGGCAGGGGTGCTATAAACGAGAAGAATCACAATACCAGTGCTTTACGAATATTCATGCTCTGTAATTGAGCCGTGTCCCCGCGTTTACGGGCTAGCCAGAGTGCACTTTCTTTTTCAACCACACTGCGTACTGGCACTGCCCTGGCCTCAGTTTTGGCATGCTGTACATACGTATACTTGCCTGGTTTCGTAACGTTTGGCTTCGTGGCAGTGCTACATTTTACGCGGCAGCCGGAAATTGCGCTTGTTGGCACGATCGTGACGCGAGAATTAACCTCGGGTCAGGAATACGCAGCAGCCAACTACGCCGCAGGTTACCCGCAATGGCATGCGTGGGAACTACATATACCATATAGTATTCTAATGTAATTTCGTCAAGAGCATTTATCAGATATCATCAGATATCAGATAGCATATGATATAAATTCCAACATTTTATGGACAAATATCAGGATCTGATTGTGAGGAGATCTGTAGTTCCTTATCTTGTGTTCCTAACGTGCAGCCAATGCACGCTAGACGGGTGCTTTTTGATTTCACCCCGATGGACATTTATCAGTAAGGCTAGGTAACATTTTTACGGCGGCTATTAGTCAATGAATGCTCGAAGTTTATTAGTGACAAGTTTCAATGGAAGTGCCGCGGCGGCTATATATAGATGCGTGCCGCAGGGAAAAACGTTCGTGCGCAGTGGATTAATGTGCGCATGCTCAGAAAAAAAATTGACTCTCCATCCCGGCCTTGCTTAAGTGGAGGTCCATCGAAGCTGTCGAAAACCACCACTACAAGTGCTGAGGCGGTTATGCAATGCTTTCTTACATAATGAGAGTAATGCTAATTTTGACAGCACGCCGCCGCCCATAACGGTGCTACAACAACACTGAAATCAGTTGCAAGGCTGGTTATATTATATACGAAAGGCTACGGACATCGCTCCCCTCTTAGCAAGCAGCTTGCGCAACAGTAAACTTTACCGGGAAACGTATCCGGGAAGTGCTTCGATGCTTGTTTCGCGCTTGTTCAATATGGAAACGGATGCTATTCTGTGTTTTGTATGCGTGATTTCTGAGAATGTATGTGCTGATCGTTTCACTTTGCAGAGTGCTTGAAGCCTCTGCCTTGCGGGGGTACGAGCTATTGCTCCTGGCCCGCACGGCTGCCGGGATCGGCGCACATTTTTGCCAAACGGACGCGGACACGAAATAAGGCAAAGATCGGAAAAGCAGTTTTTTTTTCGTTCTTATATTTTTTTTGGGGGGGGGAGGGGGAGTGTCAATTATTCCTGCAGTATTTAACCTTTTCTTTCGAAGAATATAAAGCAATGTTGTGTGTGCTGATTACGGAAAGATCAAGCAATCCACTAATTTGTCGAACTATGTTCTGTGTAAAGCGCGGAATTTAAAAAAAAATGCAGGCGTAATACTCATGTAGGAATCTATCTGAAGCAGTGCTCTACTGAAGATGTGAATTGAATGCAATAAATTGCTAGGACGGAAACCATCGTAGTAATCAACACAAAGACGCGGGTCTTCGCTGATCCCCCATTGCGGTTATGTAACATATAGATCGCAAACTATTACAATGTTCAACACGTGGTGAGCATGTCAAGGAGCTAGTTGGTGTAACAATATAAGTACACGTGCGTTTTGGCATACTCTTTATGGGACGTACTTCAAAGAACCCCGAATACTTATGTTGATGTAACACAGTTCTAAATGCGTTCGCTCTAACTGAAAAAAAAAATGTTCGTACTCTCTGGAAGAGGATAGGCGATAGGCATGCACTAACCCGGCAATCAACAAAATGGGTTCCATTTTTTTTTCCGGAAACAGTGGCTTATGTGTGTAGTGTGTAATCGGCTCAAGAGCCGCAGCCTGAGTGGATGTCTTTGTGAGAGGCGTGTGTTTGCCTCTCTGAGTATTAGATATGTGTGTACTCTAACATTAATTACTTATAGAGCGCTCCTGTGTTTTTATTCATAAAGTAAGCAAAAAAAATTGCGTTTGCCGCCTAATTATGAACTACAACAACGGGCTGCTGCGAAGGCGGGCCAATTTTCGAATCCCGGCGCTAGACGCTCTCCTTTCTTTTATAGTTAATAGTTAGGTTCAATGTGCTCGGCGAGAATCGCACAAGCAACCGAGTGAAGCACCCACACAAGACTTTGGAATAGTAGACGAAGAATGCTTCGCTATAACAGGTATTGCCGACGTCGAAACGTGCCGTCAATTA
Organism: Dermacentor variabilis; assembly: GCF_050947875.1. Classification (NCBI taxonomy): domain Eukaryota; kingdom Metazoa; phylum Arthropoda; class Arachnida; order Ixodida; family Ixodidae; genus Dermacentor; species Dermacentor variabilis. Next base: position 136,398,913 of record NC_134575.1, read on the forward strand.
CTAGAGTGACTTGCTTCGACTACTTCTAAGCACTGTGAAGAACCTGTGACCATAGAGTAATCGCTGAGCAATGACAACGTGGTCGGGGCACCCCGCAGACTGCAATGTTTCTTGCCGAGTGGGAACTGATCTGGCCGGTTTGCGCGTGAACGACCTTTTCTACTCCTGTTTTTAAAGGAAAGCTTTGTTTGCCCTTTCCTTCGACATTCCGACTGCTGCTGCTGCTGCTCCTGTCGGGTACACCGGGTCAGGTGGTGGCGCAGAGAGTGCCTATCCGTGACAGAGGCGCGGTGGGAAAGAAAGGCGACACGGGGAGGTCGTTTGGACCTTTGCAACGCGTCTAATGTGCACAAGGATTCTGGAGCTCCCTGGGTGTCGTCGCTTTAGCCTTTTTACAGCTGTAATTATCCCTGACCCCCCAAGAGTATTTCAAAAATTGCAGCTTACCTTTCTACTAACCTGAAAGTGCAGAGGGAAGCTAGCAAGATTGGCAGAGAGGAGGGGGCAGAGAAGGCAAAAAATTGGTAGAACCGACGCAGTCTTGAAACTAGTGAGTAACGGCCATGGCGCTTTTCTTAGCTGTTCTCATACACTTCACTTGAGAAGGCAAGGAAACGCTACTCGTATATATGACTGCGTTTGCAGGGAAACGGTATAAATTTAAGTTCAAGGTACATTACGGTACGTTCCTCCTATTTCTGAAGAAAGAAAAGCACCATGCAAATTTGTCAAGCGGACGACTTGCGCAGGGCATGTAGAAGCAGAGCCACATTAAAGCGCGCTTCACCGTAGGGTGGTCCAGGCGATACTACGAAAGCGCTCACACGTTAAATCAACACTTCTCTACTCGCCGTGGTAGCTTTGGGGCTACGGCATTGATCGAGGTCGCGGGTTTGATCCCAACCGCGGCAAAGGCATTCGGACGGGGGAGAAATAAAAAAAAAAACGCTCGTGCACTAAGATCTAGGGACACGTTGTAGAACTGCAAATAACACGTAGATCCCCATACTTCAATTAAAGTTTAATACTTGTGCCCCGATGCGATGCGCCTTGTTGGGCCATGATTGTTTTTTTTTTTTAATTGGAGGATTGCGAGCTGCAGGAAAATAGGGAACCGAAATGGGCGCAGAAAATGAATATACGCGTAATTTGACAAATAATTTACCAATAAATAAATAAACTTGGAGAACACGATTTTCGTGCAGCCCACGTCCAATCCGTGCAGTCGCTTCTTTGGACTTAAAGGAAACGCCTGAAATCGTGAACTAATAGTGGACATCATTGAAATCAATACTATCAAATTATACACTTCTAAAGACATCGCTTGGAAAACCGTAACAGAAAATTGCAGTCCCAACGCGTAGTTGACGTAAGAAACATATAGTTTACAACGTCCTTGTACGTATATCGTACACTGCATGGGTGCATGGAAATGCAGTCACTTTTAGTAAGACAAACTACATATTTTGTGTTTGAATAACTGATACTTTCTAACCGGGGATATCCGGGGATCCTTGCGACGTCATTCAACAGCTCTGCTATATCGGCCATACATACTCACCGTAGCCACCTTGCCTTGATTTCATCCAACGTAATAATAGGAATGGCAGCATTTGTTTGCTCATACTGTTGGCGTATGTCCCCGTAACCAATTGAAGATTATTTTCCCAGGTGGAGCTTTTTTTGTAGATGCCGCTCTCGCTGCATTTTACCGGCACTTTTCAGGCGAGGCTCTTTCTGAGACGCAAAACGCGCACGCACGAAGAACATTGCATGACGCACGTGTTAGGCTTAAGGTGGTGCGCCTACGCTGGCGACGCACGCTTCACATTTAGGACAATGTTCGCGAACGCGCAGCGTTTTCTGCACGTACTATGCAGGTGCGAGCTGTAGTGAATTGAAAAGCTTACTTTCTCCGTGTTCGAATGACACCTAGTAGTGTTACCCTGCATGAAGGGTTGCGTGACGACCATGGAAACATTAGGAGTAAGAAAGGGAGCTCATTTGCACTACCCTCCGTTCTTCAAAGTTTACGGCAAAACTCTGCAACATAGCAAAATGTGGTTTTCTGGACCCTTACATTACATGCAACATCATACTATAACTGAGCGAGTTTTTGTCAAAACGCTTATAGTTATATATGGGCCACACTAAGAAATTAAAAAAAACTATAAATACCATAGGAGTAAATAGTTTTTCTTTAAATTTGAAAGAACAATTTTCGATCACTTATATAGAGCATTCCTTTTATTGTGTGTACAGACTTCTGTTGTATTTCGTTATTTCTAGTAATATTATAATATGTTAATAATATTCCTTGAGTGTATCAATTCATGGCTACACTTGGACACCAACATCAAAAGTAGCCTCAGAACTAAAAGGGAAATGTTTCATATTCAAGCAGCACGTGCTGCTCTAGTGTATAAAACGAAGAAAGGTCTAGCTTTACTAGGAACGCGACCCGAAATCATTAACTTTATACACTTCTTCTGGTGGCGAAGTCATACAGAATGACAAACAGAATTGACATTCTGCTTTTCGTACATGGTGATTTAATAAAACTCTTGCCCTATAATAGAGCCGTAGAGTTTCCAGGTATTACTACCATTCATGAATTTTGCTTAAGAAATTATGGAAATAAAAAAATTGCAGTTTATAATAAATCACACAGCCAATATACGATGGTTGCACCACCAGTGCAAACAAGCATCTAGGTGTTTATTCATTCATTTATTTACAGAGTACCTACATCGGCATAAAGGTATTACGTAGGAGGAAACAAAATATAACCAGTAATACAGAAAAGCTTTTGGACAGATATACTCACGAAGAGAAGCACTACAATACCATTTAGAGAACGACATACAAGTAATGTGAAACAAACAGCTTTCAAGATATATAACACATACATTTGTTTTACAGCAGCGCCGTCACAGCATAGAATAGAATAGTTCGTTATTTGACACATGTACTACATAAATGATAAACTGTTCCATTGTCTAATTGATATGGGGAAAAAAGAGTACTAAAGGTATTTGTTCTGCAGTTATAGGCTGAGATCTTTTTGTTGTTATCACAGCGAGTAGATATGCAATCTGGTTCCAGAAGATAGTTATAGCGATTGATACCTGTGTGACTTATATATTCGGTGCAATAGTTTGAGCCTCAACATCTGCCTAAGCATATGTAGCAGATCCCATCCTAAAGTGGCCTTCATTTCGAAAACGCTAGAATACGGGCTGTAATTATTACGAACAAACCTTGCTGCTTGTATCTGTAGTTTTTCCAGTCTATTAATGAGGTAATCTTAATAGGCATCCCATATTGCACAAGCATAAACAAGTATTGTTCTGACATGTAAGAAATATAAAGCTTTTTTTGCCTTCGCGCATTGTCTGTTTAAAATTTCTGCGAATAAAATATAACATCCTACTATCTTTTACTATGATAGTGTCAATCTGTTTATGCCAAGTGAACGTCAGTTCTGTCATTTGTCAAATGTGGCGCAACTGAACGTTACAAAGCGGGTAAAATGCGGACTGGTTCTCTGTGCAGATTTGCGTGTTTAGCCGACTCCAGTCAACGCGTGCAACCGACACTGCTTTAAACGGAAGTCTCAAACCACGTTTTCAAAGTAGTCCTAGGCTTGCCCACTTAATTGTGCCCACATAACTAAAGAAAGCAAGAAGGAAAGAAAAATAATTGTGGACGCCACGCCCGGGATGGCTGACATCTGAACAGTCTAAAAGAGGGTCCAACTAAAGAAAACTTGAATAGGGTGATGTAAGTCTAGAGAGCCGAGCAGCAGGATACGAAAGAGTGTTTTATTGCGAGAAGCATGTGTGTTTATTCACAGGCAGACCAGGCTTGCGCATACGTGTCAAAATATTCTTGATGACGTAACCACTGGTCACAGTAAGGTCGCGGCAGAAGAAAAGAAGAAAACCGGTTTGATCATAGTGTTCAGAGCAGACACTAATGGCGCCCTTTCCTCTGGACATTTGAATTCCTGAGCAGGGTATAATGTGAATGTATCCATCCTAGGAGACGGTAGAGCCCACTCTGCAAAGGAGCATTTGATCATAATCTTTCAGGAAGTTTCATAGAGCCCATTTTTTTCAAAGATGTCTGCGTAGGCTTTTTGAATATCGCACACAACATGGCATTGCCTGCCCCAAGCTCTTATACCGATATCTAGAAGGTGGGTTTCTGGCAGCTACCTGTGCATTCTCCTTGCGAAACGCGTAGGCAGGGAAGAGAACAACAAGAGAGTGCAAAAGACAACCGGTGAAACACGGAAAACATCTGAAGGGTATGTGCATTCACTCAAACAGAGTGGCTACCGAAAGCGCTTCGCCTCACGGCTTCCACTTGCAGGGCTTTTCCAGAATGCCGAACTTCTCCGTGTTTATCCATGGACCAATGCACTAAACCAAAGCTTCGTCTTGTGTTAAGAAGCTATGCCGAAATTCCGTGCGAGTGCAGTGAGGCGGCGACACAATGCTGTAACGAAAACGAAGGCGATTTTCTCGTCCGTCGAGCGACGAATTGGGAAGAGATCTTATGCAAAGAGAATTACGACGCCAAAGGCATTGACGTGTCATTTACTATTATTTGCCCGTTGCAATAGAAGCCAGCACTCGTCGGGCGCTGACTGAGAGCGATATCCCTCAGATCAATTCGCAAATGAAACAAAGGGTGTGCCGGTGAAAACTTGGTTTTTCCTGTTTTTCTGGTGAGCGTGACACGGAAGCGCGAGTTTTGAGCCACGACATCAGTCCTCGGCGTCGTAGTTTGAGTCTCGTCGATTGCAGCGTGAAAGCGAGGAGCAACCTGCGAACAAGCATGGACGCTCGCAGTTGATGCATATACGTCGTCCGACCTCTAAAACTGCAAAGCGTGAAAAAACCATTCACGAAAGCCGCTTGAGCCACGAGTACTCTTCAGAAGACAGTTGCGTGCGCATAGCCCCTTGACCTATGCAGTTAAAACGCCAGGGACATTAGGATACGCCTGCTTTTTTTTTTAGCTCCAAAAACTACTAGATGTTATGCAAGTGACAATACTTCTCAGTTATAACCAATCAAAAGCGGAAGCACTATAACTTTGTTCTTTAAATGAGTGTACCGATGGGTCTGCAGACGAGAGTTCTTGGTGCTAAAAAAGTTGTCACGTCAGCAGGCATTACAGTATATGGCAAAAAGTTTATCGGAGAAATTGAGTATGTGCGACTGTGGAAGTAACTAAATTTCAAGCTAACGGAAAACGGTGAAAACGTCACAAAAATAATTTCGCGTAAATGCAACTTGTTTAGTTGAAGAACAAGTTTTGCAAACAAGAGAAAGTTGAGCTGGTGAAACCTGATGCTTCCCAGGCCCTTGAATGCTGGTCAGCAATTGGGCCGTAGAAGTTCAACATATCTGTAACGGCAGTGTTCAAACACATTCCTAACCAATTTTTTTTTGTTTTGCCACGGCGTACACCAGGCAAAGGTATTTTCGAAAGTAATTGCTTCGGCAAGAGTCTAAAAAAATGAAATGTGGTACCCAGTCAACTGCTTCGGCTTCGCCGAAGCCAAGACCTGCACACATTTCTACTGTGCGAGCGTTCAGCGATAGTAAAAGCTATGCAATGACAACAATACAATACTTCTCAGTGACCATGCGCTCAGTGAAGTTCCAGAGGGATTCTGGGAAAGACATTGTGTTCAGCTTCCTGGGTCTGTTCCTGTTGTGACAGGTGATCTGCAGTAGATTAGAAAAAGTGCTCTCCCCTTCTTTCGAGAACCACTGGTGCCAGACATTATTGTAGGTTTGTTGCTGCACCTGGTGGCCTTCGCACTGCCGATATTTTCGAGAATGGCTCCACCAAGCCATTCTCTGTGTAAAATGATCCGCCCCGTTGGTTAGTCACTGCCGCCTTTGACGCGGCTGTCAACTGAGTGTGGGTCAGCGGTTCTTCGAAAACCATTACGTTAGATGGCCTGCAGACTGCAGTGTTCACTACTCGTACAACACAATATAACACATTGAATACCGAGAAAGATTACCCGTGAAAGGGACGGTAGCTTTAGGGATGTTTAGCGACAACTAGTTATATTTTCTTCCTTGCATTTACGTTACTCAGTATTTCGGAAATTATGGGCCTCGTACAAGTAGGTTCGAACGGCACTGCTTCATAGTTAGGATTCAAATGGCACATAAAGCTTTGTGCCTTTAATAATGGGTTCACTTATTTAAGTTTAAGTTCGACATCGATAAATGAAAATGAAGGCAAGGAAATTGCTACTGTTCGCAGTAACTGCCTAGCGCAATATTCTGATAATAGACAGAGGTCAGCAGTGGAGGGGGGGGGGGTGTAAAAGGAAAGAAAGCGAGGATAGTAGAGGGGGGCAGAGTAAAAAGGAACTGCTTGGAGCCCAGCCACTGAGTAAATTAAATAAGAAGTATAATTTGCTCGCGTCGTCTGTTTTGTAACGGTGTGCCTAGATATAGGGGTAAACCCGCTTGACAGGGTACCTCTGTTCATTTTGTACGACGTGACCACAGGGACACCACCGCCTTCCGCGATGGTGCACCCGCTACAGAGCGTGCTCAGCCAGATCACGTGGTATAGGAGGTTAAGTCATTCGAGTTTCAGAGCCACGGTACAGTGATATATTAAATGAACTGGCAGCGATTCAGGAAATGCACGCCCGCTCAGCGCTGCTAGCACCCATTGCGTCAGAATTATGATCACGATGCCAATGGCAAGCACTCGCGGATAACTTTGCACTCAGCCATCAGATATTTTTCCAAGTTTCGCCGACCGCCCCTGTCGCTGCTTTCGTGAAGGACAGTGTCTCTTCTTGCCCACGGTACGGGGGTCTTATGTCAAGTGCTCAAACTGACCTTTGGAATAAGAGGAAATACTTATACACAATTAGGCGCTATTTAAAAAAAATATATCTCCAAACGACGGCAAACATTACCTTTGTTCGGTCCAGCTACGTGGGACAACCTCTCTCTTTCTCTCTCTCTCTCTCTCTCTCTCTCTCTCTCTCTATATATATATATATATATATAAATATATATATATATATATATATATATATATATATATATATATATATATATATATATATATATATATATATAAACGAGAAGAAAGGGGGGTTAACCGAGGGGCCCGATTTTTATTAGTCATATCATGAGAAGCCAACAAATACTGACACCAAGGACAACATAGGTGAAATTACTTGTGCTGAATAAATGAAATAAAGAAAGGATAAATTAGTGGAAATTAAAGTGGATGAAAAAACAACTTGCCGCAGGTGGGAGCCGAACCCACAACCTAACGAGGGTCTCGAATCCGGCAACATTGATGCCTTCAGGTAGCATATGTGGGTTTATTGACCAGTTGCCTTCACCCCCCCCCCCCCCCCTCCCCAAAAAAGAAGATCTCGTTCTCGTGACGCCTGCGGCAAAAACGACGTTCCACGTCCGCTGCCAAGGTCTATGAGTGGTGGCGCTGGCTAACACTCCCAGGGTTCTACTAGTACACATAAATACCCAAGAAAGTGGATGGGGAAACGCCGCCGCGGTAGCTCAATTGGTAGAGCATCGCACGCGAAATGCGAAGGTTGCGGGTTCGGCTCCCACCTGCGGCAAGTTGTTTTTTCATCCACTTTAATTTCCACTAATTTATCCTTTCTTTATTTCATTTATTCAGCACAAGTAATTTCCCCTATGTTGTCCTTGGTGTCAGTGTTTGTTGGCTTCTCATGATATGACTATATATATATATATATATATATATATATATATATATATATATATATATATATATATATAATGTGTGTGTGTGTGTGTGTGTGTGTGTGTGTGTGTGTGTGTATCAGTGAAGCATGGAATCACAGCATCCGGCACAAAAGTAGTTGGAAGAATGGAAGCACGTAGGACAAAATAACAGGAATTTACTCACGTTAGCACACAGGCACAGTTTAATTTATACATTTTTCTCCGTAGAAAATAAAACAAGCGAGAGAGAGCAAACAAAAACGTGCGTACAATCTATACAAAGTTGTGCGTTTACCGGCAGTGGCTAAAAGAATAATGTAGTTTATGACCACTAGCACTCGTATATCCAGCGGTGTCATGAATACGAAGACGGGCGTTGGCTCATGTCAAAGTCAAGGAAGACAACCGTAAATGCAAAGTTCTTCGAACATACAGCGGCAGGAGTGCAAATGTGCGAGTACATACAGTGGCATTATGAAAAAAAAAAGAACGAAGGAAAGCAAGTCAGGTAGGCAGTTTGTGAATAACCAAGACTTCAACACGATGAGCAAAACGTGAACAAGGTGAATGCAGGAGCCAACGTTTCGACAAGTGGACTTGTCTTCTTCAAGGCGACATATGCTTTCCTCGCCACAGTATATATAGGTACCCGCCGTGGTTGCTCAGTGGCTATGGTGTTGGGCTGCTGAGCACGAGGTCGCGGGATCGTATCCCGGCCACGGCGGCCGCATTTCGATGGCGGCGAAATGCGAAAACACCCGTGTGCTTAGATTTAGGTGCACGTTAAAGAACCCCAGGTGGTCAAAATTTCCGGAGTCCTCCACTACGGCGTGCCTCATAATCAGAAAGTGGTTTTGGCACGTAAAACCCCAAATATTATTATTATTATATAGGTGGGGTTCTTCTAAAGGGGGGGGGGGGGTGAGGCGGAAGCGCGTGGAAACGAGGGAAAGTGTGTTAGCGTGTCGAATTAGTAAAGGAACGCTGTGTACAAGGTCAAAGCCAGGACCCCTCCCTCCCCTCACCCCAGTCTGTCAACCCACGCGCGTTAGCCGTCGTGTCAAGGCAACACCCTCTAGAGAACTTAGGGCCTTCTGGCTGACCCTCTCCCCTTGAGCTACGTCACGCAGAAGAGGCCAACATAGAAGTTCCGTGCAGCGCGCTGCGAAGCTACTAGCGGCGTACCTGTGTTGAGAATGAAGCGCGGAAGATATACAATAGTTAACCCCGGCTATTCGGAGAAGATCGATGCGACGACGGCGGCGACAACAATTCGATTAGTTCCAGGAGCCGTGCCGCTCCTCGGATAGCTTCGCGGTTAAACAAGTCCCGGCATGCTCGGCCACGCTGCCGCATGCTTCCGAACGCACATTTTTTTCTAGACGTGACCAGTGCATGCAGTCTCAACACTCGTGCTGTGCTTGCGATTGTGTGTACCGCGAGTCTTCATTGCCCCGGAATGTGGAGTGCCATGCCAAGATATGCCTAATAAGTGCTGCGTGCCCAATTGCCGGAGCAATTACAAATCGGGGGAGAAAAATCACGTCTTCAAGTTTCCGCAAGATGAAGAAGCCCAGAGTGCCTGCATTAGGGCGATACCACGTGCAGATTTCATTGTATCACCGCACTCCAAGGTAAGATGTTCAGCACTTCTTTAAATAGTTACTTTTGAAAAATACGCGAAGGTTAACTGCTCAATTAGAGAAAGTTCCTTTAAATCAGTAATGTTAGAATAAAATTTAGAACAACTTTTAACTTCCTTCTAGGTTTCTGAGCTTCACTTCATTGAGGCCGACATCGTGCGGGAATTCTCTCACCTTGACGACCTTACAAGGCACACCGTCACTGCACCACTCTCACACTTGCGTCTTCGCCCAGGTGCAGTCTCATCAAAGTTTCCTCAATGTCCACCTTATCTTTCGAAGCCAAGCACCTCGAGGGAGGATTCTGATTCCAAGCGCATGCGTCTTGATGCTGCTTCTTTGAAGAAAGCGTGTGAAGCGTCTGCTGAAGCATTCCGCAAGGAGAAGGAAGCGGATAAGATTCTAAACCTAGAAGACCTGATGCAATTTATAACAAGAAAAAAGTCTACGTTCAGGAAGATGACTTTACTAATTTGCCAAACCAACGTCGTTTAGTCACTGACCTCACGCTTGAACTGCATGCTCGTCAGTGATGATTCCTCAGAGTTCGACGCGTGCGAGGATGGACACAAATGTCAATTTGTGTTAAGGCACCTTTTGCGGTGTAGCACAAATATTTTATTGAAGAACTACTGCTGCAAGATGAATGACAAAATATAGGCACCGACAGGATGACCGCCTCACACTTGTCTTTTTTCACCCTGCAGTTACTCGCTGCCTTCATCCCCGGTTTCCGGTGCGCTGTTCCACTGGATTCGTATGGCGAACCTATCGTTCATGGTTCTGAGGCCGGCAAATTCGCTGAGCCTGTTCCCGCCACACTTCGCCCGGATCAAAGCCGCCATCAAATCTACATCTGGAACGACACCCACTTTGTATCCTCGGCTCATCACTGCGCAACCGCGACAGCATCGACAGCGCCAGCTGCGGGACGCTTAAAGCCAAGCAACACGCTCTGGGCAGTCAGAGGGCACGGAGGCACCGACAGGATGACCGCCTCACACTTGTCTTTTTTCACCCTGCAGTTACTCGCTGCCTTCATCCCCGGTTTCCGGTGCGCTGTTCCACTGGATTCGTATGGCGAACCTATCGTTCATGGTTCTGAGGCCGGCAAATTCGCTGAGCCTGTTCCCGCCACACTTCGCCCGGATCAAAGCCGCCATCAAATCTACATCTGGAACGACACCCACTTTGTATCCTCGGCTCATCACTGCGCAACCGCGACAGCATCGACAGCGCCAGCTGCGGGACGCTTAAAGCCAAGCAACACGCTCTGGGCAGTCAGAGGGCACGGAGGCACCGACAGGATGACCGCCTCACACTTGTCTTTTTTCACCCTGCAGGTCAGTTACATTTCCAAACTGCCACTTATTTGCTTTAAATCTAGTAATCGCTTCATTGTCGTGCTTCCGTGCCCAGAAGCCTTGAGTGACCCGTTCTGTTCCTTGTTTCTTTCACTGTGTGGTGACGTGGAAAGCAATCCTGGCCCATCCAAGGACGATGTCCTTGCTGAAGTACTTAAAACCGTGAGGGACCTAAATGAAAGATCTATTAGAATGGAATCTGTACAAAATTCTATGTCGGAGACAATTCATGAGCTGAAACAACAGCAAAAAACCGTTTCAGATGCTATATCAGACATCGATCAAAGACTGCAGCACGTGGAAAGTCAGACGGCCATCCTTGATGAATGGAAACAGGATGTCAGCTTATTGCGCGACAAGATTGAGAGTGTAGTAACTGACACGAACACGCTTCGTGCGCGAATTGATGACGCGGAAGATCGCTCACGTCGCGACAATCTGGTTTTTTTTGGAGTACCGGATACTTCAACAGAAAATTCAATGCAGTCAGAGGAAAAAGCCCTAGATTTGATTAATAACACTTTAAAACTTAGTTTAACTTGCGACCAGATAGTGCGTGCACATAGGATTGGTCGCTACAGTCAACAAAAATCACGGCCGATAATAGTTAAGTTTTTCTCTTATAAAACCAAAGAGCAAGTTTTGTATAAGCGCTCTCTTCTAAAAGGAAGCAGCCTGACTGTGAGCGAAGACTTCTGTGAGGCAACGCGCAATATAAGACATAAATTAACGGAATATGGCAAGGGACTAAATGTACCCTACAGGCTACGTTACAAAAGACTATTCGTGGGAGAAAAATGTTACGGCTACGACATAGATAACGATGTAGTCTACGAAATAACGCCACGAAACAGAAATTCCGATCCTCGAATTCTGCGCTCAGGACGCGTCTTACAGAACTCGCGATAGCGAAACGCAAGGGGAGATGCTTGCACTTCATCGAAACATGTTATTTCTGTTGTATTCACTAATATTCGCAGTATATTTAATAAAAGGGACGAACTGTGTTCTCTGGTTGATGACACTGATGCTGACATAATAGCGATAACTGAAACTTGGTTGACTAACAAAATAACAAATGAAGAATTGTTTCATTGCCGTAAAAGATACGTTGTGTATCGGAATGACCGTACTGACAGAATAGGGGGCGGTGTATTACTTGCTGTTAGTAAAGACGTTGAGTGCTTTAATGTACCGATAATCACTGAAATTGAATCTATCTGGTGTTGTTTAACCATTAATTTCAAAAAAATTATCTTAGGCGTCTGCTACCGGCCCCCCTCGAATAGTTCGTTTTGTGATCACATGCATGACTGTCTAAATCAATTAACAGTAAGATTCCCGGGAGCAAAGATAATTCTTATGGGTGACTTTAACTTTCCTAACATAAATTGGTCAAGCACATGTCCCTTCTCTAACCCATCATCCAGTGAGGCTAATCAGTTTATCGCTATTTGTTCTGACTTTACCTTAGTACAAACAGTCGTCATTCCAACACGTGTAACAGGCACTACGTCATCATTACTTGATCTCGTACTGACATCATCAGCTGATATTATATCCCCGATAACGCACACACCTGGCCTTAGTGATCACGATACATTACATTTTACAATCACGATATCACTACCACTGAAACGTAAACGATTTAAGGAAATAAAAGATTATAAAAAGGCTAACTTCTCCGCAATAAACAACGAACTTGCTTCCTTTCTTGACACGTTTTTACTTTGCCATCTTGATCGTTCTGTCGAGACAAATTGGCGCCTCTTTAAAGAAAAAGTATCTGATCTAATAAATCGTTATATTCCAGTCCGACGTATATATTCAAATAGTAACGCACCGTGGTATAACAGACACCTTAGCAGACTAAGTAACAAAAAGAAACGCCTATTTCGTATCGCTAAACGGTCACTAAATCCTGAACGCTGGTTCTCATACAAATCTGCTGCCGCCACGTACTTTTCAAATTTACGGTCTGCAAAATTTTCCTACTACAACGTTACCCTACCCAAGCTACTGAAAACTAACAGTAAGGCATTCTGGAGCTCTATGAAAGGAGATAACACTAGAAAGGTTACTCTAACTTCACTAACTGGGAAAGCAATCGCCGACCACGCATGCGCTGACGTGCTAAATGACACGTTCGTACAGGCCTTTTCGCCGTCTTCGCATGTTACTCCACCTCCCGAAATACGGCCTAAAAGATATCCCCACATGGATCCCATAGCATTTAATAGTAACGGTATTAAATCGATTATAAATAAATTAGAATTGAAATCGTCATGCGGTGTTGATGGAATTAACAATAAATTTTTACACAGTACTAGTGAGTATTGCTCGATAATTTTAGAATTAGTTTTTTCTCAGTCGCTTCACAGCGGCACATTGCCTTTAGATTGGAAAACGGCTAAGATCGTTCCAATTCATAAATCTGGTGATACGCATAACCCTTCTAATTATAGGCCCATTAGTTTAACTTCTGTGCCCTGTAAAATAATGGAGCACGTAATTTATTCTCAGGTAATCAATCACCTTGAGTCTAACAACTTCTTTACATCTAGCCAACATGGTTTTCGTAAAACATTCTCCTGTGATACTCAGCTTCTTTGCTTCACTAACGACTTGCATACTAACTTGGACGCAGGATTTCTTACGGACTGTATTTTCCTTGATTTCGCTAAAGCTTTTGACAAAGTACACCACACATTACTGCTATCTAAACTCAGCGCACTAAACATTGATACTAATGTACTTAATTGGATAAAAGCATTTCTAACACACCGCATGCAATTTGTAAGCGTTAATGAAGTTAATTCAACTCTAACCCCAGTTAAATCAGGTGTTCCACAAGGGTCTGTGCTTGGACCGCTGTTGTTTTTAATCTACATTAACGATCTACCTGATAACATTTCGTCTAAAATTTGTCTTTTTGCAGATGACTGCGTAATATATCGTAAAATTACTAATGACACTAATATTTCATCTCTTCAGGACGATTTAAACACATTGCATAACTGGACTATAAAATGGCACATGCAGCTTAACGTCAAGAAATGTAAATCAATGCGAATATCCCGTACTAATGAAGCTTGTCCTGCCTATTTACTTAATAACATTCCTTTAGAGGGCGTAAGAAATTACAAATATCTGGGCGTCCATATAACCTATAACTTATCCTGGAAGTACCATATCGACTTTATAACGAGCAAAGCTAATCGCACACTTGGATATCTTCGTAGAAACTTCTCGCTCGCACCATTATCACTCAAACATTTATTATACACGACATATGTCCGTCCGCAGTTGGAATATGCATCATCAGTATGGGACCCACATCATGCCACCTCAATTAACTGCCTTGAAAGTGTCCAGAATCGCTCCGCTCGGTTTATACTAGCTAATTACCATCGTACGGCAAGCGTAACACAAATGAAGACTACTCTGAACCTACCTTCGCTATTAACCCGCAGGAAACAATCACGTCTATGCTTATTTCATAAGATTTACTACCAGAACGCTGCGCTTCGGTCGGCGTGGATTAACCCAGCACCATTCATCTTCTCACGTAGAGATCATAGGCATAAGGTACATGTTCCTCGCTCTAACACACTAACACATTCGCAATCATTTTTACCTAAAACATGCAACGAATGGAACGGTCTGCCAGCATCTATTGTCAATATAAGTAATCATGTTCAATTTAGAAATGCTTTAGTTAACTACATGTAAATCATGAAACTTTCGTTCAATATATCACGTGACTTGTTATTGTATAAGTGCTATTTTTTCAAGTTAACTATGTATGTATTTACCTATCATTCCCAGCCTGTATATTGAAGTGTATGATGAGATTTCTATGGTGAACTACGACTATTTTTTTGTGTAAATTAGTGAGCTAGTATAATTTTCTATTTTTACTTATGCTGTGCCTTTCCTGTATGTCATTTTTTACTTCCTTTATGAAGCCTCTCCCCTCTATAATGTATATTTACTCTGAGGGTACTGTAAATAAATAAATAAATAAATAAATGCTAAGGCAAGGAAGAGAAAAGCTGAAACTCTGCGCAATAAGGCAGCTGTTTCCTTGTATATAGCTGCACGAATGTTTCATATTCCGTTTCTATACTTATTTGAGTAAATTAGCGCACTGTGGTAATTAGTGTGTCGACAGCGAAATTATTCATTTAAGCATAATCTAGATTGCAATAAGTACATGTATCCCCAATAAAATTTTTCATACGCAATTGGGAAGCTAATAGAGTGCGTTACATTCATCATCGCCGCGCCATAAAAACCATAGGTACAAAAATACGGAAGGAAAAGTTTTTATGGATTCAATTTATTTGAAGTAATAGGTATGGAGTGTGGCGTATAATAAATAATAATTATTATAATGAACAAACAACGTACATTACAAAGACGACAAAGCGCGACGCTATAAAAAGCTGCTGAAATCAATACCTGCACATGTTTTACAAAGCTGTTTTGTATCTGTGCCTCTAAATAAATGCTTTGTAAGGTGCCTGCTGCTCATTCCGCAGTTTATACTGAAGAAAAAGTGTGGAGTGGTCAATAAAAGCATACGGCTGCTAGGTGAACCAAGCCGCGATCCCTTCATTCAACCCGTAACCCCGAGCGTGCCGATGGCCTCTTCTCCGTGACGTCACTCGCCGAGCACTCAGGCCTTCATGTCTAGGAGGTGTTGGTCAAGGGCGTCTGACACGCCAGCTGACAAAAAAAAAACAAAAAGGAGGGAAGAAAAAGGAAAAGGGGGGGGGATACGCCAAGAAATCAAACTAAGCTAGTGTTGTTGCCTATAACTTGAGGTTTAGCATAGCGAATAGATTCTAAAGCTCCCTTTGAAACGTTTATGCCTATTGGTTGCAATGTCTTGAACTTATGGATAAGGTATGATTCTCTGTATTTTCTTTCTCGTTCAGAACGGAAATTTGACTGTAAGATGTAGAGTTTAAGTTCATCAAAGTTATGACCTGGTTGGTTGAAATGCTCGGCGACGGCTTTGGAAGCTTTTTGTCCGTTTAATCTGACGTTCATTGATTGTCCTGTTTCACCGATATATTGTTTCTTACAGAAGGAACATTCAAGCATATAAATCACATCCGAACTTGTGCAAGTGAAGCTAGATTTGACTTCATGTGTATAATTATTTGCGGTGCTTTTTATTTTAATGTCACTTTGAAGGTGCCTGCAGGTTTTGCACCTAGGGTGACAACATGCTTTTATTACGGGGGAATGCAGCTGGCTGACTTTTGCGTGCACTAACATGTCTTTAAAGTTCTTGTTTTAAAACGTTGTTCTTGTTCTTTAAAGACATTTTGGTGCACGCAAAAGTCAGCCAGCTGCATTCCCCCGTAATAAAAGCATGTTGTCGCCCTAGGTGCAAAACCTGCAGGCACCTTCAAAGTGACTTTAAAATTAAAAGCACCGCAGATAATTATACACATGAAGTCAAATCTAGCTTCACTTGCACAAGTTCGGATGTGATTTATATGCTTGAATGTTCCTTCTGTAAGAAACAATATATCGTTGAAACAGGACAATCAATGAACGTCAGATTAAACGGACATCGCGCGGACACAGCTAAAAAGCTTCCCAAAGCCGTCGCCGAGCATTTCAACCAACCAGGTCATAACTTTGATGAACTTAAACTCTACATCTTACAGTCAAATTTCCGTTCTGTACGAGAAAGAAAATACAGAGAATCATACCTTATCCATAAGTTCAAGACATTGCAACCAATAGGCATAAACGTTTCAAAGGGAGCTTTAGAATCTATTCGCTATGCTAAACCTCAAGCTATAGGCAACAACACTTAGTTTGATTTCTTGGCGTATGCCCCCCCCCCTTTTCCTTTTTCTTCCCTCCTTTTTTTTCTTTTTTTTTCTTTTTTTTGTCAGCTGGCGTGCCAGATGCCCTTGACACGCCGGCTAACGCGCGTGGGTTAACAGACTGGGTTGAGGGAGGGGGGCGGGTCCTGGCTTTGACCTTGTACACAGCGTTCCTTTACTAAATCGACACGCTAACACACTTTCCCTCGTTTCCACGCCCTCCCGCCTATCACCCCCTCCCCTTTAGAAGAACCCCACCTATATATACTGTGGCGAGGAAAGCATATGTCGCCTTGAAGAAGACAAGTCCACTTGTCGAAACGTTGGCTCCTGCATTCACCTTGTTCACGTTTTGCTCATCGTCTTGAATTGCCATCTCCCGCATTCCCCGTCTTTTCTCAAGACTTCAACAGGTGCACATTCACCAGTGCCCAGAAGGAAGGAAACACGAAAGCCGTGGCTAATCGAATGTAGAGAGGGGAGACCTGCGAGGGGTCGCAGCTGCCAGGAGAGTATTTCTTTTAAAAGCCAAGCTTTCTTTGCTTGTTCTTTCGACTTTTCCCCTGCTGATGCTGCTACAGTGGGCTGCTGTGGCGCCACCGCCTCGGGGGGTGGCGCAGAGCGTGTATATAGGTGACAAGCGCAAGTAGGGGAGGAACTCGTTTTCACCCCACCACGTCGTATGTGCACAATGCCCTCTGGAGCTCCCTGGCCGTCGCCACTTTAGCCGCTTGACAGCTGTAATTAACCGTGACTCCCTTCAGAACAATTGCAGAAAATGCAGCGCTTCCCTTTCTACTAACCTGCCAGGCCAGAGGGGACGCAGATAGAACTGTAGAGAGCAGAAGAAGAGAAGAAGGAGCGGGAGGAGAAGAGGTAGTTTGCATATAAGAGAGGGAAGGAGGTGACCTGAGAAGGCGAGGAAACGCCACTATTATACGACAGCGGTTGCAGGAAACAGGAGAAGCTTAAGTTTAAGGTACGGTACGGTAGGTTGCACTAGTTTCTACTACGTCAAATCCGCACAACTGCAACGAGCAAATAATAGTAAATGACATGTCAATGCCTTTGGCGTCGTACTTCTCTTTGCTCAAGTTCTCTTCGCAGTTTTTCGTGTGACGGACGAGAAAATCACCTTCGTTTCTGTGACACCATTGTTTCGTCGCCTCACTGTGCATTAGCACGGAATGTCGGTATAGCTTCTTAACACAAGACAAAGCCTTGGTTTGGTGCATTGGTCCATGCATAAACACGGAGAAGTTCGACATTTTGGAAAAGTCCTGTGAATGGAAGTCATGCGGCGAGGCGCTTTCAGTAAGCACTCTCTTTAATTTAGTGCACATAGCCTTCAGATATTTTCCAGATTTCGTTGATTGGCTTTTGCGCTGCCTTCGAGGAAGGACAGTTTTGGTAGCTCTTCAGGACACATCGTTCGATTCAGTCTCAATTTCGAAGTCCAAAACCGCACAACTACCGAATCAATCTCTGTACAACAGCGGGAACAACACGTGCGTGTGCGATCGGCACTAGCACGAGTCTCAGGAAAATAAAAGCAAGAAAATGACCGATTTCACACTACGAATGTCTTTCGTTCTCATCCCTGCTACGCGTTCCGCAAGGAGAACGCACAGGCAGCTGCCAGAAACCCGCCTTTCAGATATCGGTATAAGAACTTATAAGAGAGTATAAGCACGTTGGCCATGCGAAGAAAAATATGCGGGTCTCACACACTGTGGGAATCGGCGTAAGCGAAAGATTGTGTGTTGTTTGATTTTATCGAAGACAAAGAGCGGTCATGTTGACAGCGAGTGTTCAATTTCTTAAGCGTTTAGTCTAATACGAAAGTGGTGAGTTTATGTTAAACGTTACCTTGCATGCACCAGATCTCTTTGTCTGCGTAGTACGCAGAACACACAGAGAGACGTGTTTGCTTGAGTCGTTCTTGCGCGCCATTCTTCATTACCTCCGTGAGGGTTTGTATTCTCACCCGCTGCGGTTGCTTAGTGGCTATGGTGTTGGGTCGCTAAGAACGAGGTCGCGGAATCGAATCCTGGCCATGTGGCCGCATTTCTACGGGAGCTAAAATGCGAAAACACTGGTGTACTTAGATTTAGGTGTACGTTATTGAACCCCAGGCAGCCGAAATTTCCGGAGGCCCGACTAGAACGTGCCTCATAATCATGTCGTGGTTTTGCCACGTAAAACCCGGTTATCTTATTGTTTTTAAGGTTTGTATTGCCATTGCCTCACAGGGCACAACGCATCAGGGAAGATGTGTTAAACTTCACTTGAAATATGATACTGTGCTTGCTATAAACGCAATCGGACTACTAGGCACGCCGTAGTGAATAATTTTGACACCCTGGTGTTCTTTAACGCACGCGCACGCTAACTTAAGTGTAAAAGCGTTTTTGCGTTTCGCTTCCCTCGAACTGCGGCTGCCGTGGGCGACATCGAACGCGTGACCTCGAGCGATGTTATAGCCGCAATGCTACGGGGACAGAAGCGTTAATTTGACGTGTGTTCCTACGGTGCTTCATTGCGACTTTACGTCTGCACCCCTAGCGTCAGCCGTCCGCTTAACACATTGCCCTGCTTTGTTTTTTTCCAGAAAAGTAGGGAGTACAGTACCTTTAGTTTGCCCACAACCTCTTTGATGTGTATAGTAGTAGCGTTTCGTTGCTCTCCCACGTCATCTCCCCCCCTCCCCGGTATGGGAACTGCGAGCTAAGAGTGGAAAGGTTATTATTCACCCACTTCCTGACTGCGTCGGTTCTGCCCAATCTGTGCCTCCTCTCCCTTCCTCCTCTACACCTTGCTGTCTACCTAACCTCTGCATTTCCACGTTAGTAGAAAGGTAAGCACTGCAATTTCTGCAATGCTTTTCCAGGTGGTGACGCATAATTACAACTGTAAAAAGGCTAATGTGGCGACGTCCAGGTACGGATCCGGAGGGCATTATGTACAGGTGACGTGATAGAAAGATCCAAAGGAGCTTCTCGCTTCGCCTTTCTTTACGACGCTCTGTATGGGCACGCTCTAAACCACCGCCGATGCGGCATGCAAGACAGCCACAGCAGCAGCAACAGCAGTGGAAAAGTCGAAGAGGCAAAGAAAGGTTCCGGTTAAAGAAAAAGTATTATGCCGAGAAAACGTATATGCAAAATCGTATCGACGAGATTCCACGGTATACGGGTCGCCGCGCCGGGCCAACCGCGAAAGCGCGTGCTCCAACCGGTTCTTTACCGTCACTGTGGCGGCCGAAGCAGTCATGGTTCATAGTTAGTCATGGTAGTTATAGTCAGGCAAGAATTTGTGCCTCCACGCGCGAAGTGATAATAAATAGAATAATGGTATAATTTCGCCTCTTTTCTACTCAATTTTCATTTCTTAGAGGCAAAAGACAGTTTGAGCACAGTTATTGTCTCGCACAATGACAACAACTTTTGACATACCAATCATCAACATGAGAGGCCACATACGAAATATCGTATTCAAAAGCTCCCATTTAAAGTACCGAAGATGTAAAACTTCAATGAAGAAATTCTAGAACTGGCGTACAAAACCTTCACTCCACAAATGTGATCATGACGTTGTACTTAGGAGTCTTCTTTTCTAATCTGGACTGTCTTTTTATGTTACTGCTAAGGTTATGCTTTATTTTAACGTATTCTTTCTTTGTTACCATATAATCGATTTATTTGCTTCATGTTGCATTTGTTTAATAAATCGCACTAAACCCTAATTTTTCGGTTGCAGCAGGAGTCATTGCAGCGAGATGTCCATTTGCCTTGTTGGTATTTATTTTTATCTGGGCATCGCCTCAGTGAGGTGGCGTGGCACCTTTTCCCTCTCTTCCTCGATCTGTAGAGTATACACCGACATAAATTAAGTCATTTTCCTTCACGTGAGATGTGACGTACGCCTAGCACTAACGACTGCATTTATCGAAATACACGATCAGAAGGCACTTCGTTTCACCGACGGGCAGCAAGCAGCCACCATGGAGATTGCGATGTGGCTTGCTTTGTTTGCTCTTTGCTGGAGACAATGTCGATAGAACAAACAGTGTGTCCATGTAAGCCCGACCTAGTTCGCCGGACGCTTGGCAATGAAGGGAAAGCTATAGAGGCAAAGCGAGCACAAGTGAGAGGGCTTCTGAAGAGTCTCGTGTTTTCATCCGCGTTAGTTTAAGCTAGGGAAGAGGAAACATAAACACCTTATTAGCAACAATTAAATGAGATAAAACACACCACTGAAAGTAAACGTACTTGCTTTGCGACTTTCCCTTCCGCGTTTAGGCAAACGCGAAACGGTCGCACGTGAAGCTGAGTCGATTCAGCGCCTGTTCCGAGCAAACAAAAGCACTGTCAAACGCTGGCACACTACTTGGCGCCTTCACACTTGTGTGACAGCTTACTGTTGACATACCCTAAACGCTTGTATCATGGTGCTCTACGGGGCTGATATGCGTGTTCTATAGTCTATATCCAAGCTGGGCTGTTTCCGTTATATTTGAAGCATACGAATGTAATGCTGCCCTGGAGAGGCAAACAGAATCGTGTGGAAAATGACAACTAAGGCGGATGTAAAATAGCCCAGTTGTACGACTGCTCTTTCCGGACACAGAGCCGGTGCTGCGTCATCATCATCAGCCTATTTTTATGTCCATTTAGGATAAAGGCCTCTCCCTGCGATCCCCAATTACGCCTACCTTCCGCTAACTGCTTCGAACTTGTCTGCCCAGTGGTTGGTGCAAACCAACTGTGAATTAATCGGTAATTCGAAGCACAAGCACAATGAATATGGCTGATCAGTTCTGTGGAACCCCACAAGGTGGATGAAGGTTCGTGAAAAGAAAAAAATTCCATCCACCTATATGTAGCACGAAGCTAGAAAGGAAACCCACACGTTTCTCAGAAACTGCGCAGGATAAAATGGCAGAACTCTCCCCACAATGGTAATGCTTCAGAATGCAGCATAGAGAAGAGAAACTTCCAAGGACAAATGATCCTTTTGTCGCTTCTTCTGTACCAGGCAGTCAGCAAACGAATTCCAGCCGCAGGTAAATATAAATAAAGTTTTATTTACAATATTTACAACTTTGTACCTCGCAAGATACGCAATCGGGGAGCTATGGCGAACTATTTATGTACATGAGGCTGAAATATATACATGGGCGAAGGCGGCAACTCCGGGCTAGCTGCACTCTACGTGTACACGACATGGGATTCACCGAGCTGGGCCAGGTACTTGGGATCCACCTGGCAAGAAGGATACCGTGACCGGCAGGAATCACCACTGCGGCCAATCCTTGATGCTTCCTTGTAGGGCCTCATGGGGGACAATGCTGAAGGCTTGGCATCGTCGAAGAATCGGACGACCTCGCGCCCATACGCACCGAACTCCTGCGGATGCGCGGCCATTGAGCACACCATCAGCGCGATGCAGCGCCCTTCGTCGTTGGACTGAATGAACCGGAAGTAGCGACCCGTCCCACCGGCGTCGACGGAGCGGACTGGACGGCTGTTGTGGATGGGTGCCTCATCGATGGTCTCATTTTGCTCGACCTTCCTGGATCTGTACAGGATGGTGACAAATCGGGGATCAACAGGGGAGACTGGCGTGGTCTGGGTATCGGAACTAGGCTTGGAGTCATCGAATGGGTCAGTTGAGCGGCCGATGCGGAATCCGCCCTTAATGTAGACGTCGGCGTGTTTCGGTCCTCCGAGAACAGCGGGAGACTTGCTCGCGAGCTTGTTGAACTTCTTGCCCAGCAACTCAGCCTTAGACTGCACGACGTGGGGAATAGCAACCTTGGTCAAGACAATCTTAGGGACAACCAGTTTGGGCACCGCAATCTTTGGCATTTCAGGAACTGCAACCTCGGGGATTGGCGGTAGCGTGGAAAACTGGATCACTGGCTTGGTCACTCTGGCCAGCCACTGCAATGAAACAAATAGAGAAACGGAAGTTGGAGCTTAACAGGAATTTTAGGGACGGCCGGCAATAGTCACAAAGGTAATGTGGCTAGCTCATGCGAAAATAGCTTCTTGAAGTATGCAACCGAGAGCTGCCACTGATGTAAGAAAACCGTATAGCAAAGTTGATTAGTAATTAACACTTCAATACACTTAAGATGGGAAATTGAACCATGCGTCAAACATCTCGAAACGTACCCAGTAAAAATGCGCAAAAAGAATATGGATGTAGCACAAATTGCTTGCAATCCTCAAACGCTCACCTCATCTGTGCCACGGACAACATTCGGAGAAGCCGTAACGGAGGCGGCACTCTTCAGACTGCTCCGGTCTGCGCCTTCCTCAACGGCCGCTTCGGCATCATAGTATCGCTTGAGCTGAGAATCATAGGAGATGGCGGCCCGGGTGGAATGTTTACCGGTGACCATCGTGAGCGCTTTGGTGGCCAGAGACAGCTTGTAAGCCACCAGGGTCAGCGCCGCATCCTTGGCCAGGTTCGCCGCCCACACGAACGGCGCCAAGGCCAGGCCCAGTTTGGCTTCGCCGACTTGCGGCATGATGAGGACGGCGACCATGCAGACGACGATGGCTACGGAGACTTTCATGACTGAAACAGGCGCCGCGTCTGCAACGAAGAGACGAATGATACACTGCCTGCTCCGACCTCGCTTTTTAACCTGTCCGTTGCTCGTTCATTGGTTGACAGGTGCAGCTGACGTCGCGGCTAACTGAGGCTTCTGATTCGCCCCATCGCTAACACTCTTATTACGAGCCGCTCCCACTTTCTTTTTTCATCTGCACCTCTACCCCTTGCCCTTCTGCAACGTATCACAGCCTTGCTCAAAAGGGGGCGTACGTTTCCGATTCCTTGTGAAGAAAAGGAAACAAGCCTTTCTTTTCTGCTGTTTTCTTTCTCACCGCATGAATAGACGTAAATCAGCAAACTCTAGGCGTTGTGGTGGTAGTGCTGGTGGTTAAGGGAGCTTTTCGGAAAGAGAAATAATAAGGTGAATTCTCAAGTATGGTCCCAGAATCCTTATTTAGAAGAGCGGAGAAAATAATAAGTGCGACTCATAATAAGGCCATTAGGATCGACACCTCAAGAACAAATAAGGTCAATGTTACTGTGCCTTCAATGCCTTTAATCAAAACTTGCTTAATAAAGAAGCAAATTAATTTGCCCCACGTGCCGTAACACATCAAAAATGAAATTGAGAGACACGGGACCAGGAATGTTCAACGAAATCTAACGTAGGTGGTATTTCACTCACACCTCTAGCAGAAACAAGGATATCGACAGGAGCTGATTAACATTTCGCCGAGTGCGCAAATTAAGTGACAACTAATGCCTTTCTAAGTATTGGTAAAAAAAAGTATTTGCTAATACATCCGCACGCGTGTGTGTGGTGTCGTATGTACACACCAGGGCAAAAGTACCCAACAATCTACTTAGGTTCGCGCTCAAGACGCGTTACGAAATAATCAAAAGGTGCTATACATAGAATGCTCATTACACCAGGAACTGGCAGTCAAGTTTTCATGTTTAGCGTCTTTTTGATCAAGTTCATGAGTATTCCGTCCTTCACTATTTATTCTAACGGTTGCAGCATTTTTTGTCATTGTATGTCATGGCATGCAGAAAATTTCTCCTGATTGTTGGAGTTTTCCTCGTAAAATTTACTGGATGCCCTAAAATTACGAGTAATACAAGCACAATCTGGCCGACATGGAAGGTGAGGCCAGATTGTGCAAAACGAATGCTGAGAGCTCAGCGTGAAAGAAAATATCGTGCTGTATTAACTCGTTGTCGTAGGAGTGCAATAATAGAAACCTTCCTCGTCTTCGTTGTATGACCGTTTTATAATCCCACGTGGTGTTCACAATAATAGAAACCTTCCTCGTCTTCGTTGAATGACCGTTTTATAATCCCACGTGGTGTTCACAATAATAGAAACCTTCCCCGTCTTTGTTGTATGACTCTTTTATAATGCCACGTGGTGTGCGAAATAACAGAATCCTTCGCCGTCTTCGTTGTATGAATGTTTTCTAATGCCACGTGGTGTTCGAAATAACAGAAACCTTCCCTGTCTTCGCTGTATGACAGTTTTATAAAGCCACGTGGTGCGCAAAATATTAGAAACCTTCCCCGTCTTCGTTGTATGACTGTTTTATGTACCACGTGGTGTGCGACACCAGTATTAATCATTGTCCCCCGGACGAAAATTCTGTATCTTGCAGACGCGGGTGCCGTTTGAAATCTTTGTGGCAGCGTTTCCCAACCGCATGGCTTTCAATGCGGAGGTGCACCGCTATATTATAAAAAGAAGCTATGCATTTCTGGTTCAG
Source organism: Dermacentor variabilis (assembly GCF_050947875.1). NCBI lineage: Eukaryota > Metazoa > Arthropoda > Arachnida > Ixodida > Ixodidae > Dermacentor > Dermacentor variabilis. Next base: position 136,423,877 of record NC_134575.1, read on the forward strand.
GTACAATTTCCCACAGTGCTGAGATACAACCGTACTTCTTTCTGACGTGCTAAATTTTACGACATATTTATGAGCGATGTATATATATATATATATATATATATATATATATATATATATATATATATATATATATATATATATATATATATATATATATATATATATATATATATTTTTTTTTTTTTTTTTCAACCATAGGCCGCAGCACACTACGCAATATTCCTGTTGGTACTTCGATTATGACTTGATTGTGTTTGTCGCTTTACTTCACTTTGCAGCGTTTAGCATGCACGGGTGTTCAGGCATGTTTCTGTGGATAGAAGAAAGCACGCGTAAAACCATGTTTTAGGCTCACCAAAGATTGTACTGCACTTACGATTGCTGGTGAAAACATGAATCACGTGGTTCCTTTGGTGTGGCATGATATCATAGCAATTTCCCCTATTCGCTTGCACTAGCGTTTGCTCTTTTCCTCACATGCCATCGCTAATTTACATTATCACATTATTGATCAAGCACATAGGTGCCTTGACGCTATTGCAGATTCTTGTTGCAGCCCGTTCAACCACGTGCAATTGGAACTATATATATATATATATATATATATATATATATATATATATATATATATATATATATATACGTGTACAGGAAACAGCTCTTGTCGTCCTCTTCTTAGGCGATCTAGCGCGGATGTCAATTATTCTTCGACACTGAATCCTGAATCCTAATTGCGTAATCAGGGGACGCATCTGTTTTTTCATGTTCTCCTTGTCCATGAACCACTGAATAATCTTTGCTAGCCACGCATCGCAATATCAGCGTGTGAGCGATAATTATACTTGTTGGCGTCGCTTGTTCATATTTCTTTTGATGTCACACACATAATAACAATATTTCTTGTATGTTTTGATTATAAACACCGCTAAACATTACCTTTTCCTATATGTCGAGCATGTAATCTGAGCCTAAAGCATCGTGTTAGAATAGTTCATGTATGATGCTTTCTCTGTGAATAAAACAAAAAAGGAAAGAATTGCAAAGGTAACGCGCAAATATTTTATTGCTAGGCATAAACTTGCCTTCCCTTGCTCCGTTTACCTCCACTGCAATCGCTAATGTGCACGCTCTAGCTCGTACAACGCAATTTTCTTGGTTCCACCGGTATGGCATATTTCGCACAATTTTCCAACTTTGGATTTCGCTAACACTTACCACTTCAGCAGGCAAAAGTTATCGCACAGAAGTTCAAACAGTGAACGCAAAATATTTTTCTCGTAAAGCAGTGCCCTTGCGATTTATTCACGCAACGCTGTTTTCGGTGAAACCCATGGCTGTACGTGCACAGACAAAAAGCTGATTGGTTAGGAAAGTGATGGTTTAGCCTCAAGGAACAGGGCAATGTAGAGGCCGCATGAAAACCAGGCACTTTGGTTGACCACGTTCACGATCTTCAAATCTTGCCCGCGGTTATCCACACGCTCGTCCGATGCACATGTAGGTAACAAGCCTGTATGAACTGGGAGGGCAAGTGCAATCTTTCCGTCTAATAGGTCGTTCAAGATCAAACACACCATCGCAGGCTCCTAAGAGTACAGGTTTTTAGCGAAACTTTTTCACTCGCCACCTTATAGATTCACGCATTTTGCGCTGAGCTCTATACAGCAGCGCATGTTTGTCTCATGGCAGCTGTGGCGCCTAGGCGTCTGTCGAAGAGAGATGACAGAGAAGAAAGATGATACTTCCAGGACACTGGAAGTATCGGCAAGGTATGTAATGGTAATTACTTCAATGAGGTTTTGTTAAGAAGCCAGCAGCGTAACTAAATAAAATAGCAGAGAATGAAATCAAAACGAAGATGCTCCACGAAATTCAAAGGGGGGTACGTCACGCTTCAAAGCTTGACATAGATTTGAGAGAATATTGTTTCATGTAACAAAATTTGCCGATGACGGCTCTATATGCGTGGCGTGAGGAATTTTCAGAAGCCACGTTGTGCTGCTTGCTAGTAGGTTGCCGAATTCATGCGGACGAAAAATAACGACATTACTACCCGGCTTCATTTCTGAGCACTAACGTAAATAAACTAAATGGCAATAAATAAGTCCATCGCAGGAAATAGCTAGAAATGGCTGTCGTAATGGTGGTGAAAATGAAGGGAAAACGGCGACTTGACGAATTTGTTGATTAGCCCACGCTTCTGCGTTTCTAGGAGGAAGATTGCTCCCAGGTTCGATGGTTAGTTAGCTTAACCACCGTTCTAATGCACAGTTAAAATTTTAAAAAAAAGTTTTTAGGTTATGAGGGCGACAACTACGATCTGTATATGAGATATCTCGTAGTGGGGCACTCCATATTGACTTTCTGCATGAGGGGCTTCTAATGGGCAATTAGACCTAGTACACGGGCGTTTTACATTCCGATGTTTTTACGATGTATTTTCTACCTCCTCGAGTTATCACCGTTTAATCAGTGAGCGAATGTGTAGGAATGTCGGCGCTAACACTGCTGCCAACACAAATAATTTAATCAAAATAGGCACATCAAGGAACGCTAAGTAAAATTGCGGTGTTCTGTTGTCAAGTTCGGCGTGATTTTTCGCGCTTGAAACCAACAAAGGATGAAGTACAGTTCATGCCATTGCATAGAAATTCTCCGTCCGTGTCTTTCTCTTGCGCTAGCGCTTTTCAATTATGTACCGACACGCAAATTCGCCGCAGTGATAAAGTTGGAAGCATTTGCAAAATTCATTAATCATAATTTGAGATTTCCTGCATCGTCGCGTGGTAACTTTTTTTTTCACACAGAAGCTAGTCCTGAATTTTTTCTATCTATGTGAGGTTCGAGCTCACACTCTAAGGAGGAATAGTGAGCACAAAGGCTTTTCATAAAGTCTTTCAAAATTGGCTGCGCAAAGGAGATTTCGCCATTCAATACGCTTGCTGAGTCAGGAACCCGACAGAGTGGACCGGCATGCCGGCTTTTGCGATTGTAAAGGCGATGATTGGGAACTGGAACGATTCTTCGTTCTACCAGTCTGTGGTGTCGAGTAGTTTGGATTCGAAGTTGTTAGACTTTGTGGTACAGCACGAAGCGGGACAGGAGATACAGGAAAAAACGAGGACAAGCGCTTGCTGTCAAATGAAATTTTATTGCTTGATACAATGTGCTATATAGAAAAAACTGAGGGAAAATGACATGTATGTCGTTTACACACACGCACCACACACGCACGACAGTCTGATGGAAAACTAACTAGCCCAAACCATCACCCTCCTTTGGCGTTATTTCTTTCCCGTGTGCAAATGGTCCATTGTGTGCCATATTTGCTGCCAAGACAGAAAAAGGGGACTTTTGAGGTCATTGCACTTCTAACGACGCGCATTCCAGAAGCGGCTGTAGTCTCGTACAAGGAATGTACCACCAGCATTCCAACACTATTTCAACCTCCTTTCACGTTTGTACATGCTTTTGTACTGCTCATGCCTTCGCTGAATAAGGGGTAGGGGTGGCTAGAAGGATGAGTGTACACAAAAGGTACTGCCGTACGAATATGGGAAGGGTACATACATCAACACGCGACAGGTAATTTAAAGAAGCTTTTTTTGTGTGAAATTGTTGTTGCAGGCTGCAGAAAAGAAGTGGCGGTTTATAAACGTCTTGCTTCTCTGGTTTCTCACAAAGCAATTTCCGAAGAGCCGGCGGACTTTCCACACCGTTTTCTAGACTTTCGTGCACAAAATGAATAGAATTGCCACACGCGGGTGACTTACATCTGAAGCAAACGTCTCGAGCAGCGCCTGATTTATTTTAAGATGCTATACGATACCGGTCAGCAGCCTTGTTATGCCATTAGTGCAGCAAATAATAATTAATAAGCTACACGGCGTGGCTGCGTATGGCAAACTTGACAGTTTGAGAATTTGCGAACATACATAGAGCTTATACGCACAAGCAATAAAGAGACAATGAGCAGACGCTAGGCTTAACAGAACACTCCTGTGAGCGTGTTATCCGCGGAATTGTCTTAGCGCGGATACCAGGTATTATCAATTCAGATCAGACACACACAAACACTAGTGATAATATGAACCATGCTTCCGAGATAAGTAGTCTTGTAAAAAAATGGTTGCCGCAAAGTGGGCCATTACCCTTAATATCCGCGTGACATGGGCATCCTTAATGATTAACCCTTAACAAAGATTGGCGGATTTACCGGGGGTTTCAGAAACGTCGGTTTGATACACAGGATTAGTTACGGAAATCTACATGATAACATGGTAATCAGAAGGGGAAATCTTTGCTAAAAATTTAGTACCTATACCCAAACAACGTCGTAAGTTCTAAATTTTGGCAAGACCTTTTTATCTACTTAATGAATAATAGCGTGAAACTGTTCGTAAACTGTCTCTCCTTCGACATTAGGTAGAATTCGAAATCAATCTTTAAGCCCTGGCCCGATAAAATCAGAACAGCCAACACAATTCATTGTTTGTTATTGCGTCGACCAGCTGTTTGCCTCTTGTTTGTGCGCGATATTCTAAGCTTTTGTGCCTCTGAAACTTCTCAAACGCGTCACGTTGCCCGTACAGTCGTGCTTGATCAGTTAACGCGCTTTTTGCCGCTTGGACGCTGCAGCTGCGCCAACTACCATGACGTTCGCCATCTTGTCAAGTTGTCGGTTTGCGAAGAGAAATCCAGGTTGCAAAGCTCGGTTTGTGATAACCTTGACTAGGTGACTAACTACGGTAATGTGTGCCGTTTAGATAGCAGTGACCTCATTCAGCCGTAATCATAGTTAGCTTATCTACGTTTAAGGCTGTCCGTGTGACTAGGGCTCTAAGTCAGTGAAATTCACAATCAAGTAAAATACTAACCAAATTGAGAAGTCTTTTTTTTTTACGCCTACTTTTGGAAAGTTGACTTTAAGATGATTTTTTCACGGACAAGTATTAGCAAGGTTTTGAAATTTTTTTTTTTCAGTGAAATTTTGAGGATTATATGTGATAAGTTAACTCAAGCCCCAAAATTAGTTACAAGGACCAAGCAGTATCGTAACTGGTTCTAACAAATATTGGACAGAGCTTACCAAATAATTATACGAAACGGGCCGCGTAGTAGTATTACACAGTTATTCGATTAGCACAAAAGCAATAAATCCAGATCACATACGACAAACACAATTTGGGATAGGGCCAAAAACATGACCGTGAAACAATCAACTGAAGCGTTTTTTACCTACTAATTATTAAGTACACATTCACACTTTTTTTTCTAAATGATACTGTGAAATGGCGCTAATTGTATTATATTGTTAAGATTGCTTCATTATTTAGCACAAAATTAATTTGGCGCTCCGCTACCATGGTTAGTGTGTATTTTGAGAAGAGCCCTTGGCGCAGTGAAGACTCGGTTGATTGAGAGGAACGTGTGAGAAACACGGCACTCAAACGAAATTTATCGTTGCTAAATAAACACAATAAAGACGCAATGTTGTATCGAACAATTTGGTAGATTGTGTGTATAAAAGAGAAAACAGTGCATCTGTGGGACTTGACGGCACACGTGTGTAGGGATGTTTTTTAAAATGTGGATATTCGTGAAATTTTCTCATGCCTTTTCACTTACGTGATGTCGTAGGATTGCGATATACCACACTTTAGCTCTTGTACGTTGTAACCGAAAACTAAGGGCCGTTTTAAAACAAAACAACCTGCCTCCAATTATATTCTGGTGTCTGCACCAACCTTGCTAACTGCTGTGTAAGTTTTTGGCGTCGACATTTGAATCGTAATCACTGTTCTGGTATTTACAGGCAATTGTTTATTCACGAGTAAATGAATATTACGAATAAATTAGCAGCGAAGTTCAAACGAAAGTATGGCTGTTGCAGTTTGTCCGGGGCGCTCTTTCTGCTACCAAAACTTTGTTTTGGTCAGGCAAGTCTGTTTATAAGCCTAAAAGAAGCATATTCCAGTTACGTCACATTTCCGGTCGATAGCAGCAGCTGCCGGCCAATATTTATTTTATGTTAGCCTATAAAGCTTTCAAAAGGCTTTTAACAAGCTGTAAACGTGCTGTAAGTAAGTTGATATACCCAATTGAAGCATAACAGCATGTTTAGGCGTCAGTATGGGCACGGACTCTACACAGCAGCATAACAACCATAAGGTCTTCGCTACTGCGCTCTTTTGGCCTATTTCGCAAAGCTTTTCGTTCGTAAGTGATATCTTACATAAGCAGACGGCCTTCTTCAATGATCAAAATAGGCTGGAAATCGCTCTTTCGAAAAATTTGAGCGTACAACAGTTCTGTGAATTTCAACATGCTTCAACCTCTTGTTGGATGTTCTAACATGTTACTGAAACAACTTGTTAATGTGTGTGAGTAACGTCATCGTAGCTTGCCCCATCGTTACGCACGTGATGTTAGCAATTATTTCTTGTCATGACATAATGGAAATATCACTACCTAGTGGTCCCCCGATACTTTGCAACTAGTTTTAGAATTACCGATATAAAGTGCAAATGTAGCGACAGCCTTAACGCCTTAGGATGACCCGATGTTAAATGAAATTCTGATGATGTACGGGCGAGAACCACTGCCTAATTATGATGCTTGCCGTAACAGGGGTATGCGGAATAATTTTTGACAGTACGGATCTTTTAACTGCGAACCTAAATGTAAGGAAGACAGCGCTTTTAAATTTTGTGGAATGGAAATGTGGTCACCGCGGCGGGCTCTGGTACCATTACCCCACAGGCACTGGCTGCGACGGCGGGTGATAACGTGGCCTGGTGGGAATTGTGAACCAGAATGAATGAGATTCTAATTTAATTTGACACTCACAGGATGTACCATATTATACAGGTGACGTTACCTCTTGGTTACGTGGACTACTGGAGCGGTAGGTTTCAACCAAACGTGCAGAGCTGTTGGTTGAATGGGGCCTTTCATATATTTTAAGGAATTTCATCATCATCATCATCATCATTAACAGCCTGGTTACGCCCACTGCAGGGCAAAGCCGTCTCCCATACTTCTCCAACTACACCGGTCATGTACTAATTGTTGCTATGTCATCCCTGCAAACTTCTTAATCTCATCCACCCACCTAACTTTCTGCCGCCCCGTGCTACACTTCCCTTCCCTTGGAATCCAGTCCGTAGTCCTTAATGACAATCGGTTATCTTCCCTCCTCATTACATGTCCTGCCCATGCGCATTTCTTTTTCTTGATTTGAACTAAGCTATCCTTAACTCGTGTTTGTTCCCTCACCCAATCTGCTCTTTTCTTATCCCTTGACGTTGCACCTATCATCCTTCTTTCCATAGCTCGTTGCGTCGTCCTCAATTTAAGCAGAACCCTTTTCGTAAGCCTCCAGGTTTCTTCCCTGTAGGTGAGTTCTGGTAAGACACAGCTATTATGCACTTTTCTCTTGAGGGATAATGGCAACCTGCTGTTCATGATCTCTGAATGCCTGCCAAAGGCACCCCAGCCCATTCTTATTCTTCTGATTATTTCCGTCTCACGATCTGGATCCGCGGTCATTACCTGCCCTAAGTAAATATATTCCCTTACCACTTTCAGTGCCTCGCTACCTATTGTAAATTGCTGTTCTCTTCCGAGACTTTTAAACATCACTTTAGTTTTCTGCTGATTAATTTTGAGACCCACTCTTCAGCTTTGCCTCTCCAGGATTTCCATCCGTCTTTAAAGCGCGCTTAATTATTTTGAACTCTAAACAAGCTATAAACATTCAAGTGGCTTTGGCGGCATAACAATACAACAATTGAGGATATCATTTTTAATTACATGTCTATTCACGGCCTTATAAGTATATGTTTCGTCAGCATACATCTTGAATATTAGCCTCGATATATTGTTTATAGCTTGATAAGAGTGGCTATATCGGCTTTCTGCTAGACGACCATTTCAATAGTTGTGACGCAGGCCGCATGAGGCGCTGTGTATCGAATCATCTACTCTCAGTGTAAGTTTAAACGCCAACAATTACGAAACCACTTCAGTGCATCGTGCAATTTTCAGATTCGCCCACATTTCAAATGGTGGCCCAATTCAGGCTTTGACTAGTACAGATGGGCCAGTTTCAAGCCAGAAAAACCAACCACAGGGCTATTACATGTCGCAGATTCATGCTTAAAGCATGTTTCTAATTATCAGATTGAATTGTGCGTTTATAGTTTTTGACAATTCGCAAAATACGTAGTGACTTCCAGCGTCAGAATATTGAACTTTGTTCCGGGCCAGCTGATTAAAAAACGCATGTGCCTGCGACGATGTGCGCTTAGCGACGCCACTGATGCATTTTCTGCAAACGCTAGTTGCAGATATTTGTGAGGCGCGTGCCCCCTGCAAGACTGCTGTTCACTAAAAACTCTCCTCCGCGGACAGCATTCCCCTGTCTAGCATTTACTTCCCGCATGAGTTGGCAGAGCAAAAAAAAAATTGCGGACCCTACGCACTGTGAGAATCCATGTAAGGGAAGCCTTCAGTGCTGTTTGCTTTGATTGACGTTAATTAGCGGTGACATTGACAGCGAGCGTTTAATTTCTTGAATGTTTAGTCTAACGCGAGAGTGGTGAGTTGACGTAAAACTTTACGTTGCGTGCACCGCTGCTGTTCGTCTGCGTAGCACAAGGAACGCACAGGGAGAGGTGTTTGCTCAAGGCGTTGTTGTGCGCCATACTTAACAACCTCTGAGAGGGTTGAGCATATTGATTGCCTCACATGTCACATCGCATCGGGGTACTAAACTTTCATTGAAATATGGGGCTGGACGTGACAAAACCACACTCGGATTATGAAGCACGTCGTAGTGGCGGACCCCGCAATAATTTTGACACCGTGGTGCTCTTTAACGTGTCCCTAAATATAAGTGTACGAGCCTATTCTTTTCTTTCTTGGGGGGGGGGGAGGGGGCGTCGATATGCGCGTGCCGCGGTCGGTGTCAAGCCGCGACCTCGAGCCGTGGCAAAGCCGTAAAGCTACCGCAGTGGGCACAGAATTTTGATTTGACATGCGACTAATTACGTAGTGTCACCTAGACCCCGCGGTGCGCTTTATTGCGGTTTTTTTCACGCCCTGCGCAAGTTATCTGCTTGACATATTTGCATGTTATTTATTTTTCGGAAATAATGGAGATCCACCTTACCGTTCCTTCATTTAAATTTATCCAGTTGGCCAATTTCTTTGTTTGACGTCACCTTCACTCTATCCCGCCTGCCCCCCCGCCCCACCTTGTGTGGGAAGTGCGAGCGAAGAGTGGCAAGGGGTTATTCACTTCTTTCTCGACTGCGTCGATTCTACCCCGTCTGTTCCTCCTCTTCTCCCTCTGCCATTCTAGCTTGCTTCCCTCTAGATTCGCACGTTAGTAGCAATGTATGCACTTGCACGGGGTCACGGATAATTACATCTGTCAAGAGACTAATGTGACGACGCCCAAGGAGCTCCAGAGCTCATTGTGCACATGCGATGGGATGAAAGCTACAAACGAACCCCTCGTGTCACCTTTCTCCCCTGCCGCGCTCCTGTCATGGATAAACACGCCCCTAGCCACCAGCTGGTGCGGAGTAGCGGACAGGAGCAGCAGCAGCAGTGGGATATTCGAAGGAAGGGGCAAAGAAAGCTTCGCTTTAAAAATTTCTTCTCTGGACATGATAACAAAACTGCAGACACTTTCCTTTATCTTCCAAATTACCTCCTTCATGCGTTAAGGGAATTACATGTTGTAATTTGGCGTGGCGCGACGAAACTTTCTCACAGTTCCCAGCAGGCGCCGAAACTTGGGACACGTGTCTGCGAAGGGGGAATCAACGGCTTTGTAAAAGAGGTGATGCACTACGAAGCGTGAAATTAGCCATTTCGCCCACTGCGCCTACCTGCCTTTTGTTGATTCATGCCGCTTACTCATTTATTGGTAAAATGTCAGCTACTGGTCAGTTGCGTAGCAACAGAGGGGGCCGGGGGGCCGTGGGCCCCGGGTTCAAGGGGCCAGTTGGGGGGGGGGGGGGTGTCATAAACGCCTGAAGACACCCCTCTTTCCGCCGGCTTAAGGTGGGGGTACTGCAGCAGCCATCTTGCGAGTAGTTCATATTCCCCCACCAGGCGACGCCACTGAGTCATGACTGAGTGAAGGGACGCTCTTTGCCGATGCAGCACAGCGTTGCCGCTCGGAACAGGACGCGCCTGCATGTATCGGAAGCTTCTCGAACGTTGTCGATGCTTCCATCCGTTGTCTGTTATCACCGACGCTTATGAAATCTGATTGTATGAGCGACGCGAATTGTCTAGTACTTACTGGAAGACACGCGGGAAACAGGGATTACTCTGGAACGTTCGATGACTCATGTATAAAAGCCGACGCGTTTCGCCGATCAGATTTCGACGATCGCCGACTGTGTTCGCCGCTATCGTTGTGCTTCGAGTGCAACTTGCGTTTGTGGGCACAGGTTCGCCCAATAAAGTCCGTTTCGTCATTCACAGTTTTGCGACTGTTTTCTTCACCGTCACTACTACGTGACAATAGGAACACAACTGAACAATAATATGACAAAATCCTTCACACCATGAAGTTCACTGCAGGTTGCCTTTGCAGCGCCACTTGATTAATGTCTACTTAGGAATCTCAGTAGCGGAAGGAACACGACGCAAAAGAAAAGCAGGGTAGTCTGTCGACCTCAGTATCTTCGCGACAATGAGACATTACCGGAAAGACGAATGCGTCCGTGCCCTGGGTTCTTTTTCTCCTTTCCCTATATTTGCGACCGTCTGCCTGGCCGTCCCGAGGCACTTACCACGTGAAGATGACAAAGCGTGGATTTTATTCGTGGTTGTAAGAAAAGGCTGAGGGAAGTTTTGCTGGCCTGACAATCCGGATGGCTGACAGCTGAACATCGGCCAGCAGGGGCATAGTGTAAATAGTAGAGAGGAGAGAAAGTGATAACTCGGCGCACTCTCGCGTTGCGTGGCGAGCGCCATGTACAAAAGCGCGCACGTGCGCTTTCGTCTGCCGAGAGGATGCTGTTCTCGTACACGTCGAAAATTTGAAGGCGTCTCGTCCAAAAGGCGCATTCTTGTACTGCAAATTTCGCTATTACTGCTTTCTTCCTTTTTTTTTTTGAAGGCTTTGCTAAAGCAGGCGTTTGTCTTCTTTACTGATGTGTGATGTATGTAATGTTTTCACTCTATTGCATTCCTGGCTTACTTCAAGGTCGTAAAAACTCGCTACAATAGATTGAGGTACAGAAAAGCGAACGGAAGCACGTAACGATGTTCTTTGTCACACTTTCTCGACCCGTATGGCATTGTGCAAAACAACACATGAACGAGACACTATAGCTAATAAGGCTATATTTCGGATCCCGTCATTATGTACATGTTTCGGGAGGAGGGGGGCGGGTATGAGCTAGCGTGAAAAAACACAAATAGACGGGGCATTCGCAATAAAGCTGGCCACGAGGCTCCCTTTTCATCTTTCTCGTCCGTTGATTTTCGGGACCCTCGTCTGCATACACTCTTAAAATTTTGACACCCTTATGGGTGTTTTGCGGGTGTACTGATCTTTTCAACCTTGTAAACACCCTTGAAACACCCTTTTTTAACGGAAAAGGGTGTTCGATAAGAAAACACCCTTGGAACACCCTAGTCTTTCTAATTTACACAGTAATTATAAGGGAGTAAGTGAACAAGCTTACAGTATATGCTAAATGAACATTGGCAGTTAACGCGTGTTAATTGGCTATATATTAAACGCGCGCTACCTGCGCTTGAATCAGGTAGCTGGGATGATTAGATCGGGGCATCTAGGCTGGAGCGCACTGACCCCAAACAGCGGTCAAAAATGAAGTTTCCCCACGAATGTTGATATCGAACGGATGACACTACGCGCCGTCTTTGCATAGCCAGATATCTGCAAAAGGCTTCGCATGATCAATGGCAAAATATTTATAACGCTATCACTGAATACTTAAAGGTGTGCAACCAGTTAGACTAGGAATGGTTAGGAGTGAGGGCTAACAGTAAATAGCTCACCAACTTACGGTTTGTAGATGACATTGGCATACTCAGCAACGCTGCAGACTATTTGCAACAAACGTTTGAGGACTTTGGCGCAGAAAGTGTAAAAGTCTGATTGAAAGTTAGTATGTAGAAGAGAAAAGTAATGTTCCACAGCCTGGCGAGAGAACGAAATGTCATGGTCGGCAGTCAGCCTCTAGAACCTGCACAGAAATACGTTTATTGAGGTTAATTACTCGCAGGGGCCTCTGATCAAGGAAATTTAAAAAATAAAAAATTAGTTGGAGAGCTTACGGCAGGCATTACTAAATCATGACCATGGAGCTTACTGCTAATCATTGCTTTCTGCCGTTATTAACGTATGGGGCCAAAACTTGGAAGTTACCAAAGAAGCTTGGGAAGACGTTGAGGACCGCGCAACGAGCGATGGAATGAAAAATATTAGGCATGACAGTAATAGACAGTAAGACAGCGATGTGGATTAGAGAGCGAACGGGGATAGCTGATATTCTGGTTGACATCAAGAGGAAGAAGTCGTGCTGGGCAGACATTGCAATGCGTAAGGGACATAACTGCTAGTCTATTGGAGTTGCAGAATGGGTGCTAAGGGAAGGGAAGCACAGTCGAAGACGGCAGAGAATAAGGTGGACATGATGGAATCAGGAAACATGAAGACACGTGGAAACAGTTAGCACAAGACAGGGATTGGAGGTCGCTGGAGAAGGTTTCGTCCTGCGATGGACATCAATATAGGCTGATGATGATGATGTCACGACATCCATGCCAGCTTCGCGGCATGTCATTCATGTTATGTCATGCATGCGCGTCATGCACATTCTGATAGCTCGATTTGCGTCGATTGCGGGTGGGGGGGGGGCGAGTAGCGGCGTAGCCAAGGGGGTCACGCCGGGCACTCGTAACGATCACTAACAGTAAATTTTTTGCTACTATGGCAATGGCCCTGCTCCTTCCCCCTCCACGGTCAGTTCGGACCCCCCCCCTCCCTCACACGAAAAATTTTCTGGCTACGCTGTGGGGAGGGGGGTGTAAGATTTCTCTAGACCCCTCCCCCTAACGTGTCAACGGAAACGGGGGAGGGGAGGGGAGCTGGCGCCAGGCCACAAACCTTAGGCAGCCCAATTACCGGCTGCGTTTCCTTTTGGACGTAAATACTGCTCTAATGTCATTACACAGCTGGATTCATGGCGGTTCGAGGGCATGCGACAAATAAAAAAACACATACAGCCATCACAAAGTCTCAGCTTGAGCAGATCTTTGGAAGCTGGGCAAGACTCTCATAAAAAGAAAAGCTTCGCACCCCTCTTACGTGCATTGTCAACTCTGCGTCACCGCCGACTGCACATTTCCGGTAAAGAAAATCACACAGGAACTCCTCTGGGATTTGTCTGAGTATGCGTAAGCATTGTGACTCTTCCTCATCTACACGCAGTCCATGTCGTTATCAATGTTATGAAACTTGATCCGACGTGTATAAGCGACAGCGCTGCGGCGACACGAGCTGCTGTGGTCGGCGGCGCCAAGTGAATGGCGCAAGCAAAGTACTGCAGGTGGCGGGGACAGCTGCGCTATTGACATTCCGTTCATTTTGAGCTGTTATCGCTCTTTAGCACTTCTCATCCGCGTCGAACGATTATCAACCGTTCTCCGGCGGCGGCTGCTTGTGGCCGGGCCGCGTGAACCGTATCTTGAAAGCGGACTGCAATGCGGACAGAGGGTGCCCACTGCTGAAAACTTCACGCGCTGTGTTCTCACCGTTTACTTCACTTTGAAAACAGACGCGCGTACACCTATCTTGAAAGTGATCTGCGAAACGCGCATAGTGCGGCATGAGCTGAGAGCTTCGTGAGCGCTATGTTCTCGCCGCTTCGGTCGCGTTGAAGCGAGAGCCAGCACGAAGGTGAATTCACTCGCTGTTGCGGGTTCTATTTTCAAAGATATCGTGCGGTATGAACTGACGGACGGATGGTTTTTCTTGTTGGATAAGTATAGAAATGCCTACGTTATAAAAAAATCGCAGGGTTCGCGAATTTCGCGGTAAGAACCAACACCCACCTACTCCCCCGCCCCCCGCTGAGCGCTGCCGTCTTGATCGTCCCCTCCCACCCCTGGGAAAAGGGACACTACGCCTCTATCTCAGTTGAAGAAACGATGATGAAACGTTAACAACGACAAGAACAGAGTATCCTTTACGCGTTGTCCCATGGCCTCCGAGCTTTGCATGCGAAGCTGGCGCAGGCGAATCTAGGAGACCATAATTTACCGCTTAATCGCATAAAAAGGCAAAAGAATAATGCCAAGTGACACAGTAAAAAAATTTAAACAAAGAACTGATCTTAACCATACTGTTTGGGGAAAAGAAATGAAAAATTAGACAGCCGCAACACACGCCACTAAAGCCACCACCGCCGGCATAACGTCGGAACCAACAGTTGGCAACATTGGTTCATCGCTGCTTCGTCTCCGCGACGCAGTGCCGCCATCTTCTCGAGCCTAACGCTTTGTATGGTTCTGTTCTCTGCAAGTCCGCGCACGCAGCTCATCGGAGGATGCACGGCTGCACGGCGTCGCAATGCGGCCTGCGTCATTTGCACGTCTTAGCATAATCGGTGTGAGACATGTCGCATGTGAAATGTTTGATGGAAGTGCCTCCCGTCCAAGTGAAGCGGCCGTACGGGGTTCGGAAGCGTCGACGTGTTTCCGGCATGCGGATTTAAGGTACGTGCAAATTCGTTTCGCCCTCCTATTGAGCTCCGGAGCATAGCGTGCAATATTTCATGTGAAAAATGCAGTGACCGTCATCATGGTGTGAATTTCGAGCGGCAAACGAGAACTGCGGCACTTAGCGCACACCGCGGCTGCTAAGTCAGCGTGGAAATCGTTTTACGTTACCGTAATATGTTGCTGTCAGTCTAACCTGCGGCTTGTGGACAGCTAGCCCATTGACTTTTGCTTGTGGCAGCGATAGGTATGTAAATGGAAGCGGTAATAATTTTCGAGAGCGGACAGTTGTTTCGCTAGATGTTTGGTCGTGTTCATGGCGTTATGAAGGCTAGAAAACTGTCTTGATCGTGCTTAGTTCTAACTCCAAGAGGCGTAACGTTGGTGTTGTATTTGTTTGTTTTCCGTGCCGCCAGTACCACTGTCACGCTTTTGTTGCATGAGAGTGGTAGCTGCTACATGCCGCCTGGGCAGAATACAATAAAAGCAAATTTCTCACTTTCATCCGTATGCAACGTGACGTAACAAAATTTCCAGCGTTTCATTCGCAGCGTAAATATCCAGTATAATTTAGTAGGAAATTCAAATTCTATCTCAGCTTAGCAGGCGTGAAACAAGTGAAACTCTTATTCCTTTTTGAATTGTTCGCCCAAACCGCACCGCCCGCAGATGCGTCACCGGGTATTTGACAGTAGCTTCACTACATGAGTTGTTTTATGCACAAATATTGCCCGGTTAAGTATCCTGTTAATTTATGCCGACGCTCGTTCATCTTAATTTTAAGCGATTACTATCCCCGAGTACCGGACGATGCGAAACTTGTGGTGAGGTGTAGCAAACGCGGGAAATTCAAAGTGGCGTGGCTGCAAGTTCCTGTTTTTACGTTTCTTGCATTCAAAGCCAACAGACACAGTATCACTGATTTATTTCCATTTCTGCTGCACTTGATCAATATAATGTGACAACTGTATTCGCTCTTTAATGTTCTTCATTTATTGTGTATTCAGCTTGGCTGCCAGAAAATGCTTGAATTTTTTTCATTATCCAAGTGACGGAATATTTTACTGACGGCCGTGTGTGAAACACACAAGATGACAAAACTGATAGCAACATGATGAGATGTTTCTTTCATAGAGTTCGGACTCCACTTTTGGTGAGGATGTCGATCGACCTTGGGCCTGGTGATAGCACACCGGACATGGCCAAAGTGCAGCCTGTCCGTTGAGTGCCCCCGAATGGACTATCAACATCGGAAAATGAAGCAGAGCCAGGTAGGGGCAATTTTCACTTTGGAACAAAATACTGACAGCTGCTTTTTTTAAAGAACTAAATAACATATTTACAAAACAATCCTCTCTCTTTGCGCAGCCTACATACAATTGTTTTTTGCTTGTTATACAGATCTTCAGAAAGCAGTTCATCTGAACCCTTTTTGCATGCACAAATAAATAAAGAGTGCACTTTCTGAAGAAATCGATGCACTGAAATGTGCATGCGGAACCCACAAAGATGCAAAATAACCAACAACATTAAAGCGGTAAAAAAAACAGGTTTGAAAGTTCTTCTAACATCCTAACCCGCCTTGGCATATGGAACTAAATATAACAGCAATAGAGGTGCATGCAGAGAAGTGTTTGTAAATGTTTGCAAGAGGTGGAGAGTGTCTAAGAAATTGTTTTTATTTACTCAGAGCATCTTGGTGCCATGGCAGTGCAGTAAAAGCTCAAGATGATGTCCTGCTCCTAATAAACACCTTTAGATTTTAAAATTAAATTAAGGGCTTTTACATTCCAAAGTCACAACCTGAAGTTTTGGGAACCTGGGCTTCTTTAATGTACACCTAAATCTAAGTGCATAAGCATTATTGCATTTTACCCCCATTGGAGGGCAGCAGCCATGGCCTACATTGAAGCTGTGAGCAGCAAGACTGAGCAGCATGCCATCATAGTAACTGGGCTATAACACCAGGTCAGAATGAGAAATACTGCTTAGAACTACCAACTTCTTGGCTCACATGCACTTTGCACTAAGTTAAAGGAGTATGGAGTACTGACAGTGACCGTTTATGTACCAATTTCTTTTTAGGCTGTAGACTCCATTATTACAGTGCGAAGCTTCAATTAGTCAAAACCAGCCTAAATTACAGAATCAGCTCAAAACACGCACAATGTATAGCTCGATTTGGACATGAAAAGGGAGTCAATTCATGTCGCCGAAAATCAAGGTGGCAGTCACACTATTTCATGCGTTTTGCCTAAAACATAGTCACTAATAATTATTCAATTTCTAAAATATTCTTCTCAAAAAGTGTTTTCTTCTAGCATGAAGGAAGGAGCCAAATGGTGTTCAGGTGCACGAGTGGTTAGTTGCACAGCACTTCTTGCATGTATTCACAGGCTTCTTTCAAGCTTGAAAAAAATAAGTTTGTATTGCATCTATTTCTTTTATTGAGCAGTAGAAAGCTAGATTGGGAATTTTTCAGGATGCTCTACAATTTTCGCACTGACACTTTTACTTTGAATATAATATTTGAGCAGGTAAATAAATGTTAATAACTAATTACCTAATTAGGAAAAATTCAAAAATTGGTTTCACTGGCTCAAAACGATGGCAAACGACATTACCTTGGTTCTGTCCAGCTACGTGGCACTTGTACATATTTAAAGCTTGCACAAGTCACACAGACCACCTGGTACTTACAAGGCATATATAGAAGTGGCTAAGTTGTTTGAGCCAGCCATCTGTAGCGAATCATGAGAAAGCCATGTTTCTTTGACTTAAGGGCATGATGAGATCTACATGCTCGACACCTTGTATCTGTGTGTTCTAGGCCTGTTCGGAGTTTAGCTGCTACATAAACAATATTTCTCCACATGTAAGCTCATATGCTTCTCTAAAGTATATTGCCTCGTGTTTCCAAAATAAACCATCCTCGCGCTTCCTTCATTATGTCATTATCTGTTGCTGTGCTAAATTTTTAAGATGCAACTGCACAAATTTTCATCTAGTTTTTATATTTCCTCGCTGTTTTGTGGCTTCATTTCTGAACAAGTTGTTTTCTTTAAACCCTATTGCACACAGCAGTACACAGCATTGCTGTCTAGAGTGGGAATTGTTTTTTTTTTTCAGATTTACATTAATACACCTTGCCTGGGCAATGTAAGCCTTTCTACGTACACGGCCCTGCAATAATGTTTTATATTGCATTCCAGCATCATGCAAAAGCTGTTTACTTACCAGATGAGAATGTGTATAAGTGTTGGAAGTAACAGAACTGGAAGAAGCCAGCAGATAATGAGGCCAAGGAAAGCATACAGGAACATTTTTTTTAGCTTTTTATATGACGTATAGAAATGATCAATTCAAGGGAAATGAAAGTGGGTGAAAAGACATCCACCCGTGGATGGGCAACGGACCCACAACGTTCACATTACGCATGTGATATACTAACCACTGTAGTACTATGGCCGCGTTCGAGAGTCGACAATCTGAGGGGCCATTATGGACGGTTAAATGCTGCCTTGGTAGCACAGTAGTTAGTGCATCGCATGCCTAATGCAATGGTTGTAGGTTCTTTCTCCACCCATGGCTAGTCTTTTTTTACCATTTTCATTTGCCTTTATCATTTCTACATTTAAGTAGAAAATTAAAAATAAGTTTCCACGTGCCTTCCCTGGCATCTTCCAGTTGTGATTAAGAAAAATTTTGACCCTCAGTTCTCTTCTCGTTTGAGAACAGGAGCTTCATTTTAAA
Organism: Dermacentor variabilis; assembly: GCF_050947875.1. Lineage (NCBI taxonomy): Eukaryota > Metazoa > Arthropoda > Arachnida > Ixodida > Ixodidae > Dermacentor > Dermacentor variabilis. The sequence continues at coordinate 136,442,411 of NC_134575.1, forward strand.
AATAATAAATTCACCTTGTACAGCATCTCAATGTGGTCTCAAATAAATCTTATCACAGCCTGTGTATTACCAAGTGAAGTTTTTGTTAAGATGATGATATTGCATGGGACCTAATTAGTAGCCTTTGTGTACAGAGATATGACTAGTCTAATAAATAGGAGGATTTTAAGAAGCACTTCGAACATGGTCTGATCATGTGTTTAAAAAAAACTAATCTAACGGGATTTCAGGCGTAATAGTTGCCCCTGAAAAATATTTGGATCTGCATTGGCATTGTTTTTAGAGAGCACCAATACTGCGTTGATTGAAGTAGCCTCGTGGAACATGAAGCATCGCTTCTTGCTGAGTCAAGGAAATATCTGCATATCTGAGGTGTATGTGTCATATGCTCGAATGCTGTTTAAAGGCTGCTAATAAGAAAATTACTTCGCTAGTCTTCCAGAGATTGCTGAGATTGCTTCAGTAGTCTATGCTACTCGATCATAACCAATTTACCAGAGTGAACTTTCATCACAGTTGGCTTTGCAATGTTTATGCAACATACCACAATTGCCTATTAAACATGTGACTGCACTAAAGCTTGGAAATAACGACTTGGAATTAAAACTTGGAATTAATTAAGATTTATGGGACAGCAAAAGTTAGTTTATTACTCCAGAACTAAATGCCAGACACTTCGGTTATTTCTGCCATAGAGTTTCTTACAGTAATTACTAGAGGGAATTCTGGCACTGCAGTCATTGTACCACCATGGGAATGATGGGAAGCACATGGATTTGTCTGATCTTCGTGCTTGTGAATTCAGACGTTCTTGTGGCTTTGTATATTATACGCTATATAAATCTTATTGTTGTAAATTTCAGCGCAGTCTATACTCTTCGAAGTGCAGAAGACGCCGCCAACACGCATAATTGTTATTAATTGCAACGATTGAGCTTGTTCAGGTGACCAAATTGAAACGCGCCAAGCGTCTCAAGGCACTGGTATGTCCGCGATAAATCGATGAGGGCGTTGCACTCGCTTGTCGTTACATGCCTCCGTGGCTTAATAGTTTCAATATCAGACTGTTGTTCTAGAGTTCCTGTGTTCGAATCCTGTCGTCAGATGGTTTGAATGATGTTTATTTATTTATTACACAGTATATTGTTGAAAATGGGTAGTCTACAAAGTGACAAAGCTGTTTTAAGCCAAGCAGACAAAGTTTAGGCAAATGGATGTACTTCCCATAATTCCCATGCTGGTACAACCGTTCTTGTTTCAGCTCTTGTAGACACTAGCGCCAGAGTTCCCTCTTGTAATTATTGTATGAAACTGATTTCTGCACCTCGCTCGTGCAGAAGCGGCACCACATCTGCTGCCTAAACATGCGCTACATTTCGGCCAAGTGCAGGAAATGTGAACTCGCCCTGTCCAAAGCCTGCACTAAGTAAAACGAATCACAACGTGCAGTTGCTGCCATGTTGAACTGGTGGAACGAGTAGTGAAATGCAGCACCTCCTGAACTAGTTCAGAAAGTGCAGGTTAATCGAGTGGAGATTATATAGTAACAGAAGTTGAGTGATTCTGTATTACATTCGCAAAATATACTTCATGATACCTTTCCATTTATTTTTTTAGTTATTAAGAATACCTTTTGCAGTGTTGGACAAAACTACAGAATGCCAACATATTTTCTAGTATTCACTGGTAGCAAACATGTCAAAACGTCTTCTACTTTCTGGATTGCCGCTTTACCCGTGAACCCCCAAGTTAATTCCGGAAAAATGCACCAAATTTTCCAAATTTTTATGTACTCATTTTTTCGGTGTTATTCTCATTCTAAAAATATATTACTTCATTGGTCTCTGGTTAGAAATAACACAAAAATAAAACCCGCTCTTGAGGGCAGCTTTCCCTCAATGCCGACTGTAACTCAACTTTGACAATAAGAGCAGCTTAACATCGGGCAGAAAGAATGCGACTCGTCATTGGCGATATTGGTACTACCTCCAGTCACTAGTACAGCTCGGGATCAAGGGTTAAAGGTTGCGAATTCATTGCTGCCCAATTTTAATTCTGCAGCTGTTACACTTGGGGGGGGGGTGTAGCGTGTGTATGTACGTGTGCATGCATTAAAATGACTTCATGATAGAGCAAAGCAACTGTAGTGCAGAGAGGCATCAGTCATCTTTATATATTTGCTTTGTAAAGTTGCGCCAAGTTTATCTTTTGCAGTATAGACTTGGCGATCTTTCGCCAAAGATGCCCTTTTGCTATTAAAACCTATCAATTAATTAGCTTTTTGCAGTAGCAGATGCTTATTCTTTTTCAGGATCGGTGCGCCAGTTTTAATTTGTTTCTCTTGAACTCGTGCAATTCCCACTCACAGGAACGCATGTCATCTGAGGTGTTCCTTTTTCAATCAAGAATGTTGAGGTTGTCTTTGTGAAACTCGATTTCTTGCCTCAAACGAGCTTATAAAACTGACCAAGCTGACAATTCTACCTGTTTATATATGAAATATGTTGCGGTTATGAACCCTTATAATTAATAACATATAGTACAAAAATTTTATGTATTAGAACAATTTCATGAAATTTTCGTTTTTCGCGTTCGTGTTGTCCACTTCTCTACTCTTGTGTCCTGTCTGCACACCTTGCATATTAAATATCGTCTAAATTTAACCATGCTTTCTTTACCACTACGCAGGGCGAAAAAGTTCCGGTAACAGCATGCATTCAGTATGGTGGCCCAGACGTGTATGCAAGCAACCTCCTTCATGTGGACCAAAAATTACTCTTCAGTGTCTCGCAGACTTCCACGCGAAGCCCTCAACATTCTCGTCTCAGTGGAATGGCTGCTCATCTATCAGCGTGTCCATCACCAAGACTGCCAGTTGTAAAACTTCTGAAATCCTTTAAGAAAGCTTAATGATGTTATTATTTACTTTTCACGGTTGGCCGTAGAATCTGAACATTTGTGATGTTTCTAACATTTTTACCAGGCACAAAGCGGTGCAATAACTTTAAACCAGTGTAATGTATTTAAGTGATGCTCGCTTTAATGCCTATCTCGTTTTGTTAGTGTTTAAGAAATTCGAATGTCTGATGAGGTAACAGCATTTGGATTTGTCATCGTGGCTCGTTTCAGTGAGCTGCTAGGAAATAAGACGCAAAGCTTACCACATGCCAGTTATAGCGTTTTTGTTTTCATGACTACAGTATACACGTTTCAAAAGGTGGAAAGTGGGGGAAAATGCCTCGAGAACATAATCATCCTAGGATTGTCATGTCCTTACAGCTCTGCAATGACTAATACCTCATACATTTTGGGAGCACATTGGTCGCAATGCCTGCAGGTATATTTGATAAGAGAATAGCTAGGTATATTTGATAAGAGAATGCTACGGGCTGTACTGGTACTGTCTGAAGATAATGCATGGTTCTAGAAAGCCTGCAGCTGAGCATCTGCCACATTACTGAAGGAAGTGTCCTAATTTATTTTGTTGATGTGGTTGAAATTTAGGAGCTGCATTGTATAGTTGTGCCTGTGGCAATGCTGCCGAACTAAAGCACAAATTACACACCTCGACTCACACAATGTACTCTTAAAGTTTTGCTACGTTGTATCTGTTTGCTACCTGACCTTATGACACCTTTACGAGCAGTCGCAGGTGATTGCAGCTGCTGAGGCTTTATCAACTGGCAAGGTGAAAAAAGAATGCTGTGCCACCAGTCTGGCTGCACACTCTGACATGCAAGCTATCTTGAACCAGGTGTTCGGTAGAGGGTACCTGTGCAGCCAAAACGTTGTTTTGAGCCGTATAGGCAACTGCATTCACAACTACACACAAGTGTGCTGTCACAGCTGAAAGTTGAGAACAAGCAGCATTTTTACCGGTGTTTCTTCAAAACATTAGTGCCAGTCATTTTTTCACCAAGGCTGCTAATCATGCATAGGTAATGAGAACGGCATTTGTGACACACAAGGGGTCATCTGTCTAAAGTTTATTTTGATCAGTAATCTATGAGATGGAATTATAAAAAGTATACCTTTTGTTCCTCAGTGGTCTCTTGGAGAGACATGACCATTTCTGGCAGTTTAGTTTTGACTTTTTATGTCTAGATTTGGTGTACATATTGCAACTAGAACTAACAGTCAGTGCTCTGTCTTGCCCAGTTTTTATGCTGTCTTTGTGATATTTGCAATATTTCGCAGTTAAGCTGAGTGAAGTATATGTCTACTAATACTAGTTTTCATGTTCAACTTATGTGCAGTGCTCACTGGTTGTGTTTTGTTCACATGTGTTCTTGGATTGTAGCGCAAAGTGACACGGACACAGACTAGAAGCAGGCAGGACGCGCGCAAACTCTCAGATAAATTGTATTGAAACGAAGAACACACACACACACACATATATATATATATATATAGATAGGTGATTGCAAAAAACCGCAGCATAAGTACATGACAACGTATGAAGACGTCAGTTAAACATATCAGGAAGTAGGGAAGGGAAGAAAGGAAACAAAAGGACACTACTTCAGATTAACACATGTGTTGTGAAGATACTGAAATTCGCATTCTAACAGAGACAAAGATGCATGGCTAACGCGAGTCTCTCCTTACCTTTTAATGTGGAATGCCTCGATTGTGGTTTGGCATTTGTGGTTTGGCATTTGTGTCTTGAAAGAATTTTTGTCTTCAAACAAAGGTTTACAACCGCAGTTGAAACAATGTGACGCTAGATGTGAAGCATTGGGGTTGTTAAGTGAATGTTCGTGTTCTTTTAGTCTAATATTGATGCACCTGCCGCTCTGTCCAATGTAAGTCTTCCCCCACTTGAGAGCAATCTGATAAACTATACTAGTGTTAGAAGGCACAAAAGGGGACACATGTCTAACGCCGCAATCATCTTTTCTTTTTTTTCCACCCTGTTCAAGTTTCCTATTTATCATAGGGCACATGATAGACAACTTGCGGGGGGCCAAGAAAACTATCGACGTCATATCTATTGGCCATGTTCCGCAAACCATGTAATAATCTATGTACATAGGGCACCACAACAAACTTTTTTTCTGTTTTTCTTGTTTCTTAGCGGGCCTCTTTAGCCATATAAAAGTTTTTCGCAGGTTAGTGATAATAAATGCACAGAATAACTAGCCTTCTCGAGCCTATGTATTTGTTGTGAAACACTGTTTCATATTGTGTGGACATGACAGTAATGGCAGACTTAGCTGAGTAAGCTAGTCATGTCCACACACTATGAAACAGTTTTTCACAACAAATAGATAGGCTCAAAAAAGCTAGTCGTCCATTTATTATCACTAACCTGCGAGACGCTTTTAAAATGGGTAAAAAGCCTCACTAAGAAACAAGAAAAACAAAAAAGAAAGAAACGTTAGCTGTGGTGACCTATGTACATAGACTATCCCATGGTTTACGGAACGCAGCCAATAGATATTACGCCCATACAGTTTTCTTGGCCCCCCGCAAGTTGTCTATCATGTGCCCTATGATAAATAGGAAACTTGAACAGGGTGCAAAAAAACAGGAGATGATTGCGGCGGTAGACATGTGCCTTTGTAACACTCGTATAATTTATCAGATTCCTCTCAAGTGCGGGAAGACTTACATTCAACAGAGCGGCAGGTGTATAAATACAAGACTAAATGAACACAAACATTCACTTAACAACCCTAATGCTTCACATCTAGCGTCACATTGTTTCAACTGCGGTTGTAAACCTTTGTTTGAAGACAAAAATTGTTTCAAGACACAAATGCCAAACCACACGGGAGATAATCGAGGCATTCCACATTAAAAGTTTAGGAGAGACTCGCGTTAGCCATGCATCTTTGTCTTTGTTAGAATGGGAATTTCACTATCTTCACAACACGTGTGTTAATCTGAAGTTGTCTTTTCGTTGTTTCCTTTTTTGACTGCCCTACTTCCTGATATGTTTAACTGATGTCTTCATACCTTGTCATGTTCTAATGCTGCGTTTTTTTGCAATCACCGATATATATATATATATATACATATATATATATATATATATATATATATATATATATATACATATATATATATATATATATATATATATATATATATATATATATATATATATAGACATATATATATATATATATATAGACATATATGTTCTTCGTGTCAATAGAAATTGAGTTGAGGGTTAGCGCACAAACTGTCTGCTTCTAGTCTGTGTCCGTGTCAATTTGCGCTACAATCCAAGACCATGTTACCGTACCAACTCGCCCAACTTTCTATCCTTTTGTTAACATAGACAATCAGACTTGTTCTTTCTTATGTGGCCGGTTATTTTCGTACTTTATGATAAGATGCAGTGCTTTTCGAATGAAAACATGTGATAGTTCGTAGGGAGGTTATTTAAAAATACTTTTCTGCTTAAGATTTATTTGAACAAGCCTTTGCCATTATTCAGTGCTTCTGTCTTTGTATTAGTATGGTTTTAATCCTTATCTTCCTTTTTACTTTTCAAATGTGCAAACATTATTTTGTAGCCATTTCTCTTTAACGAAATAATAAATACTTCTGACATTTCTTCACAAATTTTACCATGATTTTGTTCAATTAGGTAACCTTAGAATAGCTGATTGTTATTCTGGTAGCTTAACTTACAATGCCTGTGGGATATTCAGTGCAAGCACATGGTGAAAAATAAACTAAATTATTGGGTATATGCAGGTCACTGGCAGTAAATGAAGCATACATAAATTTCAGGAAATAGTGCATGCTTATAAAGCAGCATGCACAGCTACACATGCAGTTTTCTTTGTAAATGCTGAAACATTCTAAGTGGAAGCGCTTTGTTGCAGTTTGTTGTTTGGCTTTCAGTGCTACCTTTAGGTGATTATGTATGTGATGGTACTAGTAGTAGCATATCGTGGAGATAAATGACAACTTTGCTGATTACAGGTATCAAATATGTGCTTAAAACGCAAAAACTGCTTAACAGGCAAACTTATGCTTCTGTAGTACACTGGTTACCGTCACCAATCCATGCATTGCTTGCGCTCTATTGCATTCAGTATTAGCTACAACGAGCTGTGGTGGCTTTCCCTCCTGGTGAAGCCGGTGTTGCTGCAAAAAATTTTGACCAAGAAAAGGGGATGTTTTTAATTATTTCAGAAATGCATGTAACATGCTTTTGGTTGTGTGCTGTTTCCATGGGGTGATAAGTATTGGTGTACCAAGGTGCGGGAGATCCTGTGTCCTTAGTGCAGCGTGCGTTGTTATTGCACTCGGCATCCTGCCGGCAGTGTACTATCACTGCAGAGGACGATGACGAAAAGCATAGGGTGTGTGCATTGCTGCGGTCGTGAAACTTGAAAGGGTCACACGGTATATATGCTACCACATGACAGACCAAAAGCGGGATATGACGACGCCTCACACATTCTGGCTCATACTGAACAAGGTAATATCATAGCTAAGGCTAGGCAGCATCACAACAGCTAGTCTGTCCATTAACTACATGGCTGTAGTGAACGCTAAAATACTTGCAGGGATAACACCCTTTTGAGAGGGTTTTGTTCATGCTATCCCATATTGAAAGGGTGGTGTCTGTGTTACACCCATACAGGAAGGGTGTTGTTTGTTTTACACCCATAGGCAAAGTGACGTCATATTAACACCTCTTCATTTGTGGGGTGTTAATCTACACCCCTCTGCTTTGGGTGTTGCATTACACCCAAAAAGGGTGTCACCCTTGGGACAAGTCATTCACACCCTTAAGGGTGTTAACATTTTTAGAGTACTGTATGTACTAAACTGATGTTTTGTTATGTATTCATCATTATCAACATATGAGCTGTTTTTTTTGCGCTTCGTCACATGTTCTCTCCTTGACGTTAATTATTATGAAAATGCAATATGCAAGACTTTTTGCTATAAGTTCGCACTCGACTTTTTAGTGAAGTGTTAGAATAGTATATTGAAAGGCGAAATTGCACATCAGGTTTGAATAGCCTGCCAAAACATGTCGTAATCAATAAATACAATCTCCGCGGTGTTCGTTTTCCGGAATGGTCGACTGTTGGTGAATTTTTCTTTGCAAGGTAGGGCGTTTTTAGGGCCGCCAACTCCCATATATTTGCAAATCGTCTGTTAGGTTCGTTTATAGTCACAAATCAAATCGTAGGGCGTGTGCGATCCCCGCTTCAGCAGTGCGTACTCAGGTAAATTTTATACCGAAACACTGCCAGGGCGCACGTGCGCAAATGAGAAAACGAACGTATCGATTAGAAACGTGCATCGAAATAGGCAGGACCCCATTATCTAAAACACGACACCTATAAGACAGAGTGGAACCTTTCACAGCATTTTTTAAAATTTTCTTCCTCTCTCTTCGGGAACTATATATGTATATATATATATATATATATATATATATATATATATATATATATATATATATATATATATATATATGAGGCTAGGTCGCTTGGCGGTGTTCTTGCCCAATTACACATAATCGGACAGAAACAAGCCATCGCCTCCACAATCTTGTTAGTCGAATATGATTCGCGCATATTTCACATGTGCTTCCTTTGTCATGTCGCCCAGGGTTCACAATGCTTCAAACAAGGGTAATTTTGCAGATAGCAGTCATTAAAATGCGGCCGGTACAGCCTCGTATAGAACCAGTGACCTTGACTTCAGCAGCGGACACGTGTTTCACACGAGCCGATAATATTTTTCTCAAAAAATATGGTGAAGAAATTCTGTTGGACACACGTTCAAGCATCATCGCACTGAGCGCGTCTCTGACTTGGACACGCCAGTTCGTGCAGCTGACAGGTGGCAGCCGTATCAGTGCTAATTTCTGAAACCTCTCATGAAAAGTATTCTCGCGCTGGTCATAATTCATCCGTGTCGAGAACCATCTTGTCGAGGCTGTCGGCCCTTTCACCATAATCGTGCGAGCCGTGACCGAGGGGTGTCGCGGGGTGAACGGCCGATCACAACAGCCTGTCCACCGGCTCGAAAGGGGGCAGCTCATCGGTGCCCATTGAAGAGGCCTTGGCCGCTCAGCAGGCGCAGCTCCGACTCGAAGTCCCAGGCTCGCCAGGACGATGGAAAGGCCGATCACAACAATGCGTTATCCTTTATTTTATGCTAGTCTTATCCACCGCTCACGTCCGGCCGATCCCGTTGATAACGTGAGCGGACCGTCGCTCTAACCACTGACCAAGCGCGAAAAGCACGAAAAGGCATTATCATCGGAAAGGCATCCCTACATAATACCGGCCCAGGCCAATGGGTGACACCATGTGGTATGGGTGGGGTGCAATTTGTTCTCTACAGTCTCGTCTTACTGCGCGTTGAGTACTACAGCATGCGTGCTTTTCGCGTCGCTCATACAATCAGATTACATAAGCGTCGGTGACAACAGACAACGGATAGAAGCATCGATAACGTTCGAGAAACTTCCGATACATGCAGGAGCGTCCTGCGCGCGGTGAAAAGCGGTCACAGGTGAAAGATAAACAAGTACATGTGTCGATACAATTCCATTCCACTGCGTTGTGTCAGCCAAAGAAAAAAATGGCTGTGGCTTAGCTAAGGTTAAGCCCAGGATGCGAAGCATACTAGCCTTTATTTTAGTTGTTGAACCACTGTTTAGCCTGGTGAACTGCTGTTGCTTGGCTATATTTGGTTCGGCTAGACGAAGAAACAACTCATGCGTTACTCTGCTTCGCCTTCAAGAGTGGAACGCGACAGCGTTCCCGTCGACCCGCCAAGGGGTGTAAGACAATGGGCTACGGCGCAGCGACTACGCGCCCCGCATTGGACGCGGTGAGCGTCGAGCAACGCAGCGTTCGGCGCGGCAACGAAATGTGCGCCTGAGCAAGCGACGCACGCATGAGCCTTAGAAAGAGCTCGTTTCTAAGGCAACACCGCATTCACTAGAGGCGCTTTTGTACCGCTTTGAAGCATCGTACTCGTGGCTCAGTGTAGCGTCTCCGTCTCACACTCCGGAGACCCTGGTTCGATTCCCACCCAGCCCATCTTGCAAGAGTTGAGCCAAAGCCACCTAGAAACAAGCGCAGCTGCTTATATACCGCCGCGACGCTGCGAGCGACGGCGCGAGTTGGAGCCCCGTTTCTCCTCTGTCGTGACGTCACGGTGTCACGTGGTCAGCCTTGAAGGCGACACCGCCGCGCCTGAGGAGCTGGGTTGAGCTCTAGTAATATGCTTCGCATAAAAAGAGAAGGGGAAGATTCCTCTACTGTGTTACTGTAATCGCGCCATCTACAAGGTCGACGACTGAACAGAAGTTTCGGGGAGTCATTTTAGCGCACCAAGAGCGAGGCCTCCTCCCTTTTTCGGCCACGCAGGCAGCTCTCATGCTTGGCTGGCACGCGCTTTCACCGTGGCTGCTATGCACGTACTAGCCCAACAAAAACAGGAAAAAACAGCGTGTCTCGCGGCTTTGGCTACGCCTCTGGGAGTGGTTGCTCTAACTATTCAGGATGATTGACAGGCACTGGGGGGGAGTTCAGGGGCGCAATCCTATAACGGTTCCAAATGCGAACCGGGGCGGCTATTCTGGATATTCCGCCATTTTCTTCAAGGTGTGACGTTCACGCGATGCGTTCAAAATGGCGCTGATAGCCCCGTTTTGCTTTCGTAACTTGACGCAAACTTGACGTTTTGCCTAAGAAGCTGCAATGAAGGCATCTAACATAACGTTCTTGATAAAGCAAAGCAGTTTTCCTCCCCAGTAAAAATAAAGCAGCTAGCTCAAAGCGTACGATTATTCCGTCGAAAACATTTCTCGCTTCCGTCGTCTGCTGTATACAAGACGTCGTCTGCTTCATTAGCTAGGATGCGTGTACCCGGTAAACGGAATGTGTCATCCTACGTTGGTGCCAACGCGCTTGTTTTCTACCTCGAGGAAACGTACGCGACCGACCAGTGGTGATGAGCACACGTTCTAGGCCGCGTTATCGCTATCTCGCGAAACGCAAGTGACTCAGCCCTACTCGGCTGGCTGAGAAACGGCCGTATATCACTGATAGCATTGCGCGCACCAGAGATATCCGCTAGCGCGACGCAAACGCCGGCGCTGCCATCTCTTGTTCAGTTAGCTGGTCACTAGCATTGCGAGAGGAAACTTCAAAGAACCGCCTTGCGTGCATTCCTTTTTATAAATTAAAAAGACGCTGTTGTCACAACTTTTGATTGTGCAAAAAGGCATCAATGCAAACGCAGCAGTGGAAAGTGGACAACGGTACGCAAAGTTCGCTATGTTCAACCAATATTATTTCGTATAAACGCGTTATGGCCCAAAACACAAATGCCAACACCACCCGAGAGTGATGCAAATACTATGAGCACGCGTTATGACAAAAGATTTTCATTGTGCCAAACGATGGGGAAAATGTGGCGACACGCATTCATCTCTCAAGCTTTTGCATATGGCTGCTCATTACCATAATTTGCGTGGCTCGTCGCACGACAAATTATGGCGGAAAATCTCTGCAGTGCCGGCCCAGCGCAACGTCACGGAACGTCAAATTGACGTTTGCGAAACGGCCCTTCCTCTGACGCTTCCCACAGCACATTCTTTCAGCCAATCGGCAATCTGGCATGGCGCATATTTTGGATCCCCACCACATATTCGCGAAATTGCAGATGCATTGCACTGGCTTCTGTACGCTACCGCTCACTTTCTTTTTGAAGCGCTAATGTCGCAATATAACTGCCAAGGACCAAACAAATGTATTAGTCGATTAAATTTGTAGCTCCATGTCACGTTTCGTCATCTTGATGAAAACGCAAAATTGCATTTTGCAGAACTTCCATTTGCCGGCCCATATTTCAAGGCACGTGAGCACTTGACAGCCAATCAGAGAGTCAACATGGCGGATAATGGCGGCCGTGTAGCCGCCATGTGTGTCGAGAATAGCACCCCGGTTCGCTTCACCGCTTACGTCACTAAATAGGCCACTCCTAAGCCCGAGGTGAAAGACGCGACCAATAAACGAGAGGGTACCGCCTCTGAAGTGTACGTCAACGTATGACGAGTTAAGAATTGCAGAATGTTTCTTCTTTCTCAATAAATATGAACTATTATTTAAATATTGTCCTGAAAGTTTTCAATTATCGTCGCGTGTTGACGTATTATTTTATTGTACAATAGGCAATATAATATTACCATTTGTTTAATTGTTCGTCGCCAGGTCGTAATCCACGCGTTTATAATTGTTACCACTCGAATCAAAGGAAATAGCTCCGTCTCCATCAGTTGTGCGGAAATTTTGAAAGTTGGTTCTTTATTCTATGATGTCATCGCACAGGGACATTTTCCTCGGGCCGGACGTCTCGCACCGGCAAAGAGCGATGGCTGCTCGTCTCCTCCCGTTCGTCGCACAGCCATCGGATGATTCCCTTTCACAGACGATAATGACGCCGAAACTCCTCATCTGTCAGCTCTGATAACGCGTCTAGCAGCTCCAGTCGTTGACGGGTCCGGGAGAGCAACCCGAGGCAAAGAATGAGGGGGCGCCACCATGTTTTCACGTGTATGAAGTCGCGCCTCAGAGATGATCAACGCGCGCGAGCGCGCACCACCCGCGAGTCTCCGAGGCGGCGCGGCCATGGTCGCAAGCAAACAGCCAAGCCACAGCAAGGGAACCCAAAGCGGACTACGTCTTCGCCTGTTCCACTCATGGCCGACCACGGGTTCGCTTTGAAAATTACTGACAGGTGCGTGACGTGTTCGAAATTCGCGGTACCACAGCGCTGTCTCTGATGGCCGCTGACGCAACCATAATTCTGACCAATCACGGGAGGGCAAGGGAGCCTTTTCTCTTTCGGAGCCATTATACGATTCCGCCCCAGGAATCCTTCGGCGGAAAAGTCTAAAGCGTTCGTTCCTGAGGTAAAATGTTTTGGCCCGCCACTTTCGGAGAAACTGTGAACTTCCCGGTCCAGCACTTTTGTGACAGTCGTGTAGATGGCGCTAGGCGAAAACTTTGCATGTAAGTGCAAAAATAGTACAAATTTCTTCCTTTCTTTGCAGTTTGTCGCTGTGATTATAGCATATTACAATAAAAAAGAACCATAGCTGCGAATGTTTGAGATACGAGCCCTTAGATTGCGGTACGGTTTGCAAATTGCGTCGACTTTATCGATGTTACCAGTAGTAAAAAATAGTAACATTCACACGTCCCGTACAGCGATTCTATTTGCTTTATTGGAAAAGTATGCGTTGAGATTTTGAATTCAGGCTTCTAATTGTCTCATCCAAAACGGCAGCTTCGTACCTTTAGTACCTTGCCGCAAAAATGGGCAGAAGGAGGACCAGGATTCTAGATATTGCTTAATTTCGGTCGCATTATTAGGAAACTGATAAAGGTACATAAATGAAATTTTGCGTCATAAATTGAAATTCCTTGAACTCTAAATTGTCCAAAATTTAACTTCCTTGAGGGTGTAGTTGGCGGGCTGTTTACAACAGAAGTTGCGATATTTGGCAATATTCAAATGCAAATTATTCAAAAAGTAAAAATTCAACAATATTTTGCTGCGTCTAGGAAAGAGATAAATATGTCCTAAAGCTACACAGCAAGCCGCAACGCAGTAAATGCGGTAGTTTCTTCTAAATATGGACACAACTGAGACACAGTTCGCGAAAACCATGTATCTCATGCTTGTTCTTGAACATTTATTTCTAAATCACGATAATCAATTTATTTATGTTATATGTAGTTGAAATACACAAGAATTAAGCTTTTTTATGGTATGTACGACAACTTTATATCGTAAGTAGAAGAGCCGTCACGGTTGCTCCAAAAGTACTGAAAACGGCGGGCTCGTGCCGCCGGAGTGGGCGCAAATTGCAAAGAATGCTCCGGTATCCAGTAGCCCGAGCTCATGCACCCGATGCGTTGCGCCGCAGAATTGTCGGCTGCAGCTCTATCAACACCCCACGAAATGATTGCACGAATGTGCGGGCTAAAAATTCTAATTCGCGAAATGGTCGCTAAACTACTCGCCTTAGCGGAACGTTTCATGTGGGGTGCGCTCGTGCTGTGCGTTCATGCTGGCAGCAGGAGTCGCTAAACATACAGTAAGGTGTTGTAAGGCGTTGGGGCTCTTGGGTCCCTCTTCCGTTCACAACGCGCAGCGAAGACGAACAAAGACAGCAGCAAGAGGGCGTTCAACCAGCGCGCCCGGCGCTCGCGTTTACGGCGAAGCGTTCGTTGAGAGCGACGTTGCATAAGTGGGGCCGTCAAAAGTCGCGAACGGGATTCTCTGGATCGTTTTCAGAGTCGGTTGGGCCGAAGAGTTTGGCGGTGCATGACTCGACAGGCTGTAGTCGCGGGCCCGCCACGATGTCCGGCTCGCTCTTACTTCCCCTCTCCCACTTGCTCCGAGAAGCCGCTGCGAAACCTGCCGTTATGTTTCACGCTTTCCTTCTTACCCTCGAAAGCTTCAGAAAACTGTCGTTGTGTGACTTCATGTCACAAGTACAGTGTCTGTATCAGCTGCACAGAGTTTTATTTAAAAAAAAGGTGAATTTTGTAAGGATATTTCCCGATCGAGATTCTATGAAGTTATTTCTTTTTGTGATTACTAGGAACTCGGTAGCGCGAAAAATATGGCAGATAAGTAATAACCATATCCTTAATCATCCCTCAATTATTACTTATGGAGGAAGCACTTCAATTCCAAAATTGAGGACTCCGTAGTCGTATTATTAACCCATCAAAAACTTCTTAAACAAAATCGTTTTGGGTGCTAGAACCTACAGTACTTTGGCACTGCGGGCGGCGCCCTGTATATGGCAGCAGCGAAAGAAATATTAAATAGTGGGCCAGTGACGTTGATCCCTTAATCCTCTCCATTGTGAGTGCAGACCAATAGTAGTGCAAGCTTTCGCTGGCACGGGCTTCATCGCGCCCTTTTCTTTCTTTTTTTTATGGTGACGCCAAGGATCGACGCGAAGCGTGCTCTATTCTGTTCCGAATCTTGCAGTGGTGCCGCAGCTCGGTAATCACGTTGGTCCGTATAGCAGCAAATGAAAACAAGGCTTAATTGATCGGAATGAAGAGAACTCGTAATTGTCATAGCATTGGCACCCGCGCAGCGGGGAGGCAGGTAGCGTTTTCTAATAGGGTGGGGAGATCAGCGTCACTGACAAACAATTTAATTTTCGTTTTCGTTCGGGGCTGCCCACGGACAAAATACTGCGTGCCATAGAACCTACGACGATTTTTGTGAAGTTGTTGTTGCGCGAGATATGAATGTCGGGCTTCAATTTTGCAAATGCGATATTGCCGCTAATATTGGTAATTAAAACATTATTATAAAGATATCTTTTGTTATTTGTGACTTGAGTCATATTTTCCACGATGCCGCATTTGTATTGGCTGCCAAGACTAACAGTTTCACAGAAGATATGCCCATGGGCTTATCACACGTTATCAATGCAGCACCCTGTGTTATTTGGCGCAGGAAAAACAGCGTGTATAATGCTGCATTCGCGATCTCTGGGAAAGGAAGCGATGGAGAAGGGGACCCGGGGAACGTGCGCGGTATCCAAGGCGGCTGTACTGGTGCTGAAACCCGGAAATTGTCGATATCCTCGCCTTCCTCGACTACATCAGGGGGGGGGGGGGATGACAGAAGACCTATGGTCCCCGGGTGCCAGACGACCTAGCTACGCCACTGCTACTGGTGCTGTTTCCTTTCTATAAAAAAAGTGCTCTTCTGCCACTATCGTCAGACGCACCTAAAATAGTGGTGGCAGCTAGCTTGATGCGAGTGAAGAGCATACACGGTGGATGGATCCTATGAGCGCCCCCTTTAGAACGGGCGGGGTGTTGCGCCACCAAGCTATTTCTACTATACTGCTCAATCTCCTGCCTGGGTAAAAAAAAAGAAAACACAAAAAAGAAACCGCAATGAGCTCTCACAACCAAATTTCCTAACCCCCTATTGTCAACTTTGCTTTTGTACGTCTCCGTTGTTTGGGTTTCCCTACTTTTCTTCCACCAATCTTCCAATCGCCTCTAACTAATCTCTATTGTTTAATCTCTATTGTTATTGTAATAATCTCTAATATGTTTACTTTTCCCCAGCTCTCGCTGAACGGTTGGATGGATGGATGGATGTTATGAGCTTCCCGTTTGGAACGGGGCGGTGGGTTGCGCCACCAAGCTCTTGCTATTATACTGCTTAATGTCCTACCTAGGGGAAACAATAAAAAAAAAACACTATGAACTAGCACACCCGAATTTTCTGATCCCCTAGTGCGAACTTTACTTTTGTACGTCTCCGTCTTTTGTCGTTGCCCTACTTTTCTTCCACCAATCTTCCAATCGCCTGTTACTAATCTCTATTGCGGACATGTTTACTTTTCCCCTGCTCTCTCTGAACGGTTTGTAAAATACCAAGCGCCACCTGTCGCACAGCAGGTGAAGCTGCAGCGCTCTGCCACGGCCGAGCTATGGTGGCTACCATAGCCGGGCTAGAGAGGCGACGCGCGCGCTCTTTCTTACGACCTGCGCAGGCCCCGACCACTCTCAAGTTCAAGAATTGACCACAGAGGGCAAAAAAATTGTCCGTGCGCCGCTGCTAATAAAACAAGCATAGTAAAAGCACTCAAGGGAAGCCCGGGTTAGTTTCAATATCTCCCGCTAGAGGCGCCTTAATGAGCGCAATTTTTTCTTACAAACTGCCTCCTACAATTACCGAAGCATTTTTATTACATAAAAAAGACTACAGAATTATCATTGCTAATTAGATATTGTACTCTTTATTAGTAAGTTTATTGTTTTTTGTCATGAACGCAAATTGCGTTCAGCATCATCGGTCTTCCAAGTGATCTCTGGCCTGGATTTAAAACTTTTACCGGTATTTTCTAGTGCACGGCAGCACCGATTCATCCGTTCGTACGCTTAGACTTGTTGCTTGTTTCTTGCTAAAACTCGTTTATTGCGCTTCGATGTCTCGCGTTATTTGACTTGGGGGGAAGTGACGTGTTTGCAAGCGGACATGTACGCCCGGAAGTTACGTTTCGGTCGTGAGCCATGCATCTGCATCGAAATGGGAGCCGTATTCTGCGACTGAAAGCAGTACCCGTGAGTCGTTTAGTATCGCTGGGTGAATCCTGATGTAATATTGCTCTCGTTAACTTACAAGCCGAGACAAGTTAACGAACCAGGTGCCGCATTACATATGGGCATGCAGCACCCTACGTTGCTGTTACCGAAATAAACTTTTAGTTGAGAGACCATCCTTATACACACATTCATGAAAGAGAAAGCGATATCGGAACGTGCGTCATATTTTTTATCTCGTTGTAGCTGTAGCCATGAGCGACTGAGTAGCCTTATCAATATATTTTTTTTCGAGTCCGCCTGCAAGTTCTTTGTTCTACAGAACCGAATAACCCTTTGATAAACTGAAGCTGAAGTACTGAATTTAATGTATTAAAGAGCGGCACGCAAGATAATTCACCTATATTTCGTACCTGTTGGTTCCAAATGTTCTAGCTGTTCAGTTTGGTTTACCTAAGGATATTTATTTTTGTAGTAGTGAAGCGGTGCGTCACGTTTATGCAGAATAATAAGGCGTCATTTCTAATAGCTTCATGTCTTTCATGCATTTGCTTGGGAAACCAGCAGTGTGATCTCTTCTAGTGCATAAATCAACGCACAAATGGGGCGCTATAACGTAAAGCTATTCCGAACTTTCTATTCTAATTCGGCAATCGGCCCTCTGCGATTGGTCAAAGACTTTTTTGGACCACATCCAAAACCAAAACTGTCACAACTCCCCATCTGATATGACGCGTGCGCATTGATTGTGCATGATTGGACCGAATACAAGATAAATAGTTATTTCTGACTCGACGCCTTTTCACCATTATCCATCGGCTATTGGTCAAAAGTTTTCTGGCTGCACCTACTTCGCCTGCCTGTCACGCGACGTCACAAAACCGCGAAAACTGACCGCGTCAAAGTGACGTGTATGCGTTAAAGATGCAGTAATATGCCGAACAAACCTGAATTTTCTTCTGAATAGCCGCACGCTGCCCCGTTCCGAAAGGAATAAAAGATGGCTGCCGCCGATCGCTCAGGCACTGGCTACTCACACCTGCCGGATAACTTGGGTTTATTTGCGTAGAATCAAACTTTTTGCGTGGCCGTGTAACGTTTTTTAGCCTTTTCGGCATGTTTACGACCTCGCTCTGCAAACTTTTCTTTGCTGAGGATCCATTTTAGCGGTACTTTTAACCCTTCCGTTGCATGCCGCCGCGATTTTCGACCAGCCACCGCAAGCTAAGTAAGGGGAAGCGTACCAATCGCAGCCGCAGGCACCACCCTCTTCATCTGGTTATCGATTTTCAGTGCACTGGCTCGGCCCCATCGAATTCCTCTTTGCTTGAGTGTGCTCCTCGCCACTTGTCAGCCAATTAGAAAAGACAAGCCTCTCAGTGTAGGCAATGTTACTCGTTTTTAAAGCAAACAAAAGTGACCTCTTATAAACGAGGAGTGTTTGATTGGTCTGTTCAGACAACCCAGAGGGTCACCGCCTGATGCTTGTGTCGGCGGTTACGCAAATATGACGTCAGAAGGTTGGAATAAAAACATATTGGAATAGTTTTATGTTATAGGGCCCATGTTCTCACTCGTCATCTTAATAATACTTAAGCTATTGACATGCATTCTAGTTTGGCAGACATCAATTTCATGGAGAGCAGAAATATTTATTTGCCATGCTGCTAAGCACCCTAGAACGAACAGTGCACATTTGCTTGTGTTCTGTAATCACAAACCATCGGCGCTATAACGTAAAACTATTCCAAACTTTTCTATTCCAATTCTGCTATCAGCCCTCCACGATTGGTCAGAAACTTTTTTCGACCAACCCCACTTCACCTGTCTGTCACGCGACGTCACGAAAACCGCGATAGCTTCCCATCTGATATGATGTGTACAGACTGATTATGCATGA
Organism: Dermacentor variabilis; assembly: GCF_050947875.1. Taxonomy (NCBI): domain Eukaryota; kingdom Metazoa; phylum Arthropoda; class Arachnida; order Ixodida; family Ixodidae; genus Dermacentor; species Dermacentor variabilis. The sequence continues at coordinate 136,461,413 of NC_134575.1, forward strand.
TTTCAAAGAAAAAAGAAAAACAGTTATTTCTGATTCGAACCCTTTTCACCATTAGCTCTCGGCTATTGGTAAAAAGTTTTCGGGCTGCACACACTTCACCTGCCTGTCACGCGACGTCACAAAACCGCACAACTCACTGCGTCAAAATTACGTGTACGCGATAAAGATGCATTAATATGCTGAACAAAACTGAATTTTCTTCGGAATTACCGCAGGCTCCCCGTTCCGACAGGAATAAAATATGGCTGCCGCCGATCGCTGAAACGCTGGCTATTGGCACCTGCCGGAGAGCATGGGTGTATTTGCGTATAATAAAACTTCTTGCGTGGCCGTGTAACATTTTCGAGCACTTTCGGCACGTTTACCACCTCATTCTGCCAACTTTTCTTTGCTGAGGGTCAGTTTTAGCGTCATTCTTAAGCTTCCGTTGCACGCCGCGGCGATTTTCGACCAGCCACCAAAAGCTAAGTAAGGGTAAGCCGACCAATCGCAGACGCCGGCACCACCCTCTTCATCCAGTCATCAATTTTCAGTGCACTGGTACAATGTACTAGAATAGGGGCAGTGGGTTCAGGAAGCGCCCGCCGCTGAGGCGCTTCATGTAGATAGCACGAGATGGCGCTGTAGGAACATCGGCTGTACGGAACGTACGGCGCAGTGCCAGCGCTGCAGGCTGATATTTTGATAATCGTTTTCTGTCGCAATCAAATAGACGTGCAAATGCTCGGCGGATGTTAATATGCATCCCCGAAACTCACTGCATATAAGAGATTAATTGTATGTGCACTCCTAGCGCATCTCAACGCCCATTAGACGGATTTATTAACCTGACAGCAAAGGTTTTGCAGACACAGAAGTTGTGGCGTAAAGCCGTTAAATATGTTTTGGGCCACGTTGCCGCGTAACCAGAAATTATTCGAACGGAAAAGTCGGCTGCAAATAACGCCATAGTAAAGGACATCGAATTGATTTAAACCAACTCGGCTTCCAGGCGCACACATATTCTTTGGCGGTTCGCATTCATAAAAAAGCGGCCGCGGCATCCGCGACCCCACGTCAAGCGCTTAGTTCCTCAGCCGCTGTAGTAGAAGAGAAGGCAAAACTACATGCACTTACATAGCCCAAAGCCAAAGAGCTTCCCTGCTTGGCATTTACCTTCTTTCGCGATAAACATTTGTCCCTCGTTCTGTTTCGCGAGCCCCCCGCAACTACATAAGTTTCTGAGCATGTGTTGGTGGGCTAGTTGGTTAAGCATGATTACAAAGACGGCGCTAAAACAACACACGAAGAAGGGGGACACGAGACAGCACGTAGGCGCACTAACAACTCACAGTTGTTACTGCGCCTGCGTGCTGTCTCATGTCCCCCTTCTTCGTGTGTTGTTTTATTCGGCGCCGTCTTTGTAATACATAAGTTTATTCGTGATTTTGTTTTATTTACATCATGAAGTGTTCCTGAACGTCAGGCTCATGTGCGGGTATGAGACACACCGACATCCTACATTTCTGTGGAAGGAATAAAACAGGTAGGAAAGACGCTAAGTAAAAGGCATCTCTGCAAAATTACAGACAGTATGCTTAAACACAGAAAATCAGTGCAAGTACATTCCTACCCAAACAATGGAGACCTAGAGCGGAATTAATATGCGCAAATAAATTACTTCATTCATTTTTAATTATATTACCAAAATTAGCATTTTGAATGCACCAGAAAAAGTTGTGCATTTAGATTAAAAAGACAAAGAATGGATGGAATTCGAGTGCCAGCACGCTATACAGTCCTCAACGCCCGCATGCTCGGACAGTCCACGGCGGCGGTCATCTATTTTGAGGGCCCACACGTCCCCTACAGCATCATTTATCAGAGCGGCGACTACCGATGCAAGCCCTACCGCAAATCAGTTCAGTATTGCCGAACCTGTGGCAACCTCGGACATCGTCAAGACGTTTGCCCAAAACCAACCCCAAATTTCTGCTACAAATGTGGCAAAACAAACCAACCCCCGAACCATGACTGCCATCCCACGTGCAAGATTTGCGGAGAAGGACACGAAACGGCTGGGAAAGAATGCAAGAAAAAGGTCCAGCCCAACCCACCGCCTTACCAAGTAAGACAGCAATGGCAAAACAGGATCCAAGAGCGAGACAGTCAATGGAGCTCCAGCCGCGATGAGTTCCCTGAACTAGGTGCTGCCAATGGATGCGCCGCCAACTCAAGTGACTCCTCCAGTGGCAACGCAAGAACTAGCAGACCCAAGTCAAGATCGCGGTCGCGTACCCCAAAACGCGTGAATTACGCTGAAATGGCCAGTGCATGCGCCGCCAACTCAAGTAACGCCTCCAGTAGCACCGCAAGAAATAACAGACGCACGTCAAGATCACGATCAAGATCGCGATCGCGTTCCCAAAAACGCCTGAATTACGCTGAAGTGGCCAGCAGCTCAGGCAGTGCAGGCGTCGTATCGGCAGAAGCGGTAACCGTAAGAGCCCTCGAGAGCAAGCTACAAAATCAACAAAGTCTCATAGACAGACTATTCCAAAGATGCAAAGAATATGAACAGGGAAGCAAACAGTCATTTACAGCGCTAACCACGGACGCAGTTGATTCCGCTATCGAAGCTAGAGTTCAAAAGCACCTCCAGGCTTTCGAGGACGTCTTCACAAAGAACATCCTTGCCCTGATTAAAAACATCACCAAGCCTATTGTCGAGAAGATTGCGTCCCTTAACACCCAAGTGACCACCCTCGCAAATCAAGTCACCACTCTCACAAGCCAGGTTACCGGCCTAACAGCCCAGGTCAACAATTTTATAGCACACGCAAAGACCAATTATGTCACCAAGTCCTACCTCGACAGCCTTCTCAACACGACCGAGCAGGGTAGAAAGAAGGCTCGCACGAACAGCCGTAGTGCCTCCCGCTCGATCTCACCCAACCATGAAGCTGCCTGCGAAGCTGAAGATCCTCATGATGGCGACAGCTAAAACCACAACAAATAGCCCGCAAAATACTCTGCGCATCTGGTAATGGAACTGTCGATCCTTCCGTCCCCGGTATGCAAACCTACAAGAACTCGTCAAACTGGACCACCCTGATATAATTGCCCTACAGGAAACCAATACCCACAACGTCCGACTTCAAGGATACATCGCTCATGCACAAACTCATCGCACAGCCATTCTTACCAAGAAAACTCTCACAACGCAGGAACACGAAATAGAAGACATCCCCATCGAGCACACCCTAGTGGAGATCATACCAGACAGAAAAACGCAGCAAAGTCTCTTCATCGCCAGCATATACAGCCCTCCTCGTGATCAACTTCCGGAATTCGACCACTTTGTCCGTGAACTGAGGAAACGCACGAAAGGTCATCAAGTTGTTATAATGGGAGATTTCAACGCCCCACATACAGCATGGGCTTATCCACCACCAAGAAGGGAGCGCAAGTGCGCGACACTGCTCAACACCACAGACTGACCCTCTGGAACGACCCATTGCAGGCCACGAGAGTCGGGAACAGTGTCTCCAGGGACACAAACCCGGACCTTACGTTCACAGCGAACGTCCACTGGGCCGAGTGGAGTCGACTCTCGGAGACGCTCGGCAGCGACCACCACATTATCCAACTTGACATCGCGCATAACCAGAAACCAACCAAGACTGGAGTTGCTCGACTAACAGACTGGAAGTCCTTCGGAGACAACCTCAGCGGCAACACAACAATCGATGACATCGACCCTTGGCTCAAGGGCCTTCTCATCACCGCAGAAAACCACACCAAGAGCATCCAGCTAAGCACCAACACCCCCGCAGTCGACTCGCATCTCCTTCATCTCTGGGAGGCCAAAAGAAGCCTCCTGAAGAGGTGGAAGAGACAAAAGCTCAATAGAAAACTTAAGCAACGAATCGCCCTTCTCACCATACAGGCCCAAGATTAGGCGGAGCAACTTAGCAGGCAAAATTGGCACACCTTTTGTGACAGCATACAAGGGACACTCAGCACCAAGAAAACCTGGCATCTCCTACGCGCTCTCTTAGCTACCGATCGCACCAAAACGCAACAGAGGCAAGATTTGCGCAGACTGATCCACAATCATGCTGGATCGGAGGATGATCTCCTTCGTGAGCTTCAGCAAAAACTTAGCAGCGACAAGCCCACTTCATCAGCGAGCAGGAAAATGTACGGCGGTGCACCAAACCCAGATCTCGATCGACCATTCACCCAGGCAGAGCTCCACGCAGCATTAGCCAAACTCACTAGAAACACCAGTCCCGGCAAGGACAGAATAACTAATAAGCTCTTACGCAACCTCTCGCAATCTGCCACTACAGCACTGCTACAGTACTACAACGACTGCTGGGTAAAGGGGGACCTACCAGCATCCTGGAAGCATTCGGAGGTCACCATGATCCCCAAACCCAACAAACCCCTTCGCATCGAAAACCTACGTCCCATTTCCCTCACATCTTGCGTGGGCAAACTCCTCGAGCACATGGTGCACGACCGGTTAACAACATACCTCGAGGACAACGGACACTTGCCGCACACCATGTTCGGATTCCGACAGCATCTGTCCACGCAGGACGTACTCCTGCTCCTCAAAGAAGACTTGCTTGATTACCTCGATCACAGACGCAAATCATCAATCCTGGCAATCGACGTAAAGGGCGCATTCGACAACGTGAGCCACGAAGCCATTCTCCGCAACCTCGAAGATACAGGCTGCGGAGCGCGGATCTATAACTATATCAGCAGCTTTTTGACACACCGAACAGCAACAGTAGGCGTCTGCAACCTCCGCAGCGATAAATTTCGGCTACCCAACAAAGGAACCCCACAAGGATCAGTTATTTCACCCCTCCTTTTCAATATCGCAATGATCAACCTACCGAAACAACTCAACGCCATCCCAAACCTATTCCATGCCCTTTACGCCGACGACGTCACGCTCTGGACCAAAGCGCCTACTACTGGACAACAAGAACGGAATCTACAAGAAGCCGTCGATACTATTGAAAGATACCTCCGAGACTGCGGTCTCCAATGCGCACCCGAAAAGTCGGAGCTTCTCGTCCTGAGAGCACGGACACGAGGAAGACCACCTAACTATATCGAACCCGATCCTAGCGTCTCGCTCAACGGAACCAAGATCCCAACAGTCGACTCTCTTCGCGTACTCGGACTTCACATCCACAAGGACGGATCACGGGCGGCCACTCTCCCGCGTCTCCAACGCACACTGTCACAAGTTACGCACCTCGTCAAGAGGATCAGAAACCAAAGAAGCGGACTCAAGGAGCACGACACACTAAGCATGATTCAAGCTCTCCTAACTAGCCGTATCACCTACGGAACTCCATACTTGACGCACAAGCCGGCAGAAATAAAAAAAACTCAATGTTGTCATTCGAAAGGCAATCAAAGTAGCCTTGACGCTCCCACCCATGGCATCAACGGAGAAACTGCTCAAGCTCGGCGTCCACAATACGTGGGAAGAGCTTGTCGAGGCTCATAAGATCAGCCAACTAGAGCGGCTCAAGCTCACACCCACCGGACGTGCTATTGCGCTACCTCAAATACAGTGAAAGCTTCATTGCAGACACAGACCAGAAAGCAAGAATCCCACCTGCAGTCCGAGACTGCATCAGCGTTGCAAGTATACCGCGCAATATGCATCCAACTTATCATAACGAGCGTCGGCAAAGCAGAATCCGCGCACTCAGCAAGAAATACGGGAGCAACCCTGATACGAGGTACACCGATGCTGCCCGGTATATTAAACGAAACGCCTTTGCCCTAAGCGTTACGGATCACCAAGGCAAAGAACTTGCAGCTGTCACCATCCGAGCAAGAGCCCCTGAGACTGCAGAAGAAACGGAAATTGCTCTGGCAATAACAGCTTGCCCTGAAGTAGCAGTAATACTTACAGACTCCCAAGCAGCAGCTCGCAACTATCAAAAAGGCCGCGTATCAGAAACAGCACTCAAAATACTAAGAAATCACATCGCACGCGCCCCGCTCCCAGACACTTACATCAACTGGGTCCCAGGCCATCAGGGCATGACAGGAAATGAGGCGGCACACGCCGCTGCCCGCGAGCATACCAGCCGGGCTTTCCTGCCATCCCACACTAGGCCGGCCACCAACGTTGATGACATCGCCCTAAAGTACTCGGAGCTTCTGCAACACCACCGACTCAGCAGAAGAACGTACGCTTTACCAAACAAGAATCTGAGCAAAGAGGAAGAAGTCATCCTGCGCCGCCTACAGACCAACACCTACGTGCACGGAATAATGATGCACAGACTGTATCCTACGCAGTACTCGTACATATGCCCCCATTGCGACGTTCCAGACACCCTGGAACACATGGTCCAGGATTGCCCACTGCGTGACACACCCACAGACCTTACGTCAGAAGCTCCACAAGACGACTCCAAAGAAAGCCGCCCCATAGAAGCACAAAATGAGCGCCCGAACTCACCGCAGATCCATACGATAACTGAAACGGGGGAGGCCAAGCTTTCCTCCGATGACCTGGACGACCAACGCAGTCTCGTCGCCCGGGGCCAAAGAGGCAGCGCAAGCCAGAGGGTTCTTGGAATGAGGAATCCTCCCACCTAGGGTGAACCGGGTTCTGACTCGGTTTAACGTTTCGGAAAATAAAAGTTTAGTTCTCTCTCTCTCATGCTTCTCTTCGCTGATTAACACTTTTTACGTAAAAGTGCAGCCTTGTTAGGACATAAAAACGCAAAACTGCTGATGTGAAATCATCAGCATGTAATTTGCAGCATATATGACATAGCCAAATTTAAAGCTTTCACTAGAATCATGACATCAACTATGCTGTCGTTGCAAAGCTCCTCTTTGCGGAAGAAGGTTGTAAATATATTCCCTCAAGTTGCTTTAGTGCTTCGAAAAGCAACTTGGACGGATACAGCAATCCTCCCCTGTCACAAATTTCGTGAATTTTGAGACTGCCACTGACACTAGAGTTCTGAAAAGAAGAGAGCGGCAGTCCTCACATTTCTTGCGAGCAAAAAATTTCTGCGCGACATACCCTGCCTTATATAACGGATGAGGCGGTCACCGCTCCTTTCCTCCACATAAGCCCGGTGCTCTGCCGGAGTATTGTTTAGCCTTTGCTCTACCAGCGTAAGATTTCCAGCTTCAACTAACTCGTCAATTGTGACGCAACGTCCCCTTCCTTGTCAAAATTATCGGGTGAATGAAGTAGCGATACCAAATGTTTACTGACCTCTGTGTTCCCTGTTTGCATTGCCTTCGCCAAGATATAAAAAGGCAATTCACAACAATCAAAAATTGAGGCGGCGTTGGGTGATCGTTGGATCCGCACGACTACTTCACGAGAAGTTCTCCAACTTTAATTGGCTTAGTCTAGATGTCAACAGGTATTTAAAACCCTCTCCTTCCAAGTATTCTAACAGAGCCAAAGTGCTGCACAATATCACACGGAGCCCATCTGCCGTCGACTGGCTCAAGCCGCAAAGTCCTTTTGCAATGGAAAGCATATTTAGCGCCAGCGAACAGGGACAGAAGGGAGACGACACCACAATGCGATAACTTCAACAACTTGATTTTCAGGAAACACCCACCTATTTAATCCATGCACAGTTAAATAGGCGGGTGTTTCCTGACAATCAAGTTGAATTTAGCGAATTGTGGTGTCGTTTCCCTTCTGTCCTAGTTCGCTGGCGCTAAATATGCTTTCCAAGTCAGTCTACCAACACGCCCAACAAATGGCAAACCTTTTGCATGTGACTCCCAACGAGACAGAAACTCGAGGAATGCCTTCAGAGCCCTACAGAGCAAGCACACGGCAAGCACGCTGCAACTGGCCGCAACGCCACAGAACGCAACACACGGAGAACGCGTCCGTACAGCCAGTGCGACTGCAGCGCCGCCGCATACATCCGGGACCCGTCTACGCTCCCGGCTTCAAAGCGGTGCGTGGCGCGCTGCGCCGTCTGAACACACTGCCCCTATCTAGTACACTGTAGCACTGGCTCTGCCGCAGCGGATCCCTCTCCACTCGAGCATTCTCCTCGCCTCTTGTCAGCCAATTAGATACGACAAGCCGCTCAGTGTAGGCAATGTTATTCGTTTTTCGAGCCAACAAAAGTGATCTCCTATGAACGAGGAGAGTGTTTGATTGGTCTGTGCAGACAACCCTGTGGGTGGCCGCCCGGTGCTTGCGTCGGTGGTTACGCAAATTTGACGTCAGGAGATTGGAATAGAAACATATTGGAATAGTTTTACGTTATAGGGCCCCATTACAATGTATACCTCACACCTTCTCGTATTTCATATCGCAAAATTGTGCTCATTCAATTTCTGATGCAGCGAAAATTTCTGTTCCAGACATGCGGTAATGAGGACGGCACTACTATAAAGCAATACACTCCACGCACTAACTAGAAGCTGCTTCCTGCTACAACAAGGTCACTGTGTGGACTTTGGCTGCTACTACAAGGTATACAACACCCAGTTCAGAAATAAATATGCTTGATATATGCTGTGTGGGCTTGCAAGTATTGAGATACATGTCATTTGTTTGTAGCAGATGATATGAATGTTTGTTCATATTTACAGTTCAGCATAATTGGTTCGAAGATAAAAAAGAAACACTACATCAGTTTGGATAACCTCTGCTGTATCTCATGTGTCACTGTTCTGCCCAAAAAGAGTCTGTGCCAAGCACACCTTGGTGATCACGGGAGCCCCAAGTTACACCAACAGGAAGGAGCTGGAGCCGAATTCGCAAGGCTTTACACCAGGAACAAAGTCGTTCCAGGAGAATTTTATATTATACCAAGTCTACGGACGACTGTTGCAAGAGTGAAAAGAGCCTCCGCCATCATTCCACCAGCACGGATATTGGCCGAGTCATCCAGGTACCTCAACAAAAAAGATTTTGTGCCATCAGAAGTACAGTACCTGCAACCTCTGAAATAGCACAGACGACGCTGGCCAAAAGTGTTCCGTCAGCTTGCCCTTCCTGAATGAGCTTCCTGGCCTTGTCAAATACCATTTGTGTCAAGTACAGTTTTTTTTCAATGAATGCAAGCTTTCTCATTCCACATTCCTGTTAGAGATGATTCCTCTTCATCATCCAAACATTAAAGATCAACTGATTCTTTGCTCATACTTAATATCAGTCAGTGTCTAGTAGCAAAACACACCTGTAGCAGTATTTTCTATTGTACGTTGCCATGTGCAATTCCTCTCCTGAAATAGCTGATGCGGCATTGACGTGTGTCTTGCATTAATCTTTGCACCGTGTGCTAAGTAGCATCAAACGTTTCTTAAGATTTTCGGCATTCAGTGCTTGCAAGGTACAGTGGCTTGTTTCTTGAATGTAAGGTTTCTGATTCCCATATTTAATTCCTAGTCTCGTTCAGGATTGCTATTCTTCCTCGACAGCCCATGCTTTTGGGCAAGCTACATTGAAGTGATTCATTGCGGCATCTTGTTTCGCTGCTGTCACTGTCTAGTCGCAAAACACATCTGTAGCAGTATTTTCTATTGTAGGTTGCCATGTACTGACAAGTACATACTGATAAATACTGACAAATACTCACAAGTACTTGGTACTTGTAACCGTGTTACGTTTCTCGTATGTGGGAGCCTGATCAGTTACATTTGGAAACAGTCTCTCGAGGCAAGCACCTGCTTCTGCAGTTTGCACAGCGACATAGACTCCGAATTTACACGCACCATGATTGGTGCTCCCGTTCCATCCTTTCCTGCTGCTGCCGTGCGAAAATTTTGCTTGCGGCCTTCCTCGGCCATGATTTGGGGTCAATGGAGACTATCATACGTGATTACGTGGTTCGAAGTGTATGAAGTTGATATCCACATGGGTGGAAAGGCCTGCAAAAGTGGCTGCAAATGGTGATGCCCACAAAACCGACCCTGTCCCTATTTAGAGAGTGTGGGGCACCAAGTGCGAGTTAGACATTGGCAGCGCGCGAAAGAACAAAAAGAAACGTGCAGGTTGGAAAGGAGGTAACGCTAAAATGCCGGATAGTCCATGTCGCTCTGTCGGCTGCGGCAGCAGATGCCTGCGTCACCTGATTGCTTCGCAATGCAAGTTGCTCATTTTCAATGGCGGCTGCCAGTGTAAACAGGTAGGGCACAGTGTTCAATGTGCTTGCGCTGCTGGTTGTCGCTTGTTACTAGACTACCATGTGTGATGAAGGCAAGCACTACGCCTGCAGTTGGACGGTTGAATGTGCCGTAAGCGATCCTGGTGCATGTATGCTCACTCTTATGTGGATCGTAGCCAGTTTACAGTGCATAGTGCCAATGCGTTATGTTAGAGGTATGCTGAAGTGATTTGATTGCATAGTCTTATTTCAGTGCTGTACCACTTGGTCATGGCTGCCGTTTTACATTTCTCGGATGTGGTTGCCTGGTCAGTTGCATTGGGCAACAGCCTCTCAAGGCAAGCACCTGCTTCTGCAGCCCGCACAGCGACACAGACTCCCCGTTTACACTCACCTTGATAGGTGCTCCCCGTTCCATCCTTTCCTGCGTCAGTCGTGTGCAAATTTTGCTAGTGGCCTTCTTCGGCCATGATTTGGCGTCAACGGAGACTTATCACACGTGATTACATGGTCCAAAGTGTATGAGGCTGATATCCATATGTGTGGAAAAGCCTGCGAAAGTGCCTGCAAAATGGTGATTCCCACAAAACCGACCATGTCCATATTGATAGCAGGTGGGGCACCGACTGGGAGCAACACATTAGAGGCCACCGAAAGAACAAATAGAAACGTGCAGGTTGGAAGGAGGTAACGGCTAAAATGCCGGGTAGTTCATGTTGCTGTGTTGGCTATGGCAGCAGATGCGTGCATCACCCGATTCGCAATGCAACTTACACTGACTGTCGATGCGAACAGGTGGGACACTGTCCAATCTTCTTGCGCCGCTGGTTGTCACTCGTTACTAGACCGCCATGTGCGACGAAAGCAAGCACTGTGCCTGAAGTCGGATAGCTGAATGTGTTGTAAGCGACTCGTAGTGCGTGAATGCTCACTGTTGTCATGTGGATCTTAGCCAATGTACAGTGTATTGTCTGAACCTTATGCGGCGATTGAATGCCGAGTCTCATTTGATCATGGCCACCGTGTTGTTTCTTGCATGTGGCGACCTGTTTAGCTGCATTGGGCAATGGTCTCATGAGGTAACCATCTGCTCCTGCTGTCCATACAGCGACAATGACTCCGAGTTAACAAACACCGTAATTGGTGCTCCACGTTCGACTTTTCCTGCTGCAGCAGTGGGCGAGTGATGCTTGTTGGTCTTTATCGGCCGTGATGTGGCGTGAACGTAGACCAGCATAAGTGATTACATGATCCTAAGTGCATGAAGTTGATAGCCACATGGGTGGAAAGGCCTGCAAAAGTGGCTGCAAAATGGTGATGCCCTCATAACCAACCATGCACCTATTTAGAGAATGTGGGGCACCAAGTGCGAGTTACTCATTAGCAGCACGCGAAAGAACAAAAACAAACGTGCACGTTGGAAAGGAGGTAACACTAAAATGCCGGGTAGGCCATGTCGCTCTGTTGGCTGCGGCAGCAGATGCCTGCGTCACCTGATTGCTTCGCAATTTAAGTTACGGCGACTGTCAATGCAAACAGGTGGGGCACTGTCCAATTTGCTTGCGCTGCTGATTGTCGCTCGTCACTGGACCGCCATGTGCAACGATGTGCAACGACGTAAGTGAGCTTCTCAGCGCATCTTGAAATTCAAATTTTATTTCTGCTCTTGTACGAGAAGGTGCACTGCTTTTTTTCTGCCAATAAAATCGCACGTCATGTTCACTCACTTGTGGCTTGTTTGTATCGGCGTCAGTAGAGGCTCTTTTGCCTCCTGGCTATTAGAACGCACCAGCTACGCGGCAGCCTAGGTAATGAGGCATGCCGCATAGGCAGTAGGGCGAGCACAGCGCGTACCAGCGCCCGCCACCGGCGGAAAGCGGCCATATTGAATTTTGCACTTAAAGAACTGCACTTCCGCTGGATGGATGGATGGATATTATGAGCGTCCCCTTTGGAACGGGGCAGTGGGTTGCGCCACCAAGCTCTTGCTACTATAATTCCTAATATCCTACCTAGGTTAAACAATGAAAAAAGAAAAAAAAACACTATGAACTACCACGCCCAAACTTTCTGATCCCCTATTGCGAACTGTACTTTTGTACGTCTCCGGCTTTTGTAGTTTTCCTACTTTTCTTCCACCAATCCTCCAGTCGCCTCTTACTAATGTCTATTGCGGACATGTTTGCTTTACCACTGCTCCCTCTGAGCCCAAGGGCTGGATGAATGGATGAATGCAAGGATATTATGAGCGTCCCCTTTGGATCGGGGCGGTGGGTTGCGCCACCAAGCTCTTGCTACTATACTGCCTAATATCCTACCTAGGTTAAACAATGAAAAAAGAAAAAAAACCCCCTCTGAACTACCACGCCCAAATTTTCTTATCCCCTATTGCAAACTGTGCTTTTGTACGTCTCCGTCTTTTGTCGTTTCCCTACTTTTCTTCCACCAATCCTCCAGTCGGCTCTTACTAATGTCTATTGCAGACATGTTTGCTTTACCACTGCTCCCTCTGAACCCAAGAGCTTCAAGGAGGCCAGTGGTGCCTAAATCGACCGCTGGGTAGACGTCTTCACATTCTAATAAAATTCTAATAAAACATGCTTCGTAGTTTCCATAGCTTTACCGCAGCAAACACATGCTTCTTCTTCCTCCTTATATCTCGCTTTATAGGTGCGTGTTCTAAGGCATCCCGATCTCGCTTCGAATAGTAATGAGCTGCCCTTTGAGTTATCATAAATGGTTTCTTTCCTGATTTCGTTTTTTCCCTCTTAAGTTGTTACTCATGGCAGGTTTCTTTTCCGTTGCCGCCACCCATGAGATTATTTCAGCCTCTCTGACTTCCCGCTTGACCTTCTTTGTTGCAGTGTTGTCCACCCTACAGGCCGCATACTTGCTGGTAAGTTTGCTAGTTCTTTTCCTCCACTGTGAATCAATGTTTTCCTGTACAGATACCTGAACACTCTCCCAGCCCATTTACTTTCTTCCATATTCCTCAGCCGTTCTTCATACTCAATTTTAGTGCGAACTTCCCTCACTTCAAAACTAGTCCAGCCCATATCACCCTGCACAGCTTCATTTGTAGTATTGCCGTGAGCGCCCAATGCGAAGCGACCCACTGACCTTTGGTTCCCGTCGAGTGCTGATTGTACCCCTGATTTATAGCAAACAACCGCATTTCCGAAAGTAAGTCCTGGAACCGTTACACCTTTCCACATACCTCGGAGGACCTCGTACCTATTGTATCCCCATAGCACTCTGTGCTCTGGGCTTCTTGGTTGAGCAACGCCATCTGGCGTTCACCCGCTAATTTCCATGCGCTGCCGCTGCTCATTTTCGTACCACTGCGGAAGGTACAGTTTCCCTTCCCTAAAGTGGTTTCATTTTCTGTGGCCTGCGTGCCCGGCGAGGGAACAATAGGGTGAATTCTCGCAACGCCGGTCTCGACTCACTCACTCCGCCGCGCGCGCGGATGAGAGCGTCGAGTCTGGCCTTGTTACTCGACGGCTGGTTGCCGAGTTCGTTCGTCAAGTGGCGGCGCGTCGACCCAATCTTACCTCGTACCTCCGGAATGAGTGCGCAGGCCACCGCGATGAGTGTTGTCATGCTAGCAAGACTGGTTCACGAGGCTTCACTCCTGAGCATCAGGCAGCATATGTCATCGTTAATTATTTATGAAGCCAGTATAAAGCCGAAATGCATGTATGACCGGAAAGGATATGCTGTGTTCGGTCTTAAGGAGAGGGCCTACAGCAGCACGTGGAACACGCAGGCAATTTTAACGAACAGGTTTTGTGCTTCGTTCTGTGCGGCACTAACAGCCAATATAAAATACCCTGCTCTTAATATTTTACTAAGCAGCTAAGTGAAAAATACATCTTTCAATAGAAGTGATTGCTGCAGTCGAGTCGTGTGGGTTCGCCATCGTTCGAATTGTGACCGACAACTACTCGGCGAACACGACGATACTCAAGCACATGGGCAACGGCTCCTTACGTACGGTTTTGACGCATCCGCATGATCCCGAGTGGCCTATCTTCCTTAGCTTTGAGCCGTGTCTTGTCACAAAAAATATGAGAAGTCAGTTTCTTGAAAAGCAGCTCATGGATGTCTATGACGTTATAACTGGTGCATACGTGCAGAAGCTGAATGAGTATCAGAAGCTGATGACTGGATTGAGAGAGAGAGATAGCAAGGACCGGAAAAGCAGGGAGGTCAACCAATGAGCACCTGGTTCGCTACTCTACACTGGGGTGGGGGAAAGGGGAATAGAAAGAGGAAAAAAGAGGAGAGTAAGCAATCAGTGCGTGTGGGAGGGGTACTATACACAGGGACACTATAAACGGTCTCTTTAGTCGGTCACTAGTTCCACTAGTGGCAGCGGTTGCGAGCATGCACGAGGGAGCCACTGGCATTCCTGTTAATAAGCATCTAGCTGCTATTCCCTACACAGGTGGGCTTTGGTTTTCATTTTTTTCCTAACTCTTGCATATTGCAACTGCAGCCACTGTTACAGTTTTTGTCTCCGTGCACTGTATCTATCATGCTCTCAAATGCTGGACTCGCGAAGCGTCTTGATGCGCTAGAAAGTGTTCTGCAGGGAAAACTGGCTACGGTGGCTCAACAAGTTCTGGCGAGTGTTAAACCGAAGATAGCCACTGAACCAGAAACGATTGTTGGTAACTTCAAGAAAGATATTGAGGAATTGCAGGGGAGCCTGGTTTACTTAAATGAAACTGTGGAGGAAATGAAGTCTGAGAACGAGAAACTGAAGATAACGAACTTGGCACTTACAACTAGAAATGCAGCCTCGGAACAGAAAGGAAGTGAGCTCACGCAAAAATAATGTTAAACTAAAGGGTGTAACCCTGCACTCAAGGCGAGGACTGTGTGGCGATGCTTCAGGCTGTTGGAAGTAAAATTGACTGCCCGGTATCCAGGGACGACCTCGAAATTGCCCATCGAGTGCCATCTGTCTCATGCACGAAAAACTTAATCGCAAGGTTCACCTCGAGGGCAAAGAAAGCAGAATTCGTAAGCAAGGCGCGTAAGGAACGTCTACAGACTCGCGAAATAGGCTTTCGTGGAACTGAGCCTAAGCCAATTTACTTCAATGACCATCTGACACAGGAAAACAAAAATATATTTTCGAAAGCTCTGTATCTGAAAAAAGAACATCACTGGCAGTTCCTATGGACTGACAACTGCTTAATCAAGGCAAGGAAAAACACTGACAGCAGGGTTTTTTGAATTTGAAACGAGTCAGATCTGACGATTTTCACTAACCATGCGTAAGAGCACTGTGCTTCTTCCAACACGGTCTACGTTGAATCAAACGAACTTGCATCGTTGTTGTCAAATCCCAGCTGCTCAGCTACCCAGTTCAATGCAAGAAGTCTGAAAAACACTATGATGAATTTCATCTGCTGTTATCGTCGATCAATCTTTACTTTTCATTGGTTTGTGTAACAGAGACATGGTTAAGCGATAGCGATAAGAATTTGTTTTCATTTCCATCATACACTTCGAAATATTGTCATTGCATGTCATCCAGCCACTGTGGTTCCGCAATCTTTATTTCACAAGATATAGAGTATAAACGCAGGCTAGATTTAAATCTTAGTATGCCCGATTGCGAAGCAGTATGCATTGAAATCAATAATTCATGTGCAATTACCGGTGAAAAAAAACACTGTATTTGGCTGCATCTACCGATCCCCAAGCTCTAGTATAAACACGTTTTGCTGCGCTCTAGATGAAATTTTGCAAACTGTTTCAAATGAAAACAACATGGTTATCATGGGAGACATAGATATCAATCTTCTGGATGAGGACTGCGCTTACAGCAGAGAGTACATTAGCAACTGTCATGGATGAGCTATCGAGTCTTTGTTACAACTACCTACTAGGTGCGTCTCTAACTAGAGTACACTCATCGATCATGCAATAGCAAATTTGCTTTATCCCCCTAAGGATTTTATCGTAAGAAGCAACATAACCGACCACTTTTCAATTGTGCTCTGTTTTCCACTTCTTAATAACGCCTTGGAAACTGTACGCAAAACCGAGGTTTGACAAAGAACGTTTCATAGAGCTAGTTAACCGTTCAAATATGGTCGCGCGTAACATCATCAAATGACGCTGACGCCTGTTATAATGAGTTATCTGGCATAATGAAAGCTTGTATATCCTCAGCAACAACTATAGTTAAGTGCCGTAAACATTTTGCCTCCCCTTCAAACCTTTGGCTTACACCAGGATTGTTGAAGAGCATGCGCAAGAAAAAAAATTCTCTATCGTAAATGCAGAAATAGACCATTTAACCGATCTCTTAAGCTTCGGTACAAGAAGTTTTGCACCTTACTGACATATCTACTTAAACAAGCGAAGAAAACTTACTATGAAAATGTAATAAATCAAACCGGGGAAAATTCCCGGAAACAATGGCAGATACTTGATGCGTTTCTGAATAGCAATCCTACAAGGAATAGAATAACGAAAATTCAAGAAAGAGACTGCATACTTACAAACCCTGAATATATTGCATGCGCATTCAGCAACTTTTTTGCTACTGTACCTGATATCCCTGGCGGTAATGACAATCACATGTCGCGCTTGTGACAACAATAATTTTTTCTCTTTCCGACTACACCCAGTGAAGTTCGCGCAACAAATGAATCCTAAAAATTGCAGTCCGGGTTTAGATTCCATATGCTCGTTTCATATCAAAGAGATTGCTGACAGCATATGCGAAGCGTCAAGTCACGTTGTCAGTTTAATCTTTAAAACTGCCACTTTTCCTAGTGACTTCAAAAGATCAAAAATAATTCCTGTGCACAAGAAAGGAGACGTCACCTTAGCAAACTACAGGCCCATATTCATCCTGCCGTGTTTCAGCAAAGCAATAGAAAAACTAATAGCACAGCGCCTAACTAGCTACTTGGACAAGTTCCAACTATTAATACCAAGACAGTTTGGTTTTCGTGCTAATTATTCTACTAACCTAGGTTTAATCACCCTCACTGACAAAATCAAAGCGGCAATTGATGGGGGCAGATTCGTAGGATCTGTATTTATCGATTACTCGAAAGCATTCCATTCCCTTAATCACAACCTTCTCTTTACTAAACTCAGAGCATATGGCATAACAGGTCCATCTTTGGAGCTACTGCGACGCTATTTAGACGACAGACAGCAACAGGTTTGCATTTGAGGAGTGCTGTCTCACACAAAAATAACTAACACTGGCGTTCCACAGGGGTCAATACTCGGTCCCCTCTTATTTCTAATCTTCATTAACGATTTCCCAAACTCCCTAACTTCTACAGAATATCTTTTGCACGCGGATGACACCATTATTTACGCCTTCCATAATGACGTCTTTACGCTAACCGAGCGTTCAAATGATGAACTAAATAATGTCAGTAGTTGGTGCAAAAAATAGATTGCTAATTACCTCACAGAAAACAAAGTTTATGGTTTTTAGTTCACACAGTAAACCTCGACCTAACCTTCCACCACTGTACATATCTTCTCACCCAATATTACCATCTAATGAGTGCTCATTTTTAGGTGTTCAGTTATACTCCTTTCTAAAGTTTAATTTGCATGTCAGCTTCATAAAAAAGAAAGCTGCACATGGTACCAGGGTGCTTTTAAAGGACAGATAGTACTTTCAAAAGCGCACTCTCCTGGCATTGGATTATGCCTTCATTTATAGCCATTTAAATTACTCTATCAGTTCTTGGGGTCTTACATATCGCTGTGTTATGGCCCCCTTGCAGCACATCCAAAATAACGCTGTCCGTATCATCCCATTAGCTCCTTATAACGCTCATGTTACCCCCATCTTGACTGAGTTAAATATCCTCACAATAAATAAAATTATCTGGTACAACTACGGCATCGTTATTTACCGCCTTCTTAAAAAGCCACAATTACATTATATCATTGACAGGAATAGTCTTGCTAATCGTAACACTACCAGGTTCTCTTTACAAAATAACCTTTTACTTCCAAAATCACGCAGCAACTATGGCAAATTAACTGTTGGTTTTGCTAGTGTGAAAATGTGGAATAATTTACCTGCTCACGTGAAATACTCACCTACATTATCGTCATACCAACGTTCACTGAGATCTTATATTAATACATTGCAAACTGCATCTATTCTTCGAAGTATTTTTTTATGTGGCTTATTATGGTCATTTTTTTATGTTGTGATGTGTTGCCATAGGTTTTATTACTTTAACACTGTAGAAATTGTGTAATCCGTTCTTTGCTTATAACCGCAACTGACGCCTTTTTATGTATATATCATTATGTAACTAAGAACAAGAGGCCCCGCTGACGTTTCTAACTGTGGGACCTTTTTGTGTATAACTTCTACTGCATATTTGTACCTCGAATGAATGAAGCAATAAACTTGAAACTTCAAGTATCGTACTAGTGCAGGAATCGCTTTTCGTGCCACTGACGAGTGTGGCCACGCTCCGAATATCGTTGACTCGGTGAACGGCCTTGAGGCCCCTCCGTGTAAAGTTGCCCGCGTAGAGAGGCGCTGTACATCGTAGCGAGGGCAGGTACACAATAGGTGCTCGATGGTTATGTCGCACCCATAAAAGTCGCCCACCGGGCTCTCGGCCATTCCCAAACGATAGGAGCAGGCGTTCGCGAAACGCCACTCACAGCCACAAGCGGCACAGCAAGGGTGTTTCACCGCGGGAAAGGCTAGATGGCAGTTGTAGCGGTAGCATAGCGTCCAGTTTATGCAATCGGTAAGTGAAGGCACTTGAACTCCAGAGATCTTGTGACCTTTTGCGTTCAAGTAGAAGTTCCCTGGCAGCGTGCAACCTCGCCAAAGGTGTTGGACGCGTCTGGATGTCATCGCGGGCGGACCAGGAAGCCTTGTCAGCAAGGATGTTGCCGAGGATGCCACAGTAAGCAGGAATCAGTTGAAAGAAAATGATGTGCCCTATTTCCAGAGCATGGTCGTACACTTCCCTGATGCAAGATATCATCTGTTCGTTAGTTCTGTGATGTAATGCAGACTTGACACTGTGACACTGAGAATAACAAAATACGACCCATTTCTCTGTTGGCTTCTTGGTGACGCATGTAATAGCGGCATGGAGAGCTGCATCTTCTGCCAACGTAGATATGGTCATTTGTCAAAATTAAAGTCTAACTGTAACCTGCTTAGTTGGAACGAAGAACGCGACAGTTGAGCTGGTAGGTGAGGTCGAACCATTGATATTGTCATGTGGTCGTGACGTCAAAGAACACAGTAGCGATACTGTGAAACACAAAACTAACTTTTATTGGGCGAACCTGTGCCCACAAAAGAGGCTACACTTATAGCACAACGATAGCGGCGAACACGGTCGGCGATCGTCGAAAATGTGATCAGCGGGTCAAGCGCGTCGGCTTCTATAAAGCAGTCGTCGAATGTTCCAGGCTAATCGTTCGGACCCGCGTGCCTTCCACAAAGTTCTACACCATTCGCGTCAGGTGACGAAATCAGATAACGGCGACAACAGACAACGGATAGAAGCATCGATAACTTTCCAGAAACTTCGGATACATGCAGGCGCGTCCCACGCTGTGCGATTAGATTTGTTAGGCGGCGAAACGTGGTTTCCCGATAAAGATAAGTACACGTGTCAACATATATATATATATATATATATATATATATATATATATATATATGGGGTCATGATAATTCTGGTGCAGTAATAGGGGCGTCAATTGCTTCACAGCCAGCGAAGGGTGATTGGCCTTCTTTGTACTTCCAGGAATATCAAAATTCACTTGAGGCTGTTGCAGACACCAGAGAGGAGATGAAGGCTTCGCAGCCGATGTAAAAGATGACAGTATGCACTCTTCATGAGCGCTACTCACTCTTGAAAAGGTCACGTGAAGTCTCTCGGCTAGTAGGGTGGCTAAATGATGGTCGGGGATGGTTGACAGATGGCAAATGTGTGCTCTCAGAGAGTCGGGAGCTACATGTGTCTAGATTATATGGCCTCCCGCAATGACAATTGTTGCTGCTGCCTAAGTGCACTTTAGGCAGCCGTAAACACGTGCACAGGGCTTGACCTTGTATGCTCTCAAAAGAGCGACAGTTCGTCTTGCATATATTTGACTATACTCACAGACTTTAACGTAGGGGTCCGAGGAACAGTACCCTGTGCAGCTGCATCATATAATTGACTGGTGTATCCCAGTTTTTCCCGCAGAGAAATTTGAAGACCTGAGAAATCGCTACTAAATTCTTCAGATAATCGCTGTGAGGGTTCCACAAGAGGTTGCGGTCAATGATGACACCCAGAAAGCGATGCATCTTAACGTAGGGCACAGCTTGACCATTCATTGAAACAAGATACAATGACATTTGTTTGGGCGTAAAGTCAACCAATGCGCACTTTTCAGTCGACACACTGATGCGCTGTTCTCGGAGATAAGATGCCGTCATGGTTGCCGCCCGCTGAAGCCTCTCTCGTACCTGACGGCCAGTCACTGCAGAGGCTCAGATGCAAATGTCGTGCGCGTATATTGAGACAAGAAGTGTCCGCGGTAAGTACTCCGCTAGTCCTACCAGGACGAGGTTGAACAATATGGGGCTCAACACTCCACCTTGCGGCTCACCACGGCAGATGTAATGTTCTGAAGTTGGGCCGTCTTCTGTCTGTAAGAAAAAGGGACTCTCAGTCTAATAGCCCCAAATTCGTTGATACATCCGGCCATCAACTACCACTGCCTCAAGTGAGTTTAGTATAGACTCATGTGCGACGTTGTCGCTTCAGCCTTTCTTGATTTTGTACCCAGGTTAGGATGCCAATGACGTTGTCGATGTACGAGCGACCTCGACGAAAGCCCGTCATGGTGTCCGGATAGATGTTGAATCATTCTAGGTACCAAGCGAGCAAGAATCATTCTTTCCATCACATTGCCGACGCACCTGGAAAGCGGAATGGGACGACATGCTGATAGATCCAGCGGATACTTTCCAGGTTTCAGAATGGGGATCAAGCGGTTCGATTTGCATTATTTAGGAACGGCGCTGTTCTTTCAAGACTCATTGCAGTAGTTGTGCAGATCGCCGTGTGAGCCATGTCCAAGGTGGCACAGGGCAGCATACGTGATGCCATCAGGTCCTGCTGATGAAGAACGCCTACAGGTGGCCAACGCAGCATTGAGCTCTTCGAGTGACAATAGCATGTTTATTTCTGGTAGACGTGCCTCATAGATGGTATTCAGTGCTGCGTCAGTAATTATGACCACGGACTCAGCAACCCGTGCACAGAACTCTTTAGCCACTTCAAGTTCCCAGCGGAGTTGGTAGAGGGCCAGATCAGTAAAGGGCTTCCTTTGATGCGGAAATGCGCGAACAGCCTTAATCGTTCTCCATATGTGCGATGGCGATTTCAGGGGATCAAGCGACTGATAAATTTTCCATCGCTACTCTTCCAATCTATCCATACGGCGCTGGGCTTTCTATGCGTTGTAAGATTTGGAGTCGGGCTTGTAGGACGATCGGAGGAACTTGGGGCGACAGGACTAGGCGAGCAGGATTTATTTACAATATTTACATATTAAACATGAGATACATTTACACAGTCTAGCGTGACTCCAAAATGGAGCCCGCAAGACGAAGCATACAGCTCACGAGTACATTGACGAGCACAGAGCACGGCGACGAGCACGCACGAGCAGCCGACAACAGCCGTTTTTAAACACTTCGTGTTCCCTAGATCCCTAGGTGAGGCAAAACGTTCGACGACATCGTAAACAAGCCGCCTCTCTGCGGGACTGTTTACACACACACGTGCGCACTTTCACTGCCCTCGGAGCTAACCTTCGCCACGCGGCCGTCGTGTTGTCCATTATTCTGCGTCCCCGTAGCCAGGTGGTCACGCCCGACCCCAGCCGGTGCCTCTAAATTCCAGAGCGGACCTCGTACAGTGGCCTCCGCCGCTGCCCATTGTCTGGCGTCTTCAAAGGCCCGTGAAAAGGCACCGCAAGGCATCTCCTTCCTGCAGATCCCTCTGCTTTAGTCGAACCGTGAAGGCGTTGGCGATTTCACTAACAATAGCTGATCGTGTTTAGTCATGCGGCGCCGAGAGGTTGTTGACGCGGCACCTCGCGGCCTTTACGAAACGAGTCACCGCGGCAGGTGTCCGGATAAAGGTTTCCATGGTTTCTTCGAGGAAGCTCGCCGCGCTCGCAGCTGCAGCTGGCTGCGAAAGCTTTCACGTTGCCACCTCAGCAGGCCATTCCTAACAGCGTTGTGAAGGCCTCAGATCGAAGACGGACTTCGTGAGCTGATACTTTCTCTCCACCTGTCGGCGTGCCGCATGCAGCCTCTCTAGTTCAATGTCCAAGTCTGTTTGCCTTGCTGACCTTTTAAGCGAGCAGATGGAAGTTTTCAATGCCTCGGCAATTGCATTTTCGATAGTGTGTGAAAGGCTTCCGCGACATGCGTCATCCATATCATTTCTAAACTTTGACCAGTCAACTGTACGCAAGGCAGTAGAGGACCGTTGCTCAACCCCTCTAATCTTTACGTATGTTGGAATATCGTCGCTTCCATGTTTCTGTCTCCGTAAACCATTGGACGCTCGAGGTAAAGCGCCTCCTTGCTGCTCCTTGCCTTTGCTCCTTGCATCTTTTGCTGCCAACCATGATTTGTGATGTGTGAATGATGCCAGTCCTACATTTCTGCGAGCCAACGTCACTCTATGTGTCCTGAAAGAGACGAGTGTCCCGCCAGTATGTACACATCATTCAAAGAATACCCGAAAGTAAAGTTGGCGTTCGAGGCCACTTTCGTAGAGCTACGGAACGAATATGTACCATCAGAAATTTAACTCAGTCCCATTGATGATATCGTGCGGAAGCAGAAGAGAGCACTGCGGTTCTCACTTGAATGATTAAACAGTGAAACCATGGCACTGCCTCCCCTTCCATCTCAAGCGCTACGCACTTGAGGTAACGGCTGGGAAAGAATTCCGTGCCGCGTAACGATGCTGGTTAATTAATTCACTGCTGAGTAAAGGGATCTGCATTGAGTGAGTTCAGCAATGTTATAATTGAAGAACCATTCACCGGCTATTACAATTATCCCTAATGCAAAATGTGAGCGCAGTTCTATACTTGTTTTCATTTGGCGATATATTTGCTGGAGCGGACAGTGTGTGTCATGTGGCACATTGCAATCAGAGCGAAGTGCGGCGCGACTACCCGCTGATTGGAAGAATGCGAGAGGGAGACGTAGAGAGACCTTCGCTCATGCAGCGCTTTCGTGTACAGACCAGGCGCACTACTTTGGCGCCATTCCGTAGTCATTTCAGTTCAGTTCATTTCAGTCAGTTCGTCTTGCGTAGCCCTACGCTTCTCTCGAGTTTTCGCTATACTCTCCTCTTCCGCTTTCGTTCTCGCGCTCTCCCTGCTATCGCCGTCTTTCACCTCCCGCCGCACTCCACGTTCGGTCTCCTCCTTCGCTGTGCTCGTTCACTCCGACAAGAGGTAGGACGCGGGCATCGATGCTCTCCGTAGGAACATACATGACAAAACAACATGTTGTGTCCACTTACCTTCAGCTCCTACTTTACCACGGCATAAGAAACATATCGACGTAGAACACCTGCCCTGCAGTACTCCAGTACGTGTGGAGAACCTCTGGACGTTGTTCATCATGATGAGCTGATTGCACTGCCTGCTCTTTGAAGCAAGCCTCATTCCGCACAAGACACTCCAAACAATGGGATAGTTTTTCACAAAGAAAGTCCTGCTGCAAAGCATTTCACATTGACACCTCTTCACCAGTCGCATCAAACTGTTAAATGATAAAAGATGGCGCATCTCAAAATCTTGGTTCCAAGTGGCCTGCACGTCTCATTCGGTATGCGACTTCGCATCGGTAAAGGAAAAAGTTTTATTGCAGTACGTAAGAAAATACTCGCGCTAGAACAGGACGACGAGAAGCTACATCAACAACACACGTGGCCTCTAACTCCAACATTTCTTTCGGGTGTTCTTTGAATGGTGTGCACATACTGACTGGACACTCGTCACTTTCCGGGCCTACAGAATGATGTTGTAGGACCTCATATGTGTTGCAAATGTGATTCCATTAAACGGACCGTACATTGCCGTTTCGTGCGTCCACGTTTGCGCACTACGACAACCGCGTAGTAGACGCACCGGCTACTGAACTGCCGGCTAACCTTTCTTGGCTATGGAGCGAAAGCTGTGGGGGTAGAGTTTTGGCATAGTATTGCATTCGTACGCAATTTAATCCAGGCCACGACACCAAGCAGCTACTATAGGCCGTGCCTCGCAGAAATGTAGGGCTGCTGTTATTCACACAGCACAAATCATGGTCAGCAGCAAAGGAGGCAAGGAGCAAGGGCAAGGAGCAGCAAGGAGGCGCTTTGCCTCGACCGTCCAATGGTTTACGGACATAGGAATATGGAAGCGACCATATTCCAGCATACGTAAAGATTAGAAGGGTTGAGCAACGCTCCTCTACTGTCTTGCGCAACGTTCATTGTTCAAAGTTCAAGAAAGATAAGGATGACGCATGCCGGAAAGGCCTTTCACACACTATCGAAGATGCAATAGCAGAGTCATTGAAAACATTCATCTGCTCGCTGACGGCGACAGGCGGAGAGAAGATATCGGCGCACGAAGTCCGTCTTGGATCTGAGGGCTTCACAATGCATAGAAAATAAAGTCCAGCGTCGTATGGATCAATTGGAAGATTAGCGATGGAAAGCTTTCTGTCAGCCGCTTCATTCCTAGAAATCGCACTCGCACACATGGAGAACGGTTAGGGGTCTTCGCTGATCTCCGCATCAAACGAAGCGCTTTGCGGCTCTGGCCCTTTACCAACTCCGCTCGGAACTTGAAGTGGCTAAAGAGTTCTGTGCTCGGGTTGCTGTGTCCATGGTCATGATTACTGACGCAGCACTTCGACATCCCTGAGGCACGTGTACCAGAAATGAACGTGCTATTTTCCTACAAGGACCTCGACGCTGCGTTGGCGGCTTGCCGTTGGCGGCTTGCTACAAGGAGCATACGGCAACGTAGCCCATTAGGCTATACTGAACTCACTTGAGGCTGTGGTATTTGGTGGCCGGATATATCAATGAGTTCAGGACTATTTGACTGAGAGTCCCTTTTTCTAATAGACAGAAGACGGCCCAACTTCAGAACATTACATCTGCCGTGGTGTGCCGCAGGGTCGAGTGCTGAGCCCCATATTGGTCAACCTCGTCCTGGTAGGACTAGCGGAGTACTTACCACGGACACTTCATGTCTCAGTATACGCGCACGGCATTTACATCTGAGCCTCTGCAGTGACTGGCCCTCAGGTACGAGAGAGGCTTCAGCGGGCGGCAACCATGACGGCATCTTATCTCCGTGAACAGCGCATCAGTGTGTCTACTGAAAAGTGCGCATTAGTTGACTTTACGCCCAAACAAATGTCATTGTATCTTGTTTCAATGAATGGTCAAGCTGTGCCCTACGTTAAGATGCATCGCTTTCTGGGTGTCATCATTGACCGCAACCTCTCGTGGAAGCCTCACTGCGACTATCTGAAGAATTTAGTAGCGATTTCTCAGGTCTTCAAATTTCTCTGCGGGAAAAACTGGGATACACCAGTCAATTATATGATGCAGCTGCACAGGGTACTGTTCCTCGGACCCCTACGTTAAAGTCTGTGAGTATTGTCAAATATATGCAAGACGAACTGTCGCTCTTTTGAGAGCATACAAGGTCAAGCCCTGAGCACGTGTTTATGGCTGCCTAAAGTGCACTTCAACAGCAGCAACAATTGTCATTGCGGGAGACCATATAATCTAGACACATGTAGTTGCCGACTCTCTGAGAGCACACATTTGCCATCTGTCAACGATCCCCGACCATCATTTAGCCACTCTACTAGCCAAGAGACTTCACGTGACCTTTTCCAGAGTCATTAGCGCTCATGAAGAGTGCATACTGTCATCTTTTACACTGGCGGCGAAGCCTTCATCTCGCCTGTGGGGCCTGCGACAGCCTCAAGTGAATTTTGATATTCCTGGAATTAGAAAGAAGGCAATCACCTATCGCCGGCTCTGAAGCAACTTACGCTTCTATTACGACACCTGACGGATCATGACCACATCCATACATATACCGATGGTTCGACCTCACCTACCAGCTAAACTGTGGCATTCGTCGTTCCAACTAATCAGGTTAGAGTTAGATTTAAATTGTCACACATGACTACATCTACGTTGGCAGAACTTGCAGCTCTCCATGCCGCTATGACGCACGTCACTGAAGAGTCTACAGAGAAATGGGTCGTATTTTGTGATTCGGAGGCAGCTGTTTACAGTGTCAAGTCTGTATTATACCACAGAACTTACGAGCAGATGATATCTGACATCAGGGCAGTGCACGAGCATGCTCTGGAAAGAGGGAACAACACTGTCTTTCAATGGATTCCTGCTCACTGTGGCATCCTCGACAACATCATTGCTGACCATGCTGCCCGGTCTGTCCACGAAGACACCCAGACGCGTCGAAACCTTTGCCGGAGTCGGACGCTGCCATGGAACTTCTACTTGCCCGCAAAAAGTCAAATATCCCTGAAGGTAAAGGGCGTTCAATTGCCGATTACATAAACTTGACCCCACGCTACGGTTGCAACTGTCATCTAGCCTTTCCTGCGGCGAAACAACCTTGCTGCGCCGCTTGTGGCTGGGAGGGGCGTTTCACGAATGCCTATTCCTATCGTTTGGGAATGGCCGACTGCCTGGTGTGCGACTCCTGTGGGTGCGTGGTAACCATCGAGGCCCTGTTGTGTACCAGCCTTCGCTACGATGTACAACTCCTCTCTCTGCGGGCAACTTTACACTGCCTGAACTATACACCGTTCACCGAGTCGACGATACTCGGATCGTGGCCACACCCGTCAGTGGCACGAAAAGCGATCCATGCACTAGTACGATACTTGAAGTGACCGGCTTAAGAGAGCGTTTATGGTGTCCCTGTGTATTGTACCCCTGCCACACGGTCTCAGTCCTTACTTTCCCCTTTTTTCTTCTTTCGATTCCCGTTTCCCCACCCCCCAATTTATGGTAGCAAACCGGTTGCTCGTCTGGTTGACCTTCCTGTCTCTCCTGCCCTTGCTCTCCCTCTGTCTCTTAATCCAGGCGACCTAGGCACCCGTATCACTGACCTCGTACGACTTTTTTACTTTAGTGAAATCAGAGAGTCAGCTCGGCGTGAATCTGTGTTTATACATATCCCAATGCCAAGTTCTAAACAGCGAGCAATGCAATCTGCGCCGGAGGCCCTAAGTGTCCATATGACTTTGGCGCCGGTTGGGACTGAGGCGCGCAGCCGACGTTGGGGTCAGTAGAGCAGGCGACGCAGGAAGCTCGCGCCGTCTTTTCTGCATGAGGACCATTGCGATTTTGGCTTCTAGCGCGAAGTGAAACACGGACACAGAAAGGAACAGACAGGACGAGCGCTCGTCCTGTCTGCTCCTTTCTGTGTCCGTGTTTCACTTCGCGCTAGAAGCCAAAATCATGTTACCGTACCAACTCGCCCAACTGTCTATCCTTTTGCACCATTCCGATTCCCGAATGACTTCGTTTGGTTTTTGCGTAGATGTTGCAATCGTTTGTTTTGTGTGCTGCTATATCTTTTTTGTTGCTGAAGTTACTCAACAGCCTCCGAGGGAAATTGATTGGTGGGAAATAAAGGGACGCATACTCCCCAGATGAAGCATGCGTTCTTTCGTCTTTGAGAAATGTGTGAAATATGGACGGTCTCGAGTGTGCGAAAACTCGAAAGAGCGAACTAAATAGAATAAAATATCAGTAACTTGCTCTTGAATTTAGGTGCTGTGAAAACTAAATAAAATATTGCCTTTTGTTTCCCACGTAACAAAACGGGAACAAAACTGCGGGACTGTTTCCAGCAGTGATGAAAGAGGTGAGCTTTGGTAATGCAGCTTTCGCTCCGTAGCCAAGAAAGGTTGTCCGCGAGTATATCTTCTTTTATGGAGTTATAAAATTGCCAAGCTTATTCATTCATACCGCTTTAAATCAGAAGTAAACAACTGTCTGCCATCATTATGAGGATCTGGCTTCTTCCCAAGGCAACGCCTGAATGGAGCGCCACTCGAGCCGGAAGCAGTGGGGATAGCCGTGGCGGTACTGTTCTATTTGTTCAGCTGGAACTGCGGTGCTCCCTTCTGCTTCCGAACGAGGTCATCGATGGCAATTAGCTTGATTTCTTATTGTGCGTATTCTTGCCGCCGCTTTTGTCGGAATTGATCGCCTGCTACACCAAAATGGCGAGTACTTTGGTATTTTCTCTGAAAAGCGCTGTGCATAGTGTTCCGATAAACATCTGTTTCATGCAGCACAAAATGTCGTTACAGGACCCGGTGTGTTCTTTATATTGTTGCATAAACCACACACTACCGCGCCATTTCATGCGTCAACGTTTACGCATTACGGCACACGCGTAGTAAATGCACCGGTTACTAACCTTTATCTCTAATTTTAACATCGCTGAACCCCTTCCTGCACAGTGTTTAAATTAGTAGAACATACTTATACGCCATTCTTATGCGGGACTGGCTTCTTTCCGTATCATCGCCTGAATAATGTAGCTCTCGTGGAGAGTGTCGTGTTGTAACTATCATATCTGTCCGGTAAACACACCGGTGCCCTCTGCTGCTTCCGTTGCCAACATTGTCATCAATAAATCGTGCCTCAATTTCTAAGGGTACTTTCTCTGGGCGCAATCTCACAGACGCTATCCTGATAAGGTAGGTTTAATTTCGCGGGTCCATGAAAAGGCTGCATACCGAGTAGAGCTTTATGCACCTGTTCGTGCGCGTATGAAGAGTCGCTGTAGCACTTGGTGCATATTGGAGGACTCGGTGCACGTCTATGCCTGATTCACTGATTTACGATTTTCGAGAAGAACGAAGAGTTTCTATGCTCAAGAAAAGCTTTTCGCTTTGTCGGAAAGGCACACCTTTGATTTCTTATTGCCCTTTCCACTGTATTGTTGTAGTACTTCTACTTCCTTCCTTCGTTTTTTTTTTTAAGTCCCGTATTTTCCGCCTTGACACAGGCAGCGACATTCGTAATAGTCACCACCTTCACATTAAACTGTTCAACCTTCTCGTTCACAACATCCATGCCTTCACACTGTCCTTATTGCCTTTTTATACGCCCTTTCAAGTCCATATTTCAGTTGTTCCTTCCCGATAGTATACCCATCCACTAGGCCAGCAAAGGCTTTCCCCAGCTCTCTTACAGTACGCGGCGCCTCGTGTCCCATATTGATAGCGAAGAAGCACACGCAATTGGAGAAAACCAGGAGAGAGACGAGAGTTTGGGAGAAGGTTTTATAAAAAAAAAAAACGCCTACCTGCGTGGAAGCAGAGCAGTACGTAGTGAAATAGCTATTCGATCCCAGTGGCTTTGGTTTGCTCTAAAATGATGCCCGTCCAGCGTAAATTCTCCTCTTTCAATGGACCGTTATTCGTTCCAAATTAGTACCACGCAGGTGAGGTTCTCGGCAGGCTTTTGCCGATAGCATTGACACATGCCGCATTCCATGAAGTTCAGCAGGTAAAATGGTGTAACTGTAACCAACGCCGACTTGGAAACAGAGCTTTCGCCCTGAGAAATATATGCGTGGAGGCAGAGCAGCGCATAGGCGAAGAGCTGTTCTATCCTAGCGAGTCCTGGTTTGCTCAAGGTGTTGATAATGATAATTTTTGCTTTGCAGCGCAAGAGGCAAACAAAAAGTTTAGACAAACAGCGCCAAGCTATTGTAAATGAGCTCGTATTGTAGCGATGGATTACGAACGGTGGATGTGCCCTGGCTGTATTGGAGCCTCAAAACAGTCGCTGTAGAATTACTAAAATGCATATGCAATAAGAGTGTGGCAATGACTAAACAAGCTTACAATGAACACGCAAGAGACGTTGTAGAAGAATATGATCTACTAAAGTGTGTCATTGGTAAGTATTTGTGAGAAGCACTCCTGCGTTAAAACACCGCTTGAAACCGAAGGGATTGGACGCATGTGCTATACAAACTAATATCGCAGCAGCATCCTCCAATGAGATTATATGCTACGAATTCCTTGGACTAGCAACATGTAAAAGAACACCCTTAAGAGACATAGAACTGTTTGGCGTCAAAAAATGAGCAGAAGCCATCTCACGATCCTGGTCAACGGTAGTGGGTTTAGAATTGAATAAATATAGCAAAATTAACTAATGCCCCCGTCTAAAGGCGGTTTGTATGAGACGCGCACTGCAGCAGCATTCCTCTTTCCCGCTTTCTTAAGAGCACTCGAAGCCATCTAGGGGAGCTGCCGGGAAGCCTATGCATATGGCCTCCGAAGTGCACGAAGCGCCGGGGCGTGCGAAAGCTGATAAACGTGTCATGCGGCAACCATGCTCCTCCCTCGGGCTTCAATGTGGACACGCTGTGCCATC
Organism: Dermacentor variabilis; assembly: GCF_050947875.1. Classification (NCBI taxonomy): domain Eukaryota; kingdom Metazoa; phylum Arthropoda; class Arachnida; order Ixodida; family Ixodidae; genus Dermacentor; species Dermacentor variabilis. The sequence goes on from NC_134575.1 coordinate 136,492,077, forward strand.
TATTGGCGCTGCCGAGAAGGCCACGCGTGGCCTCTGAGACGAGAAGATTGTCGGGCTGGTGCCTGCGAGTGCCGAGATTTGTTACCTTGCTTGCTCCACCCTCATTGGCCCCTACTCAGTGATCCAAGTTGGCGAAACATTCGTTGAAGGGGGGCACATACGCAGTTTCTTCTTGGCGCAGCTAGCTAAAGCGCTGGCGTGAAAGGCGTTCATTGAACAGCGGCACCTACCCAGTGCGTTTTTAGCATAGCCTGCTAATACGCCGGGTTGCTGTCTTTGATGAGGCTCTGGGACGTGGGTTTTATTCCGCTCAGTATCGAATATACTTAGGGCACCTTTAGAGCGCAGCTCTTAGGCGCCCGTTCGTGCGTTTAGCGTCGGCGTGCCTCGGTGTCGTACCTTGTGACCGAGCGAACTAGCACAGCGCATGATGAGAGGGAACGGTGTGCGCAGCGGGAGATGGGAGAAAATAGCGCGAGGAGGAAAGCGAAGGGGCAGGCTACAGTGAAAGCATGAGGGAGAAAGCGGAGAAGGAGAACAGGGAAGGCGGCCTGCTCATGGGCTGAGCTGCCGGTGGTCAAGGCACCTAAGGCCGAGTGGGCAATTTCATGTGCGCTTCCGGTGGGGCGCAGGTTAGTGTGAAGTGGGGAGGGCTACGCTCGTCCGCGACGTCAGCTGCGGAGTGACTCTGCGGTACCAGCGTGTGCGACGGGAATCCCTGCTCTTCCAAGGCGCGATGGCGAGTGGTTATGAGTAAGGTTCGATGTGACGATCCCTTGGGCGTTGTCGCCGCTGACTCTGGTGTCATAATTTCCCCGCGACGAAGGGCCACTCTCGACGTTTGTGAACGAAAGCGTGGGAAAAAACAGTAGTGCTGCGTAAGGTGGGCTGCGCGGCCATGATTGCTACGATATGGCGCCACAGTAGCGCGCGTCGTCTTTTTGGATGGCGGTAGATATCGGCATCTCCTAGGGTGTGAAGGTCACTTTTCTAATCGATTCGGTGCCCGCGCGATTATCTCCAGATGCGTTCAGTTGTGACCATCTATTGCAACAGTGATGTGCATCGCTGTTGATTCGTTAGTTCAACCTTCTTTGATTCGACTGAACAGGGACCAGGAAGGAGATTGAATTCGTAGTCAGCTGGTCTGTATACTCGTGGAGCAAGTTGCCGCTGGCGTTGCCAATAATGCCAATCGCATGCTTGGCTGCTTAAGGCGCAATTTCTCTATGGCACTATCCTCATTACAACTTACTCTATAAATTGCCCGTACGTCCAAAACAGGAATACGCATGCTCGGTGAGGGATTCCGGTCTTGAGTGTCTCATTCAAACTTTAGAATCGGTGCAAAATCGCATCACATGATCCACACTTAACATCTACTGGTCTATCTAGTGTGTCCACCATGAAAGCTCCTTTGAACATTCCTCTTCTTTCCTTACGAAGGGAAGTGTCTCGGTTATCACTTCTTCACAAAATATATCGTCATCGCTATCTTAAATGGGTCCTCCTATCTCAGCCACAGTACATTTCATCCCGTAGATATCACCTTCATAAAGTAGGCACCCCGTTTTCTCCAACTAACTCATATTTTGACTAATTCATTCCTAAGAGAAGTAACGATTGGAACCGCCGGCCCACCTCAATTGCCACAATTACCGACACTGACTAGTTTAAATATATTGAAGTTATTGTTTATTTTCAGTAATGTGTATTTCGCTGCAACGTATTTAACTGTCGTTTCTGGTTTTGTTTTCTGTATTGCCGCATATCAGTGTTAATACATTTGTTTTTCATGCATTCCACTCCCTTCTGTAATGCTCACGGGCCGTGAAGGTGTTTGAATAAATAAATAAATAAATAAGTAAATAAATAAATAAATAAATAAATAAACTCTTCCTTTTCTTTCATTGTTTCTTCGAGTGACGGCTCACCAAGATGCTGGCGTATCCCCGTGATGTAGGTTTGATAAGGCGGAAATTAAAATCACGCGAAACAGCGTCCATAATCAAATCCTGCAATAACCGTTAAACCCGTAAGGAACATGAATGGCACCCGTTACTTCGTCTGGTTGTACAGCACTTTTTTATGCAAAGTTGGCAACTGGAAAAAAGAGTGGCAAGGAGTGGAGAAATTAAGTGATCTACTAATGGAGAGAGCGGAAGCAACAGCCAAACAGGAAGTAAAAACGAAAATTAACAAATTTAACCTTTGCTTGTGAAACTTCTTATGAATCAACATCTTTTTATTTAAAGAGGAAGCAGAGGCAACACCGCTAGAATGGAAAAGGATTCCATGTGTTTCCATTCTACCGTTATCAGTCTAACCGCCTGACAGCCACTTCTCTACTATGCTTATGTGGGTGTTTTTCAAACCTTCCGCTGCGGGCGCCGTACGTGTAGAACCGCAGTGTCCTGCGATCTAGTGGTTTTACGGGACTAGCAGCCAGGCATCGTTACGCAACTTCCCAAACAACAATACAAGGTGGTTTTGGCACTTAACTTGGTAGAGCAATAAACGAGGGATCCAAAAGACCCTGTAATTGTACCGTAAATATATATTTCTCTTTATTTCTCTAAGGTAATGAAAAAAAAAGAAATGCTACTAGAAATCTTTATTTTACACTTTCGCTTGTTTACTTGTTCTTGGCAGTGTTCTTCCTGCGCTTCTTTCCTGCGCGAGTCCATTTGATGTGGTTCCTTGTTTGTCAAGTAAAGAAGCGGTCTGTATCTCACAGGCGTATACCTCTGAAATACACCCTATATCATTTGTCTTTTGCGCGTTTACGTGTTTTCATGGCGAGCGGTGGGCATTTTTCATACTTACGCTAGTAAAGGTAACACCCCCTCCTTATTTGCACAGAAAGATTACCTTAGGTGCCGCCCTCCCCCCTTCCGAAAAAATATCCTGAGTACGTGCCTGGCGCTCGAGAAGGAGCATTTCACTAGAAAAATTACTAAAAAAATTACCCGTACATAAGCATCACTTGCGTAGTACTTTCCCAAGATATCTTAAAAGAAAAACAAAAATTTTGGTCACGTGAGCACCATTTGAATTTCCGGAAATGATGGAAAACCAGATGCAATAAACAAATTAACCAACAATCGACAGTCTTGCGCATTATTTCAAAATTTTAATTGTTGCTATGAATGTCGTTCGTTCATTACACAATAGTTTCACAAAATAACTTCACGTTGTTTAATCCTTAGCAACGAAGTGAAAATGCAGAAATTCTAGCCGTTTTGCGAAATTTATCACCGGGAACAATCAGAGGAGCAAACATGGAGTTGGTTTTATAATACTTTCCCTAAAACTTAATAGCTTCTAAAATTTTAGTTTCGCTGATGTGCCGCCCAAACGTTCTAAAATTAAGGCATAAATTTGTCAAAAACACCATTTTATGTCATGTTTATGCGTTATTAACACACTACAGATGTTCCATAAAAAAAGCATAAGAGCGCATATCATTGAGAAGAATAACAACTTTCGCTACGAAAATGTTAATCAAAGTAATTTGTGTTTTCATCAAGAAAAAAAATTTTGAATTTGAGTTCGCCCATTGCATTACTTTGGTTCGCGCTTCCCCTCCACCTTATAGCATAATGGCGGGAAATACAAACCAGGGTGGTGCACAGGATGGTGTGTATGGTGAGGAATAAAATCCAAGATCACGAAGAGTTCGTAAGAATTGTAATCCTTGCAGCTATGCTTATTTAGGGCAGCTCGACATTACGTACTTCCATGCCACTGGAAGTATACATATGCGGTCGCTTACGCGTGAAGCGGCAGCTAGCGTCAGAAATCACTTTCATGAGCGTGAACTGGAAGCACCACTTGAACGGCACACATTCAGTCACCATGAAAACAGCGAAACAGACGGAATATTTGGTGAATATTCTTGATAGGGAGCTTTATTGAGCGTACTTCTGTGATGTCTACTATTCTTCCTGCTACTTCGGGCTGTTGTGAAGTCGGGGTTCCGTGCGGCCATGATGGTTCCATGGATGGTGCCGCGCCAAGTGCCAGGAGAACGAAAGGTTCCGCACGACGTTCACGAGATGAAAAAACCTTTATATGCAAGTGTACATGATCGAGTTTTACAAAAAGGGCTCCATGATTCGGAGCACACTACAGCCTAATGTCTTTGCATGTCCGAGCCTCTCCTCGAAGCAGTCAATGTCCGCTTTTATCCCGTTTATTTCCTTCTTTCACTCGTCGAGGGGATTCATTGTTGTTCTTGGCCAGTAACAAACGCCGAACCGTTCGCAATATCCCGCTCCCCACGTCCCGCCTTCTTGCCGCACTCCCACCTCCAACGTTGCACAATCACCACCGCATACGAGGCAACCACGTGGTAAACTGAGAATTCGATGTCGACGCCGTTCCCACGGAAGTCTTCAACAATGGCCCCTTTCGGCAAAAAGGGGTCTCTTCGTGTCGGTCAATCTGTGAGGATTGGGAGACTGGGCTTCACAGTAGTCGGAAGGCGACGTTGTCGTCTTGGTGTCAGCTGTCGTTCTTTTCGCGTCACCGTCGGCGCGAGGTTCAGTCGTAGTCCGGGCGGACACTCGTCTCGCCTGTCAGCTCTAGATGGTCGAAAAGTCGATGATACGGAACATACTGCTTCTCCGTAAGTCTTAGGTGACTCTGATTTAGCCACCTTGAGTAAAGAACGAATCGTGAATAGCACTCCACAGCTGGTCGTCTGCCGGTGAGGCATGCTTTGTTCCGATGGATCGCCAGTCACAAAAGGGCCAGGTATGCAGTAGTCGGTAAAGATTATAGTGGGACACAAACCGCAGTGCCTTTCAGATGTTATGCCTCAGGAACCCATTTTCACCGCATACATTTATAAAGTAGTCTCAGAAAATGAAAGTGATTTGTGACCATCTCTGCCACATCCCGCACAGGCGACCGCTTAGGTATACTTCTAATAGCATGGAAGTGCGCAATGTCGATCTTCCTTAAATAAGCGTACCTTCAATATTCAAGTTCTTATGAACTCGTGGTGATCTCGGGTTTTGTTCCTCACCACACAGACCACCACGCGCGCAACACTGGTTTGTATTTCCCGCGAACATGCTATCAGGTGAAGTGGAAGGGCGAACCAAAGTAATGCAATGGTGAAACTCAAATGAAAAAAAGTTTCTCGGTGAAAACGCAAATAATTTTAATTAAAATTTCCATGGCGAAATTTGTTCTTCTCAATGATATCCGCTTTTATGCAGATTTTTTCATGGACCACCTTATACTAACGTTTACACATAGTGCGAAATAGTGTTTTCGTCAAATTCAAGCTTTTATTTGAGAGCATGTGAGGAGCACATAGGCGAAAGTGAAATTTTGCATGATAGTGCGTTTTAGGGGATGTTCGATAAAAGTAATTCCTACTTTTCTCCTCTGACCGTTTCTTGTGAAATATTTTGCAGAAATGCTAGAATTTGGGAATTTTTACATCGATGCTGAAGAGTAAAATAGTGAAGTCATTTCGTGAAACTGTTTTATAATGAAGGAAAAATGTTGAGAGAATGCAAGAACGGAAGTTTTGAAATAACGCTGGAAACGGTCGATTTATGGCAAGTTTGCTTTTGCACCTGGTTTTCCGTCATTCAGAGAAATTGAAATGGCGCTCACAGGGTCAAAATTTCTTCCCGTCAGAATATCTTGTGAAAATACTGCGCAAGTAGTGCTTAAATACGAGGAATTCTTCTGTATTTTTTTAGAGAAATTATTTTTCTTGAGCGCCACGGTTGGAGCTGTGCCGTGGAATGACCCAGATACAAACATACTAGGTAAAGACATCTTTAAATAGATAGCGCCTGGAAAGTGCATGATGTCGCATGACAATGCTAGCTCATGAAAATAGTTCTGCATCAATGACATGGAGAACCATATGCTGGCACTATGCTAGAGGAAAATGTTTCTTATTCTCAGCTTCTCTTTCCTGACACTCTGAGGAGGGCATGAAGAACGGTCAGCCTCTAACCACGTCTGTCACAGTTTAGAGGTGTATTACCAGTTAGCAGAGAATTGTGGGTGGCATCTGTCTGTATTATTCTGAGTCGATAGAATGACACATCAGTTCGCCGTGTTTTCATCGTGAAAGGCCAGAAACATAGATATGGCTTAATCGCGCGAAGCTGTTGCTCATTTCCGCGTTCCACAGCGCTGCCAGTGGCATCGAGATTTCTTCCGTAGGAAAGGCTGCAGCTCTCTGGCAGGGACAGCAGCCGTAGGATTAGGAGCGCGCGATGCAATTCATGGGGCAATTTCGCTGGCTAGCATATCACTCTTGAGGCTCTATGGTCACATACCCAGCATATAACGACATGCTATTTCATATATAGGCTGTGCACACAAGTTAATGAAGTTCACAAAGTACAATATTTTTATGCTTACGGAAAACATTTGGGCTTTTACGACGCATAGGTAGTCTGTAAGTATAATTATTTCTGATGGTTTTATTTCCATATATGTTTGACAGTCTGCAATAGTGCCTACGACTCACTCACAAAGATAGGTGTTTTCGGATCTAGGGCATCAGATACTGAGCGGGATGCACCGACTAAGGTAGGAGACACGCCGGCATGTCACTTGGAAGTGTCAGTATAAACTTCTGTGCACAAGTACTTGGGCTGAATGTCTAGCAAATGCATTCTAATACGTGCCTCTGGATTGTATTTTGTCACCTTTAGAAACGATGTATCGCATCCTATGAGCTACCACTGCTACGGCGGCAATGGCTCCGCTGGGGTTTATGAGACTACATTGAAGGGATGGAACACTCTTTCTTCACTCTTTTCTCAGACGAAGTTACAACGTACTCTCGCTGCCGCTCTATTAATGAATAGGGTAGTATATGTCACGTGATTTACGTTTAAGTGGGAATTGTGTTCACAGTTCACAGCACCTGTGAGAAAATATGCGAAATCGAACTATGACTGTTCGAGAAGCAGAGACCACCCGTTAGTTACTATGAAGAGGCTCGCTGCAAGACTTGTCCTGAAGGCACCAGTTGCCAGGCGCGTGCTTCGATGGCGAACACGGGGCGGCATCTTCAACGCACTTGGAGCGCCAGACAGATGCACTTTGCGCACGTAGCCTAAGCGCGTGCGTATGATGCTTTTGTATTAGTTCATGATGCATTTCCTTTCACTAGTCCACGTTGCGTGCGACAAAACGATAGAAATGTTCATTGTTTTCAGGCACATACTTTATGTCTAAGATATAAGTAAGGTACACGTATTTATTATGGTAAAAAAAATTAGACCTTTATTTCGTCTGAAAAGAACACGGGCGCATTTGTTGCCATGCAGCCTAAAACAGTTTTCTTCGGCCTATTTAGACACCTTATTTAGACCAAGCTGAAATTTTTGGTCACAGATTGCGAGGTTACACGATTTAACTCCAATCAGCACGTCATCCACATAAACCGAAAAGATACACTATGGTGTATTGATGAACGCAAGGAATTCTTTTTTATGATAATTAGGGCAGCTGAGTATGCCGCATTGTCGAGCCCTAGCTTCCAGCATAAACGGTTTTGATCGTGTATTTCCGATTTTAACCGTGATGAGTGGTTTGATAAATAACTTTCGATTAGCATAAGCATTTTGCCACGTTTGTGCATTTCCGATAAATCGCGTGAACTTCCACACCGCCATGTGGTATCGTAAGCGTTTTGAATATTGACACGCGTACTTGTTTTTCTTTTCTGGGTGAGCGCGTTTCACCGCCTAACAAATGTTGTCGCATAGCGCAGGACGTGCCTGCATGTATCGGAACTTTCTCGAATGTTATTGATGGTTCTTTCTGCCGTCTGGTTTCACCAAACCTTGTGTAATCTGAGTTCATGTATGTGCGACGCGAATGGTGCAGAACTTTCTGGAAGACGCGCGTGCACTAGCTATTACACTGGAACCTTCGAAGACTGATGTATAAAAGCCGATGCACTCGACCCGCAGATCAGATTTTCGAAGATCGCCGACTGTGTTCGCCGTTGTCGCCGTTCTTGAATTGTAACCTGTTTTTCAGGGCACAAGTTCACCCAATAAAACTAGTTTCGTAACTCCCAGTTTTGCGGCTTTCTTCACCGTCACTACCCCGTAACAATATCTAAGAACACGGAAAGGAAGACTTGTTTGCTTATATATTGTTATACGGAAATCAGGATCTCTGTTACCCATCGACCTTCCCAAAAACTGCGCTGGTATGGATCGAAGAGCTTGTTCGATTCATGGAAGTGTGAAAGCCGGCGCTTTATCATTTGGAAACTATCTGCATATGCAACTTGTGAGCGCTACGCCCGTACCTTGGCACGGCAGATGGATAGTTATTCGTTTTCAAGACAGAGACTAAAATCAGCTCTTTCCATATGAATTGGATCTTTCTTGTTAGCCTAGATAATTTTTTTAAAATACACAACAGTACCATCTGCGTGTGAAGATGAAGATGTTTAATCATGTGTTTGTGCATGACCATCAGCTCCCGGTGCAGCATTCCTACAACCATCCAAAGAAGCTCCGACCTCATCTACGCTGAAAGGATGGCTGCGCGGTTCATTTTCACTGCCTTTACGGTTGAGTGCTTTACATTCTGATATATGTTTATGCTTATGGTATGAGTGCGAATCTATCGCAGAGGTAGACACACACTCGAAATGAGATTTGTCCTGGTCTTGAAGGTTGTGGCATTGATCATCGACCAAATGCGATAGGTAATTGAGAAGGGTGGTTTGTGGGCGTGTTGGTAACACATTCTTGACTTAGGCATCGGGAAATGACATAGACGGAGGTAAACAAAACACCGACACAGCGCGGACAATCAACAGAGTGTTTAATGAAAAAAAACTTCACTGGTATGGCTGGCTGGCACGTCGTGTTTTTTTAATGAAATGCTCAGTTGATACTATGCGCTGTGTCTGTGTTTTCTTTTCCTCCGTCTATATTGTTTCGCGCTGCTTAAGTAAAGAATTCTATACCTAAATTGACCGATTGTTTAACTTTCGTAGCCTGTTTGATAGTTTCGCTTCTTGCGTATAGGAATTTATGCCTGCGTGAGGTCTTTTTGTCAACTCTCTTATTTAGTAATTCGTGGTGTTCATCTCCATTAGGATTTCAACTGTTGAACTTCATGAGATTTTCTGCCATTGGCGACTGAGGCAGCCACCATCATGCTTTGTTTTCCTCCTATGTGTGCTCTTGCATCGTTCATTCCACCATGGCACGCACCCTCATATTTAACACCTCGTTTGTATGCGGAATGTACTCTAACCCAGCGTCAATTGCAAAAGCGTTAAATAAGCAACATAATTAATTATGCTATACCTTTAAAGGGCAACTCCGGCGATTTTTCAATGTCAAAGGATCTCAGTGAAATTCGCTGGGTACGTACTTCTGCACACTTGCGTCCTGTCCTCAAAGAAGTTGTTTTGAGCACTGCGCAGATATTTTACAAACAAATTTAATTAACTGCCATGAACACCCTACCTTACCTCTTCCTCAGTTACAGGCCACATTGCGTATATCACGCGAGTAGCGTTACACGCAGAGCATGCCGGGATCATGCAGACGCCAGCACCGAGAGCCTGGTGGAGACGACGATCTCGAGTTCGGCGCGACAAGGTGCTGTCGCGAGAAGTGGCGTACACTGTGGATAGGCAAGAGATAGCAGTAAATTGACGTTGCGTTGTCGGCTGCACTAACTTCGGCCCTCGCCATCCGCGAACACAGTTTGAGCCGACGCTGATCGCGGTCAGTCGAGGTTAAGCCTATCACTGCAGTCGCCAAGTTCGTTTGTCTACTGCTGGCAGACCTGAGAGACTGACCTTAAGCTAATTAAGCCATGAGGATGAAAAAAACTGCTTCTGTAGTTGATTTTTGACCCTACGGGCTTTGAAATAAACCATTCCTCATCTCCTACAGTGCAGACGCAAAAAGCCTGAAACGATGACCCTCTATCAACACCCGTACGTTGCCGTTCTCGAAGGCGGTCAGTCGCACTCGCCGGCGCTTCCCTAAATAAATGTTGATACGTACATGAGTGTATTTCTGCATATTGTTATGCTGACTCACTCTTTAACTTCCTAGGTGGACCGCTTGCCTCACATCCCAAATGGGCAGCAAGCGGAGGCCCCTTCGATACGCCAGCGTGAACAACCGCCTCGTTCAGCTTCCAACGCTGTCAATACTGACATCGGCATTTCCGCGCGAGAACTATGTCTTCTCTAAATGAACGACCATACGCGGAAAGTCCTCATCTGTGTCTAATTTACACAACACATTGTGTTCGCGAAAAGAACACAAAGAATGATAAGTAGGCAACATAACAGCGCTCCCGTACTACTGTCTCCCGCTTGCTGTTTTCGAGGGTGCGATCGCTCGTATAAGCGCGACTCAGAGTAATGCAACGCTGCTTACATGCGCAAAGTTTGCTTGTTTTAATATGTTCTGACATTAACTGATGTGACCGACGAGCGGCTAGAATTATATCTTAAGCGAGCGACGAGCGGTATCTAAACAAATGCACTGGACCGGTGCTTTGGAATGTCAGCGGCGTTCTTGCGGGATACAACTGCGGAAAGTCGAGCTCCACATGTTAGAGTGAATGCGAAGCGCTTCTCCGAAAAGGCCTAAAACACTTTAAATAACAAGCAGCACGTATAAAATCAGTGATCAGGGCAACCCTTGGTCTTCATGTTGTGTCGCGATATGTTGCCTATGGGCGCTGGCTCTTGTGGTAGCGAGTCAAATGCGAACGGCAACTCGTGGCTATTGGATTAGTCAGGATCACAGCTGTCAGTGTTTGAAAAACCCGAAGAGCTCATAGGTGACTTGGTCACCTGAAGGTCCGGCGGGGTCATGAATCAGCTGAGCGCCTGCTCTTTGCCAGTTTCGTTCGCTCCGCGGGCGAAACCGGCATGCGTTGCGCGCTTTCCCCACTGGGGTAACTCTTGTGACATGTAACGAAGAGGTTCGCTCGGCTGCTCTGTCAGGTTTCGGATTCGTTCTTGCAGATTATTTATTAGTCATATTTATTTTTGAATTTCCGTAACAATTCTAGCATTAGACGCATGGCAGGGTGTCTCCGGAACATAAATATTCTATAACCTTGACACGCTAAAAATCAGCCTAGTTGCCCTTTGAGAATGTTTTGAGTCGTACGGGTGATTTTGTGTAATTTTTCCTACTCTGCTGATACAGTTTTCCACAAGGGTCTGGGGGAGCAATTCATTTTGCTCTCATGTTTTAAGACAGATTTGACAGCGATCACTCCAATATGGGTTTTTACCTGCATGCAATTCTAGGCTTGGGATAAGTTTAGTATAGGAGATAGCTAAATATATCGCCGCATAGGTGTTATGTGCTGCGCAATAGAAGATCGGCTCTTTGTTGTTTAATAAGCACGCATCTGAATTAACAAAAATTTGCTTTATTAACTGCTCTTCTGCATCGCATTGGTAGTATCCAAAGAGAGTACGTACGGTTCAGTCAGCTCATCCATTAGACACAGGAAGACTGCTCTTTGGAGTCGACAGTTGTGAGAACAGGCGGGATCGCAATGAATTTTCCCAAGAGTAGCACTCGCACCGCAGCTGCCACAAGCGGCGTTCGGAGTTCTAAAGCCCGACATGCTACACGCTTATCAATTACAAGTGTGACGCCACTGGACGACGTGGTATCATCGTCATGGTACTTGCGCAATACGGCTAATTGTGGTGGAAAGCCTGTCTCTATAAGCTTTAAGTGGGTCTTCTGGACACACAGCAACTTTGGAATACATTTTAGCAGAAGTTCCTGGATATCGTCGATGTTTTGTAGAAGTTCCCATGCGTTCTATTGTAATATTCGTGTCTCCATTTATTCATATTAGGAAATGTATGTGTGTGCTGGGTGTTTAAAAGAAAGAAAAGTGATTTAGCTTACAGTCCAATTTTCGGGATCCCGTAATTCGGGGTTTGTCTTTTTCCAGGGTCATGAGACTCGCACCGTTATTTCGGCAACGATGGCGCCGTCTGGCTAGCAGTAACGACCATTGCCTCTTGCGAGGCGCTGGACGCCCGTTTTTGAAAGCGGCGTGGTAGCAGCCTATAGGGACTCGTCTCAAAAGAGAAGGCCTGTGAACCTACCATTCCGGAGGTCAACGGATACTCCTTCATGAATGGCTCAGCGGCGTTTGCTGTTCTCGGGAAAGCTGGCTGAGCCGCGGCCTCACACTTAGTGGGCCGGGCACACGCCGCACTGCGGCGTATGCCCTTTTACGCACCGCATCAGCATACCCTGCGGCATGAAGAAATAAAACACGCTTTCTCGCTTCCTCGAACGGATGTTTTCCTTTGCTTTGTGAGAGACTATGTCTTATCCCCTCTTCCACGTAGTGCAAGCTGCGTGTCCAGCGTCGGAGTTCGGAATGTGCGGTGCGCCATTACAGCTGAGAGGTAATAGTGGTCCCCTAACTTCGCACAGGTTTGTCGGCCTCGGCAGCTTTGCCAACCGTGGCCATACGTCTGAGACTTGAAACACCTCTGAGAGCTTGCGATGAGTGGTCTGGATCTCACTTTGGTGTATCATGTTTCTATGTTTTCTGGCCCCACGCGGGACGCAAAGATGATGAGGAGATCTTTAGTTAGATTTCCATGTTGTCCCGTTCATTATTTTTTTTTGTATTCTGGTAACGTTCTGTTGCTTTCAGCCCACAGAATCTGTTCTTGTCTTATGTTAAGCAGGTCATCGCCAGAAATAACTGATCTGTTTGTATTCGTGGATCAATGTGGAGTTATTGTGATTTCCACATGAAGCGACATCGCTACGACAGGATTTGGGAGCTCTTCTAGTTGTTGCTTATCGCGGACCTCAAGCTGGAGGTCGCCGCTAGCCATCTTTAATTGAACCTTTGTAGCCTGTTCCCAGTGTTTCAGTGAGACATTTCATAGTAGTAAAAGGTGAGAAGGTTCTGATAGCTTTTCGGAGATTTGACGATCTACGGACAAGGTAGCTTGGGAAACTTTGCTTGTGTCGAAAGAAAGATTTAGAAGTTTCTTCGGCGCCGTCCTATTCTTGAGAGTTGCCGATCAGGTATTTCACGGATTTACGTCGATACACAGAAGGTTTATTTGATCTCGGTAGCCATTGTAGGCGTCCACTACGGAGCACAACAAGGAGATGCTACAATGTTTGAAGGTTACCTGCGGATTCCAGCTTTGCACCGCCTCTTATATCCTAATATAAATACCCATGACCCGATATAATGCAGGAGGTTAACTGCTGCCAACTGGAAATTCGGAAATTAGAAGTGAGTAAAAAACTGAAAAGATGTAAAGAAACAAAAGGTTTGAGAGAGGGACAGGAAAATACATCTGCAGATTTCCCTCGGGTGGGTCAGTCTGGGGGTGCGGACTACGTGAAGCAGAGGCCACAGAGCTGCGTTGCCTCCACCAAGGGGCGAAGAAGATGCAAGCATTGGGATTTCACTCAAACCCCAGGATCCCCTTTTCCCCCGACAGGGTTAATCCCCACATTTATAGACGCGCGATCATCCAGCTCCCACGTGCCACGGTTGGTGGTGTCGCAAAAAAAAAATACACAGAGCACCTGCTTAAGCGGACGCCCCGGTGGGCCAAACTTAAGGGTGAAGGCAGCCTGTGGGATGCGGCGGAGTTCCGCACTCACATGCATACCCAGGCTTTGCAGGCATTTCATGCTGACCGACCGTCACTGAAGTGCTTGTACCTCTCGTACACCCACCTTTCTTCAATAAAGCACTGCATTCATACGCCAGGCACTACATGTCGGGACAGTGTCTTGGTGCATTGCCATGTTTAAAGTAGACTTTTATGTTCGCACTTTCATCCATTTCACGCATAACAGCGCCACTTCCCTACACCTTACTGCACCTCGCGCATATGGACAACCACGCGGCATCGCAAAGATGCCTGAGAGACCTCGGGCTTCACTGACCTGTCAGCCAACTAATACTGCCAACTGCCCCGCACGCCAGGAACTCATTCCCCTTATTTTTAGTCACAGGTGGCATAAGCAATTGCACAGCGCTGTAACACAACTTTCTGCA